>NC_140234.1:2215011-2230011 GCF_949987555.1 Borostomias antarcticus
ATCCCGTGATGACCCGGGAAGAGGTCAGAAAATTACCGGGAATTAAAATTGTCTAAATCTGGTCAAATCTGAAGCACTAGTCCCACAGAATGACATGATCCTGACTCCCCCTTCATTTGAAACGTTTTCTATGGCTGATGGAGGAACGCAAGAAAAAAAGTCTCCAAAACAAGATGGCGTAGTACGATTTTGATCCCTCGCTCTCCGCCCCCCCCCTCTCCCTCGCCCTCTTGATAGCCCCCGCCCCCCTCGCTCTCTCGCCCGCCCCCTCCCTCCTCCCCAGACAGGAGGGCAGACCACGCCTCAGCAGTGTGTGACATCCACTGATCGAAAGTGGTAGAGGGACCAGCACTCACAAATTCCAGAGAATGGATGCTTTATTTAAGTAATAAACCATGAGAGGCCGTGTGTTATAGTGATTTTATAACAGCTAGGGGGCGTTGTTAGGCACGACGCGAAGCGGAGTAAAACCCCCCTAGCTGTTATAAAATCACTATAACACACGGCCTCGAGTGGTTTATTGCTTTTATACAACGGTTACTACAGCTATTAGTGTAAAATAAACACAGCAATGTAAAATATTAACATTTATTCAAAACGAAGCATCATTCCCTCAATACCGCGGAGAAAATTAGTTCCCCTAACAAATGGGTTGCCAAGCAACAACAACAACTACAATGCATTGGATCAAATGGGAGGCGCATTAATACTGAAAATGGAATAATATGCGGTCCCAGGTGTGTGTTACAAAGTATTTTAACACGGCTTCCAGCCAATCAGAATCAAGAACCAGAACTAACCGTTGTATAATGCTTCACAGCAACATACTGGATGAACGTTTCAGCCTTACGGCTATCTTCAGCGTATACGTATACATCCACCGATCGATCCATCTCGCCCCTTCGCGGATCAATCTCCATTGAGTGCTGCTCGCTTCGCTTATTCCAAAAACACCTTTGAGCCATGTTCAAGTGTTGCGGGATTGATCCGATGTTGATCAGGACCATGCACAGTATGGTGTTTAGCGAGCTCTTTCATCCAAAGTGATTTCGAGCTCAGTGATGAATTGAATTGAATGAATGATTTTTTTATTTAAGTGTCATGCCTACTGTCGGCCCATCCCATGTGGGATTATAAGACAGCTTTACGACTTACTTCTGTACATACGTCATCTATTTACATGCAAAATAAGTTTCCAGTGTCGCTGGTCATGCTCAAATGAACAAAAAAATAGATGAATAAATAAATTATACGATATATAGATACATACATACAGACAGTTAACCCTGAATCTCTATTGGTACAATGCTCTCTTCCTTGCATTCCATGCCTTATCTAGATATTTTGCTAACTTAAATGTTTCATTCTCAAACAGCCAGTTCAGTCTCTTGGAGTCATCCATATTCAGCAGATCAACCTCTGTTTTTATGCTACTAAACAACCCATCACGTATCTCCCCATAGAAAGGACAATAAAAAACAAAATGATATTCATTTTCAACCACCTCAAGGTCACACACTGGTCAAGTTCGATCTTCCTCAGTGATTGTATGTTACAGTATGTATTCCTTATGCAGCACGGTCCATGCATGGATTTAAATCCATGAGCTTGTGATGGCAGCTGCTTACAGTATCGAACGGACCCGCATGGACAACCTCAATGCAATGTTCATGTGTGTGTGTGTGTGTGTGTGTGTGGGGGGGGGTAGAAGATGTGATATACTGCGTCCACACTAACCCCCAGCTCTTATTGGACAGCATGCCTAGTGGGAGTTCAAGCAGAGTTCATGTATCCATATTCGATACCTAGCTGGTAGCAGAGCACAGACTAAGGCTGGGATATCTATGGATTCAACAGCCGTAGCCCTCAGTTGATTCTAGCTCATCCTGGTTCTCTCGGAGTCCTCCCAGCGTGGACCTCGGGGGAACAGAGTAGAACTCACTACGTAGACTAGAAGAGAGATTAGAGATTATAATATATTGACCCCACGGGGATCAATAGAACACAGGTACTGTAGACCACAGTACTGTAGACCACTGTATATTATTGTAGATCACTGTAGACCAGACTACAGTACTGTAGATCACTGTAGACCACGATCACTGTAGATTATTGCAGATCACTGTAGATTATTGTAGACTGTAGTACTGTATATCACTGTAGACCACAGTACTGTAGATCACTGTATTATTGTAGATCATAGATCACTAACTTACTTACTGCTCTTCATCCCGTATGGGACATAATGGCAGGTGCAGACCGGAAGGTCAGCTGATCTGTATGTGAGGAACAATAATATAACCCTTAATAAACAATGGCTAACCAAAGAACTTTTACAGTGAGGCGAGAAAGGGTGTTCATGTAAAAAAAATTCTCACAAACTCACATTATGATAAAGATAGATTTGAATTGCTTTATTACACAGTTCACACCATCTGCGTGGCTCTGTAGCGCCAGAATTGGCGTCTGGTCTATTTTTTTCGGGAACCGCGATTGAACTCGTGTCATTAACGTGCAGAGGGAGCAGGGTTGATTAGCTTCCAAGTGTGGAGGAATGCACTTCTGGTGTGAGCAGCCGGGCTCCTGCTCATATGAGTATTGACATGGTTTCACAGTGCTCTGGCGCCCAGCGGCGCGATGCTTCAGGGAGATCTCTCCACGGCGTTTGGTCCAAGGTTATTATAGTTAACGAAAACTAACAAAAAAACGAAAACTAGGTGTGAAAAAACATTTTAGTTAACTGAAATAAAAATAAAAACTAGGCTTTACAAAATAACGATAACTAACTAAAACTGTGTTGTGTGTTTACAAAACTAACTAAAATAAACTAAAGTTATAGAAAAAATGTCTTTAGTTTTAGTCTTTTTCATTTCATACTTAAGTCTAGTATTTTGGGTGGATATGAAATCTATCCTCCATGTTCTTTAGCTGTGCCCCTGCGCAGGAGTAACCTGACGTGCTCCAGATTGTTTGTTTTACACGGAGTGAAACAACGTGAGCTCACGAGATCAGGATGGTCTCACGAGGCTAGCGCAGAAAATAAAAACTGAAACTAATACTGAAACTAATAAAAACTAAACGAAAACTAAGCATGTTAAAAAAATAAAAAATAAACTAAACTAGCAAACCTGCTTTAAAACTAATCAAAACTAAACTGAAATTGAACACAAAAAGTTAAAACGATATAAAAATAAAAACTAATGAAAAAAGCAAAGCTATTATAACCTTGGTTTGGTCCTTGGCAGCGTGTCGCCCCTCTCTCCCTGCAGGTGCTTCTTTTCCAGCTCCTGTGTCAAAGTTCTGTGTCGGGTGAATGTTCCTTGCTGACGCTCCAGCTATCTGTTTTCTTGTATAGTTGATGGTTGGAGATTTTGTTTGGATCAGCCTTACTGGTTCCCATTCCTGGAAGGGTTGGGCTTTCTCCTTTGGGATTATGATGGCTATGCCGTGTGTGTGTGTGGACCAAGCCCCCAGGATTCGAAATCTAAAGTGAAGGCCTATTGAACCGCGCCATCTTGGCTAGATTTGTAGTCATTTTGCTATTTCCGGTGACTTTTGTACTTGCGCAGTTGTGCTTTTCTGTCCCACGTGGTCTGAATGGAGAATGACAGATCCATCAGGCTCTAACTTATCCCCAGGATGTCCTGGTGGTACCTCTTTAAGATGGCGCCATACTGCCAAGATGGCGCCAGTATGTTTGGCAGGCCGTCGGTTGCGTCTACTCAGTGTCTTGTTCGCTATTTCTGTTTCTCCGTGTTTGCTGTTGGGACGCTTCAGCTGTACTTGTCTATGATCGGCAAACTTTACTCAACATTTTGTTTATGGTGGGACGCAATTACTGTTTGGAAATAGTTTATGCGAGCAGGCGGCTGGCCTTCCTCCCCTGTTGGCGGGTTCCTCCCCGAAACAAACGCCGGAAAAGACCGGGAAAGCGGGGTGGAGTATTGGTGAAAGTCAGGGCTTACCTGTCGTTGTCCTCGCCTCCTGCGTGGAGGTTATTCTTCTGCCATCAGACGCTCTCTGCAGCTCAGCGGACTGTCCTGTCCAGCCCCTCCGCTGCTGCTCTGGCCTGATGGTGTTGACGGGCCTGATGGTGTTGACGGGCCTGATGGTGTTGACTGGCCTGATGGTGTTGACGTGCCTGGCGGTGTTGACTGGCCTGATGGTGTTGACTGGCCTGACGGTGTTGACTGGCCTGATGGTGTTGACGTGCCTGACGGTGTTGACTGGCCTGATGGTGTTGACTGGCCTGACGGTGTTGACTGGCCTGACGTTGTTGACTGGCCTGACGGTGTTGACTGGCCTGACGTTGTTGACTGGCCTGACGGTGTTGACTGGCCTGATGGTGTTGACTGGCCTGACGGTGTTGACTGGCCTGATGGTGTTGACGTGCCTGACGGTGTTGACTGGCCTGATGGTGTTGACTGGCCTGATGGTGTTGACTGACCTGACGGTGTTGACGTGCCTGACGGTGTTGACTGGCCTGATGGTGTTGACTGGCCTGACGGTGTTGACTGGCCTGACGGTGTTGACTGGCCTGATGGTGTTGACTGGCCTGACGGTGTTGACTGGCCTGATGGTGTTGACTGGCCTGATGGTGTTGACTGGCCCGCCGGTGTTGACTGGCCTGACGGTGTTGACGTGCCTGACGGTGTTGACTGGCCTGATGGTGTTGACTGGCCTGACGGTGTTGACTTGCCTGACAGTGTTGACTGGCCTGACGGTGTTGACTGGCCTGGCGGTGTTGACGTGCCTGACGATGTTGACTGGCCTGATGGTGTTGACGTGCCTGACGGTGTTGACTGGCCTGATGGTGTTGACGTGCCTGACGATGTTGACTGGCCTGATGGTGTTGACTGGCCTGACGGTGTTGACTGGCCTGACGGTGTTGACTGGCCTGATGGTGTTGACGTGCCTGACGATGTTGACTGGCCTGATGATGTTGACGTGCCTGACGGTGTTGACTGGCCCGCCGGTGTTGACTGGCCTGACGGTGTTGACTGGCCTGATGGTGTTGACTGGCCTGACAGTGTTGACCGGCCTGATGGTGTTGACTGGCCTGACGGTGTTGACTGGCCTGATGGTGTTGACGTGTCTGACGGTGTTGACTGGCCTGACGGTGTTGACTGGCCTGATGGTGTTGACGTGTCTGACGGTGTTGACTGGCCTGACGGTGTTGACTGGCCTGATGGTGTTGACGGGCCTGATGGTGTTGACTGGCCTGATGGTGTTGACTGGCCTGACGGTGTTGACTGGCCCGCCGGTGTTGACTGGCCCGCCGCTGAAAACCGCTTCACCGTTGAGCTCCGCTCCTCCCGGCAAGATGACAACGCCTGTTCTGTGCGCTGCTTCCCTGGGACCGGCGGCCTCTGCCCGGCATGACCTGACGCCGGTGCCTCTGCCTGTGCATCTGAGAGCCTGGAGGTGCCTCTGCCTGGGCATCTGAGAGCCTGGAGGTGCCTCTACCTGGGCATCTGAGAG
Organism: Borostomias antarcticus; assembly: GCF_949987555.1. Classification (NCBI taxonomy): domain Eukaryota; kingdom Metazoa; phylum Chordata; class Actinopteri; order Stomiiformes; family Stomiidae; genus Borostomias; species Borostomias antarcticus. The sequence goes on from NC_140234.1 coordinate 2,220,493, forward strand.
CCTGTAGCGACGGGGTCGTGCACACAAACCTGCGCCCGCTAAGACGTGCTGTGACCAGTGTGACTCCTAACACCACTTTGAATATGGCTCTGATCAATGCCAGATCGCTAGCAAATAAGACTTTCCTGCTAAATGATTTTTTCACTTCCCGTGAGCTGGATTTTATGTTCCTGACGGAGACGTGGTTACATGTCGGTGAGTCTATACCTTTCTCTGAACTTCTTCCTCCTAACTGTACATTTCTCAGCGCCCCATGGACCACCGGCAAAGGTGGTGGGCTTGCTTGTGTTTTTAAATCAAATGTCCACTGTCGGCAGATTCCAACTGTCACTTACTCTAGCTTTGAGCAGCAGCTCTCTGAATTCAGTTCCTCACCTCCTCTGCTGTGTGCAGTAGTATTGTCCACCTAAGTACAATAAGGATTTCATCCAGGACTCTTGAGAACTTTCTGTCTGGAACTATAGTGGATTTTGATAATTTCTGAATATTCGGTGACATGAACATTCATGTTTGTTGTGAATCAAGTCCTCTGGTTAAAGACTTCTCGTCTCTAATTGATTCCTTCAATCTCACTCAGTGGGTCTCTGGTCCGACGCATGAAAAAGGACAAACACTAGATTTACAGTAGTGCTGTCTCATGGTTTGAGTGTCTGTGTTAAAGAAATCTATGATAGTGCTTGTATTTCTGATGCCTATTTTATTTTCTGCTGTTGTCCCATGCTCGGTAGTTACTACCCTGCACGCCGTTTTCGTGTTATAAACACTGACACCTCGCTGCAGTTTTCTACAGCTTTTAATGACTTTGTGCTTTCTAGTGTGAATGGGTTTGGTGCCTGTAATGTGGAGGAGCTTGTTGCTCTTTTTAACTCCACTTGCACTAGCATCCTGGACTCCATCGCCCCCTTGAGGAGCAAACACCCCAAGGCATGTTCTGAACCGTGGATGAATGGCTATCAGTTCGCTCAGACGGTCATGTAGGCATGCTGAGAGAAAATGGAAGAAGGACAAGTTGCATTTCTCCTTTGGGATTCTACAGGACTGTTTAATGGAGTATCAGAGCCATGAAGGCTGCGAAAACCGAACACATCTCCAACCTTTTGATAGAATATTGGTAAACCCAAGGTTCTGTTTAATACTCTTGACTTCCCTTGTAAACTCTCAGGATACTGCCTCTGTTCTGTCATCGCCTGCTCTCTGCAATGACTTTCTCCATTTCTTTGTTGCTAAAATCTCATCTCTTCGGTCTGTACTCTCTCTCGCTGCCCCCGACCCCTCTGTTCCACCTGTGTGCCCGGATATTTTTGGCAAGTTTGAGCCCATATTCTTATCCTCACTGTCGGATGCTGTCAGTGAGTTGCGGCTGACAAATTGCCTCTCCGACAGTGTTCCCTCTCGCCTTTTAAAAGAGGCATTTGATTCAGTTGGCTATTTTGTTCTTATTTTGGTTCATGCCAGTTTTACTTCACGAGTCTTCCCAGCCTTTTTTAATCATGCTATAGTGCAGTCACTTATCAAAAAGCCTAATCTGGACCCGTCTGTTCTCTCAAATTTAAGGCCCATCTCTAAACTGCCCTTTCTGTCCAAAGTGTTGGAGAAAATAGTCTCTATCCAATTGCAGTCTTTTTTTTTTGTTGAGAAAAACAACATGAGAAGTTTCAGTCTTTTAGACCTCGTCATAGTAGTGGAACTGCTCTTTTAAGAATGTTTAATGATCTTCTCTCAACTGTTGACTCTGGGTGTGCTGCTATCTTGGTAAAATTAGGGCCCAATCCCAATACCCCCCCTTAGCCCTAGCCCTTGGCCCCACCCCTACATTTTGCGCATTCACGTGTAGGGTAGTGTCCCATTCCTTTTAGCTTCGAGGGCTAGGGGGCATATCGAGGGCTAGTGGACGTTCAAACAGCCCTCTAAAACAAGAGTTTTCAGATGCTGACTTGAAAATGAGGGGTAGATTAAAATTAGCACAATGCTTTGCGAACCGAGGCAGTGATATGAAACATGGCTGCCGGTGCCGTGAAAAAACATGGGAAAGAAGCCCAATATCTTCGCAAATAAACATTCAAAAATTGTAAAATCTGTGGAATAGCTTAGTTTAAAGTAAATACAAAGGAACATGTCATTGCATTGTTATGACACGCATTTCAGAAAGAAATCGTTAGCATTTCATCGTTAGCCTGACTTAACAGCATTTTAATGTTCCAGTAGGCTACGATGATGAATCTAATCTAATCTAATCAATAGAACTTTGTATAAACAACTATTTTTGAATGACAGTTGATTCCATGTCCCGTTCATGAAGTCCGAAAAATAATCCAATGGCATTTTTTCTGCACTTCTCTGCTCATCTGATATCAGTGCATTTCTATGGGCAGGACTATAAGGTTAACAGCCGATGTGTAAACATACTTCCTGGTGGTACAATTGATTAATCTGTCTTGTTCTGTCCTGCAATCAGATTTGTCACTATAATAATAGTATACTATAACATCCCAGGGACTCTGAAATTCACTTAACTAATAAAATTCTGATTGAAGACGTAGCAAGTGGTGTCCCATTTCTGAGGTAAATATTTCAACCCCTACCCCTTGTCGCTCTGTTCTGAAGGGGCACTACCCAGTTGAGGGCACTTCAAAACTAGGGGCTAGGGCTAAGGGGATTGGTTCTAGATCTGACCGCTGCCTTTGATACTGTGGATCATAAGACCCTTTTATCCCACCTAGAACAGTGTGTAAGCATCAAAGGTTACTCTCATGTTACTCTAGTCATACTTGACTGATAGGAGGTTTTCTGTCCCTAGTTACGTGTCTTAATATCCTAGCGTTCTAAATTTGCATTCTCTGTTTTTTATAGTTTTAATATGTTTTATTCTATTTTACACTATCTTTTCATTTTTAATTATTTTACTTCCTTTAATTTATGATTCATATTTTTATCCATCTCTTTTTATGGAAAGCACTATGTGCTACATTAATTTGTATGAATGTTGCTATGTAAATAAAATTACATTGACATTTCAGGAGTGGTAATACTGTACTAGCACTCAAGTTTGGGTGGCTGGCGTCTACTATGATGGCCCGATGTCAACAGGCGCTACGCCCGACCCCCGAACCTGGAGGACCAGTGTGTTGATCTGGCTCCTCCCCCAGACCAGGGCTGAGTTTCCCAGAGGCATCGTAGCGCTACGATGAACGCCGTAGCCTACGATGATCGTAGCGCTACGATGCCTCTGGGAAACTCGTCCCAGTCTGGTTTAACCTCGCAGGAGCTCCCCCAGCATGCTGTAGCTCTCAGGGTCTTTGACACATGCAAGCCTCTCCACCAGGACAAGGTCACAGCACAGGGAGAGGTGTAGATCACAGCACAGGGAGAGGTGTAGATCACAGCACAGGGAGAGGTGTAGATCACAGCACAGGGAGAGGTGTAGATCACAGCACAGGGAGAGGTGTAGATTACAGCACGGGGAGAGGTGTAGATCACAGCACAGGGAGAGGTGTAGATCACAGCACAGGGAGAGGTGTAGATCACAGCGCAGGGAGAGGTGTAGATCACATCACAGGGAGAGGTGTAGATCACAGCACAGGGAGAGGTGTAGAACACAGCACTGTGGATCATTGTAGACCACAGTACTTGTGAACACAGTAGTAGAACACAGTAGAAGAACACAGTAGTAGAACACAGTAGTAGAACACAGTAGAAGAACACAGTAGTAGAACACAGTAGAAGAACACAGTAGTAGAACACAGTAGAAGAACACAGTAGTAGAACACAGTAGTAGAACACAGTAGTAGAACACAGTAGTAGAACACAGTAGAAGAACACAGTAGTAGAACACAGTAGTAGAACACATTAGTAGAACACAGTGGAACACAGTAGAAGAACACAGTAGAAGAACACAGTAGTAGAACACATTAGTAGAACACAGTGGAACACAGTAGAAGAACACAGTAGAAGAACACAGTAGTAGAACACAGTAGTAGAACACAGTATTAGAACACAGCAGAAGAACACAGTAGTAGAACACAGTAGTAGAACACAGTAGAAGAACACAGTAGTAGAACACAGTAGAAGAACACAGTAGTAGAACACAGTAGTAGAACACAGTAGAAGAACACAGTAGAAGAACACAGTAGTAAAACACAGTAGAAGAACACAGTAGTAGAACACAGTATTAGAACACAGTAGAAGAACACGGTATTAGAACACAGTAGTAGAACACAGTAGTAGAACACAGTAGTAGAACACAGTAGAAGAACACAGTAGAAGAACACAGTAGAAACACACAGTAGTAGAACACAGTAGAAGAACACAGTATTAGAACACAGTAGTAGAACACAGTAGTAGAACACAGTAGAAGAACACAGTAGTAGAACACAGTAGTAGAACACAGTAGAAGAACACAGTAGAAACACACAGTAGTAGAACACAGTAGAAGAACACAGTAGAAGAACACAGTAGTAGAACACAGTATTAGAACACAGTAGTAGAACACAGTAGTAGAACACAGTAGAAGAACACAGTAGTAGAACACAGTAGTAGAACACAGTAGAAACACACAGTAGTAGAACACAGTAGAAGAACACAGTATAACACAGTAGTAGAACACAGTATTAGAACACAGTAGAAGAACACAGTAGAAGAACACAGTAGTAGAACACAGTAGAAGAACACAGTAGTAGAACACAGTAGAAGAACACAGTAGTAGAACACAGTAGAAGAACACAGTAGTAGAACACAGTAGTAGAACACAGTAGAAGAACACAGTAGAACACAGTAAAAGAACACAGTAGTAGAACACAGTAGAAGAACACAGTAGTAGAACACAGTAGTAGAACACAGTAGTAGAACACATTAGGAGAACACAGTAGTAGAACACAGTAGTAGAACACAGTAGAAGAACACAGTAGAAGAACACAGTATTAGAACACAGAAGTAGAACACAGTAGAAGAACACAGTAGAAGAACACAGTAGAAGAACACAGTAGTTGAACACAGTAGTAGAACACAGTAGAAGAACACAGTAGAAGAACACAGTAGAAGAACACAGTAGAAGAACACAATAGAAGAACACAGTAGTAGAACACAGTAGTAGAACACAGTAGGAGAACACAGTAGAAGAACACAGTAGTAGAACACAGTAGAAGAACACAGTAGTAGAACACAGTAGAAGAACACAGTAGTAGAACACAGTAGTAGAACACAGTAGTAGAACACAGTAGTAGAACACAGTAGAAGAACACAGTAGTAGAACACAGTAGAAGAACACAGTAGTAGAACACAGTAGTAGAACACAGTAGAAGAACACAGTAGAAGAACACAGTAGTAGAACACAGTAGAAGAACACAGTAGTAGAACACAGTAGTAGAACACAGTAGGAGAACACAGTAGAAGAACACAGTAGTAGAACACAGTAGAAGAACACAGTAGTAGAACACAGTAGTAGAACACAGTAGGAGAACACAGTAGAAGAACACAGTAGTAGAACACAGTAGAAGAACACAGTAGTAGAACACAGTAGTAGAACACAGTAGTAGAACACAGTAGGAGAACACAGTAGAAGAACACAGTAGTAGAACACAGTAGAAGAACACAGTAGTAGAACACAGTAGTAGAACACAGTAGAAGAACACAGTAGAAGAACACAGTAGTAGAACACAGTAGAAGAACACAGTAGTAGAACACAGTAGAAGAACACAGTAGTAGAACACAGTAGTAGAACACAGTAGAAGAACACAGTAGTAGAACACAGTTGTAGAACACAGTAGTAGAGCACAGTAGAAGAACACAGTAGAAGAACACAGTAGTAGAACACAGTAGAAGAACACAGTAGTAGAACACAGTTGTAGAACACAGTAGTAGAACACAGTAGTAGAACACAGTAGAAGAACACAGTAGAAGAACACAGTAGAAGAACACAGTAGAAGAACACAGTAGTAGAACACAGTAGAAGAACACAGTATTAGAACACAGTAGAAGAACACAGTAGTAGAACACAGTAGTAGAACACAGTAGTAGAACACAGTATTAGAACACAGTAGAAGAACACAGTAGAAGAACACAGTAGAAGAACACAGTAGTAGAACACAGTAGTAGAACACAGTAGAAAAACACAGTAGTAGAACACAGTAGAAGAACACAGTAGAAGAACACAGTAGTAGAACACAGTAGTAGAACACAGTAGGAGAACACAGTAGAAGAACACAGTAGTAGAACACAGTAGTAGAACACAGTAGAAGAACACAGTAGAAGCCCTCCTTCCATTCTTTAACTCCAGATAGAAGAGTGACTCACAGCAGCTGTCAGAAAGGAGTAACACCTGCCCCCCCTCACCCACCCTCCACACTCTCTCCCTTCCCCTCTCCTCCTCCCCTCCTCCCTTCCTCTCCTCCTCTCCTCCCAGAGCAGGGCTGTAATCCAATCACATCCCTGAAGGGAGCTCTGGAACCTGGAACTTTACAGAATGGAAAATACTCATGTTATTGTTCTTTGAAAGTGAACTTTAAATTCTCTAATGGTGTGGCTGTAGGCTCCCTCAAGGCACTACCAACCCTTCTGAATCCCTCGATCCTGATCCAAGATATTCTTCTTTTCATGTACCTCAATTCTACCTCAAAGGTTTATTCAATAGAGCTCTGTGTTTGTGTGTGTGTGTTTGTGTGTGTGTGTGTGTGTGTGTGTGTGTGTGTGTGCGTGCGTGTGTGTGTGTGTGTGTGTGTGTGTGTGTGTGTGTGTGTGTATGGGGGTTGTGTGTGTGTGTGGGGTACGTTTGCGTGCATGCATGCGTGTGTGTGTGTGTGTGTGTGTGTGCGTGCGTGTGTGCGTGCGTGTGTATGCGTGTATGTGGGGTGTGTGTGTGTGTGTGTGCCTACTTATATTAGATGGGCTGTTCATTTGTGATAACTGTACCTGCTGTGCTTTCCTGAGTCGTCACAGTAGAGTGTGTGTGTGTGGGGGGGGGGCTGTAGGTTGCCATGGTGATGAAGATGCATTACCCTACAGCAATCCAGTGGAATGATGACTGGTTAAGTTAGAAGCCTACAATCAAAATTGCACTGTTACTGTTTAATGATATTAGAGCACACTTTATTTTTATTTTCTTTAATTGGACAGAGAGAGAGAGAGAGAGAGAGTGATGAGAGCTGATGCTACCTAGCTAATATTAGGCAACATTAGCTAACTAGCTACCGACACAATAAGACAACATTAAAACTCATGAGGGAGAGAGAAAGAGAGAGAGACTGATTCTCACAGTAGGGCTGGTATACTAGCAAAAGGTAAAGCACATCAATATATCACTATAAAACGAGAATGAACAGGTTAACTAATGTTAGCCAGTGGCCACATACTGTACCTGTAATATGCCTGTCTGCCTCAAAAATACATTTACCCGACTGACTGATTCACTATCGAGTGCCTATGGCGTGCGTGTGCAGGTCATGGATGCATGCAGGTGCATTAATTTCGCGTTCGGGTGCATTTGATTCGCTCACAGTGAGCGCGCGCTGCGGTAGCTAGGAAAACAAGAGAGTAGGTAGAGAGTAACAAATGATTTTCCAAACTGATATTTTGATTCAATCAAAATCTGTTAGGCGCAACAGGAATTTATTTATTAAAAAGGTTCAGAGGTCTATGAGTGCATGTGTCTGCTCCACGCGCCGACACAAAGAGCTACGAAGCTAGGTGCTTAATGTACAGTAGCTAATTAGCCTGTAGCTAGTAGATCATTCTCACAGGCTTATCTTCATTTTAAACACATCAACCATTTCCTAATAATGGATGCCACTAACTTGGGGGCAGCTGTAGCTCAGTTGGTAGAGCGGGTCGTTCAATGATCGAAGGGTCAGTGGTTCGAATCCCAGCTCCGACTGTCCACATGTCGAAGTGTCCTTGAGCAAGACACCTAACCCCAAATTGCTCCCAATGAGCAGGGTAGCACCTTGCATGGCAGCTGCTGTGAATGGGTGAATGAGAGGCCATTGTAAAGTGCTTTGAGTGCCGCTAAGGTGGAAAAGTGGACTGAATCTGGTGAGGCATTTGTTCCTTCTGCATAATGTAAAGCTCCAACACCTAGCATCAACTCTTATGTTGTCACCTGCTCCATCCGAAATCCAAACCTCATTGACATATCCTTGTGTAAAATATGTCATGCCTTTCTGTAGAAACTCTCTTAGACAAAGAAGTGGCATTTGGCAAATAACATACAGCGATATTGTCAGGAATCCTTGAGAGAATCAGCAGGTATTTGCTGTTCAGTGGACATGTGCTCCGGCTTGTGGGCTATAGCATCTGTAACTGGAGGGGGAGGGGGTCTATTGTTATGTTATGTTATGTTATGTTATGTTATTTTTATTTATAATGCGCCCCCCAACCAACTGTTACATCATCCCGGGGCGTGGCCCAGATACAAAGAGACACAAACAAAAACAAAGGACTGCAAACGAACAGATTAACAAGAAGCTATTCAACCAGACACTACAGCCAGCCTCTCAAAACGGCAAGCCAATCCTGTTAGCCATATCGGGCGAGGGAGGCGGAGGGAGTCTCATGGCTGGGGCTCATTGGTAGAGCGGGTCGTCCAATCATCGTAGGGTCGGCGGTTCGAATCCCGCCTCCTCCTGTCCGTGTGTCGAAGTGTCCTTGGACGACACACTGAACCCCAAATTGCTCCCAATGAGCAGGCTAGCTCGAGCGGGAAAAAAAGCGGGGAAAAAACGTGAGCGAGGGAGAAGGGTAGCTAAGGGAAGCTAAGGCTAACGGTGTGTTGTGTGTTGTGTGTTGTAGGTGAGGGAGAAGGGAAGCTAAGGCTAACGGTGTGGTGTGTGTTATGTGTTGTAGGTGCAGAGGGAGAAGGGAAGCTAAGGCTAACGGTGTGGTGTGTGTTATGTGTTGTAGGTGAGGGAGAAGGGAAGCTAAGGCTAACGGTGTGGTGTGTGTTATGTGTTGTAGGTGAGGGAGAAGGGAAGCTAAGGCTAACGGTGTGTTGTGTGTTGTGTTGTAGGTGCAGAGGGAGAAGGGAAGCTAAGGCTAACGGTGTGGTGTGTGTTATGTGTTGTAGGTGCAGAGGGAGAAGGGAAGCTAAGGCTAACGGTGTGTTGTGTGTTATGTGTTGTAGGTGCAGAGGGAGAAGGGAAGCTAAGGCTAACGGTGTGTTGTGTTATGTGTTGTAGGTGCAGAGGGAGAAGGGAAGCTAAGGCTAACGGTGTGTTGTGTTATGTGTTGTAGGTGCAGAGGGAGAAGGGAAGCTAAGGCTAACGGTGTGTTGTGTGTTATGTGTTGTAGGTGCAGAGGGAGAAGGGAAGCTAAGGCTAACGGTGTGTTGTGTTATGTGTTGTAGGTGCAGAGGGAGAAGGGAAGCTAAGGCTAACGGTGTGTTGTGTTATGTGTTGTAGGTGCAGAGGGAGAAGGGAAGCTAAGGCTAACGGTGTGTTGTGTTATGTGTTGTAGGTGAGGGAGAAGGGAAGCTAAGGCTAACGGTGTGTTGTGTTATGTGTTGTAGGTGAGGGAGAAGGGAAGCTAAGGCTA
>NC_140234.1:2231817-2256817 GCF_949987555.1 Borostomias antarcticus
TCTAGCGCGATCTTTTTCTAAGGAGATGAGGATCCAGAGAGATATCAGAGTTCTAGTTGTATGTCTTTCTAAAGAGATACAGTACGCATGTTCTAGTTGTATCTATTTCTAAAGAGATATCGGTGTTCTAGTTATAGCTCTTTCCAAAGGGATGAGGAGCCGTGAAGATACCTGTTTTAATGTTCTCTGTGAAGATGAGTAGATATACATGTTCTAGTTCTATCTCTGTGAAGATGAGTAGATATACATGTTCTAGTTCTATCTCTGTGAAGATGAGTAGATATACATGTTCTTGTTCTATCTCTGTGAAGATGAGTAGATATACATGTTCTAGTTCTATCTCTGTGAAGATGAGTAGATATACATGTTCTAGTTCTATCTCTGTGAAGATGAGTAGATATACATGTTCTAGTTCTATCTCTGTGAAGATGAGTAGATATACATGTTCTAGTTCTATCTCTGTGAAGATGAGTAGATATACATGTTCTAGTTCTGTCTCTGTGAAGATGAGTAGATATACATGTTCTAGTTCTGTCTCTGTGAAGATGAGTAGATATACATGTTCTAGTTCTATCTCTGTGAAGATGAGTAGATATACATGTTCTAGTTCTATCTCTGTGAAGATGAGTAGATATACATGTTCTACTGTAGTTCTATCTCTGTGAAGATGAGTAGATATACATGTTCTAGTTCTATCTCTGTGAAGATGAGTAGATATACATGTTCTACTGTAGTTCTATCTCTGTGAAGATGAGTAGATATACATGTTCTAGTTCTATCTCTGTGAAGATGAGTAGATATACATGTTCTAGTTCTGTCTCTGTGAAGATGAGTAGATATACATGTTCTAGTTCTATATCTGTGAGGATGAGTAGATATACATGTTCTAGTTCTATCTATGTGAAGATGAGTAGATATACATGTTCTAGTTCTATCTCTGTGAAGATGAGTAGATATACATGTTCTAGTTCTATCTCTGTGAAGATGAGTAGATATACATGTTCTACTGTAGTTCTATCTCTGTGAAGATGAGTAGATATACATGTTCTAGTTCTATCTCTGTGAAGATGAGTAGATATACATGTTCTAGTTCTGTCTCTGTGAAGATGAGTAGATATACATGTTCTAGTTCTATCTCTGTGAAGATGAGTAGATATACATGTTCTAGTTCTATCTCTGTGAAGATGAGTAGATATACATGTTCTAGTTCTATCTCTGTGAAGATGAGTAGATATACATGTTCTAGTTCTATCTTTGTGAAGATGAGTAGATATACATGTTCTAGTTATATCTCTGTGAAGATGAGTAGATATACATGTTCTAGTTCTATCTCTGTGAAGATGAGTGGAGATGTCAGGGTTCTAGTTCTCTATCTCTATGTCAGGAACGATCCTCTGTGACTTCCTATCTTTGCTGAATGACACTGGATAATTCTCTTCCCAGCTTCCCTACACACACACACACACACACACACACACACACACACACACACACACACACACACACTAACACATATCCTTCTGACTACACACACTAACACACATCCTTCTGACTACACACACTAACAGACATCCTTCTGACTGTACACACACTAACACACACACACACACACATCATTCTGACTACACACACTAACACACATCCTTCTGACTGTACACACACTAACACACACACACACACACACACACACACACACACTAACACATATCCTTCTGACTACACACACTAACACACATCCTTCTGACTGTACACACACTAACACACACACACACACTAACACATATCCTTCTGACTACACACACTAACACACATCCTTCTGACTGTACACACACTAACACACACACACACTAACACATATCCTTCTGACTACACACACTAATACACATCCTTCTGACTGTACACACACCAACCACACTAACACACACACACACATCCTTCTGACTACACACACTAACACACACACACACTAACACACACACACTAACACACATCCTTCTGACTGTACACACACTAACACACACACACACATACTCTTCTGACTGTACACACACACACATATCCTTCTGACTACACACACTAACAGACATCCTTCTGACTGTACACACACTAACACACACACACACACACACACTAACACACATCCTTCTGACTGTACACACACTAACACACACACACACATACTCTTCTGACTGTACACACACACACATATCCTTCTGACTACACACACTAACAGACATCCTTCTGACTGTACACACACTAACACACACACACACACACACACTAACACACATCCTTCTGACTGTACACACACTAACACACACACACACATACTCTTCTGACTGTACACACACACACACATCATTCTGACTACACACACTAACACACATCCTTCTGACTGTACACACACTAACACACACACACACACACATCCTTCTGACTGTACACACACTAACACACACACACACACACACACACACACACACACTAACACATATCCTTCTGACTACACACACTAACACACATCCTTCTGACTGTACACACACTAACACACACACACACACACACACACACATCCTTCTGACTACACACACTAACACACACACACACATACTCTTCTGACTGTACACACACACACACATCATTCTGACTACACACACTAACACACATCCTTCTGACTGTACACACACTAACACACACACACACACACATCCTTCTGACTGTACACACACTAACACACACACACACACTAACACATATCCTTCTGACTACACACACTAATACACATCCTTCTGACTGTACACACACTAACACACACACACACTAACACATATCCTTCTGACTACACACACTAATACACATCCTTCTGACTGTACACACACCAACCACACTAACACACACTAATACACATCCTTCTGACTGTACACACACCAACCACACTAACACACACACACATCCTTCTGACTACACACACTAACACACACACACACTAACACACACACACTAACACACATCCTTCTGACTGTACACACACTAACACACACACACACATACTCTTCTGACTGTACACACACACACATATCCTTCTGACTACACACACTAACACAAATCCTTCTGACTCTACACACACTAACACACACACGCACACACACACTAACACACATCCTTCTGACTGGGCACAACATAGTCCTCCTGTCAGTCCCAACGGAGGAGCGCTGGGTGAGAGAATGAGAGGGAGGAAGGACAACAAAAATAAACAAACAACAAACATCTTTATTTGTCGTAAGGGGAGATAGAGGCCCATCACACAGTGTAGGAAGCAAAACACACACAAAATGTCTGGAGCATCGACCGACGACTCTCCTCTCTGCTCTGAACCCGGATGGAGTGAACTAGAGGAAGGAGAGAATGAGAGGAAGGAGAGAAGAGGTGAAGAGAGTGTAGAGGGAGTGGCAGGAAGTTGAGATGAGAGGGTGGAGGGATCCCAGCTTCAACACGTTCCTTGAGTGATGTGGGATTCGTGAGTCAGACTCTTGAATATCAGGCTCTGTCAGTCAGACCATAGAGACGGCCCACTGATTCTGGGACATCGTCTTTTTAAAAGATATATATATTAGACCTTTATTTAACCAGGTAAGCTCATTGAGATAAAGAATGTCTTTTTCAAAAGCGACCTGGCCAAGAGGCAGCAAATGACAATACAAAAGGTTATTCAAGGTAATATTCAATAGCTTCTAAGTCTTTGATTTCCACAATAGAGCAGAAGAGTGAGGTTCAGGAACTCAATTCTGTCTTCATTCACTCCATTGAGTTTTCGGAAAATCCTTATATAAAGAGTTTTAATCGTGGAACCAAGTCAGCTGGCTAAGAGATGAATCACGACCACAAGTCTGTATGATGGAAGCCATAAGTCTGTATGATATCAACCTTGTTTTAACAAAAACTCATTTTATTTGTGATGTCATGGGAAAGTACTACACTACCCACAATCCTGTGTAACAGACAGAAAGTGTAACAGACTGATAGTGGAGTTTGCTGTTACCATGGAAATGTTTACCCATGGTCAGCCCTTTTGCGCGCAAGACATTACTACAATGGTTAACACTAAACTCAACGACTGTTTACCACAAACAACCATGAATTCTCTTTCTGATTATTTTCATTAAATATCTGATGTTTTATGTTTATTGACATCAGTGACAAGTTAACTAACTAGCTCGCAACAACAAAAATGCTCAAAAAAAGTTATTTTAATTTGGAAGTTGTTTGAAATGTATCATTGGCAATGCTTTATGGGACGGGTGATTCATTCACTCTTAAAATAATTATGCGCACAGGCTTTTTTTGTTGTCGTTGCTTTTTTGTGCTCAGAATGTTTTAAGGTCAGGATTCATCAGCTAGCCAGTTGGATTGGTTCCAGGTTTAAAACTCTTTATATAATGATTTTCTGACACATCAGTGAAGTGAATATAGGCGAGACCCCAAAAAGTGTGCATTCACTGTGGCGCTCTATAGCGATGGCAATAGAGAGATATTTTTGGTGGTTGTGAATGAAATTCAAGTCTCACCAAAGTGTTCTGTTTTCCTACTTGACTGTTGTTCTAACTTTGTAGTTCGTTCTCATAGATCAGTCTGTTAAAACTACAAATTCTTCCTGTGTGACATCACATCCCTGTCCTCTTCATCCTGAAACTATGTCACTTCCTTTTTCACTGTATAACCTATCGACCTCGTCCTCAAGTGAACTCACTCTGCCCGGATTCACTTCCTGTGCTCGAGTCCGACTCTGCAGAATCGTAACAGAATAAAACTATTGTCTTTGTTTAAAACCAGCTTGACCGACCACTCAGCGTGTTCTTTGAAATCTAAACTAAACCAAGTAAGATTTTAATTTACATGGTGAATGACTGAAGCGGGTTGTGAAAGATGACATGTACAGTAATGTAATTCAGATCCGAGCCTCTATCCCTCATTCCCAGCAGGCTGGTCATTTCCTCCAGGCCTGTTTGCTTGAATGTTCATGAGAGTCAAATGGTCCAGAATGGGAGATCTGACAGCCACTTATTTCAATACAAATGCGCCGAGTTGTTTTTGTCGGTCATGTGATCAATAATTAATTTCCTCGTTGGGTCGTTGCCGAGGCAAGGCTAGCCAGGAGAGGAGGGAGGGTGGGGGTGAGACAGACTGAGAGAGAGAGAGAGAGAGAGAGAGATAGGGAGGGATGGTGAGAATTGTGGAGGTGGAGAGAGAAACAGGTAGCTGGAAAGAGAGATAGACAGAGAACAAGGGAGGGGTAAAGAGACGGAACGAGAAAAAAGGAGGGGGACAGGGAGGGATAGAGTTAGAGAGAGAGAGAGTTAGAGAGAGAGAATAAGAGAGAGAGAGAATTAGAGAGAGAAAGAAAGCTAGAGAGAGAGCAAGAGACGGAAATGAACTGGAGACTTCCCAGACCTAAACTCTTATCCCAGATCACGCCAACACCGTCAGAGCCTGCCCAGATCACCACACATTCATCCAAAGTGATACCTGTTCTCTCCATGGTCTCTCTAACGAGTGTTGTGGCTGACCGCGGTGTGGGTTCTCTCTCCCATGTCCCAGGCTGGAGTCTCCGACGCGGTCTCTCTTCGTAGAGGCTCCTAAAGGGGTGCAGATCCTGGCGGAGGCAGGAGACATCCAGGCCATCTGTAGAAGTGACCTACGCCTGGAGTCCAAAGATGGAGAGGTGAGGAAACCAATAGGGTCCAGTTCACACTTTTGCTTTCCATCCATCCATCCATCCATCCATCCATCCATCCATCCATCCGTCCATCCATCCGTCCATCTGTCCATCTGTCCATCTGTCCATCCATCCATCTATGCATTGTCCCTTTCTTCCTTTATTCAGTCATTCTATACTCCCTTTCTTTCTTTCTTTCTTTCTTTCTTTCTTTCTTTCTTTCTTTCTTTCTTTCTTTCTTTCTTTCTCTTTCTTTCTTTCTTTCTTTCTTTCTTTCGTTCTTTAAATAGATAGATAGATAGATAGATAGATAGATAGATAGATAGATAGATAGATAGATAGATAGATAGATAGATAGATAGATAAAAAATGCAAAGAGCAGAGTACATGAAAAAAACATAAAGATGAAGAAAAAGCAATTTTAGTCAACACCTCAACGTCAACAGCCCCAGCAAAGAGTCTGTTAACGGAGCGGGAATGACTATATATCACTCCTTCACACAGAGGAGGTGAATGACTATATATCACTCCTTCACACAGAGGAGGTGAATGACCTCCTGTATATCACTCCTTCACACAGAGGAGGTGAATGACCTGTATATCGCTCCTTCACACAGAGGAGGTGAATGACCTCCTGTATATCACTCCTTCACACAGAGGAGGTGAATGACCTGTATATCACTCCTTCACACAGAGGAGGTGAATGACTATATATCACTCCTTCACACAGAGGAGGTGAATGACCTGTATATCACTCCTTCACACAGAGGAGGTGCATGACCTGTATATCACTCCTTCACACAGAGGAGGTGAATGACCTGTAATCACTCCTTCACACAGAGGAGGTGAATGACCTGTAATCACTCCTTCACACAGAGGAGGTGTCCCTCCACCCCTCCACCCCTCTATCCCTCCATCCCTCCATCCCTCCACCCCTCCATCCCTCCCTCCCTCCATCCCTCTATCCCTCCACCCCTCCCTCCCTCCATCTATCCCTCCTTCCCTCCCTCCCTCCACCCATCTATCCCTCTATCCCTCCCTCTATCCCTCCATCCCTCCACCCCTCCACCCCTCCCTCCCTCCATCTATCCCTCCATCCCTCCATCCCTCTATCCCTCCATCCCTCCCTCCCTCTATCCCTCCATCCCTCCCTCCCTCTATCCCTCCTTCCCTCCCTCCCTCCACCCATCTATCCCTCTATCCCTCCCTCTCTCCCTCCCTCCATCGCTGCCTCGCCTGCCTCTCTGTCTCTGGAGCTTCCAGCTCAGTCCTACAGTAGATTGAAAAGGTCTTTCTCTGCGTGCGCTATCTTTTATCTGCCCGGCTCAATCTGGGAGGGGATTAAGGGAGAACGCATTTCAAAGTAACCAAACGCTTCCTGCCCCGATGTCTGTCTGTCTGGTGCTTTAACTGTTTCAAGAGAAAGGTAGAAAGAGTGAAACTTTTGTCCTTCAGTCGCCCTTGGAATCCTGCTGATTCTAGTGAGGACAATAGAGGGGTTGGTTCTACTATAATAAACAGAGACTCATCTCCCTGTTATGGACTTGGGGGAGCTGACGATGGGACTTTTAGAGCCAGGCTCTCTGTTCATATAATTGCCCTCTTGCTCTCATAGCCCATTACAAGTGCCTTCAAACTCTCCATTTGTCACCTGGCTGACTTGCAGACAGATACTTCGCGCTCCAAAGGGCAGCCCTGACACTACCGTCGCCTCAATTAGCAGCGAGGTTCGTCCATTAGACCTCCCAGCCCCCATCCCCTCCGATCCAGCCTCTCTCAGCCTCTCTCTCTCACCCCCCCCCCTCCACTACGACCCAGCCCCCCGCCTCCCTCAGCCCCCCCCCCCCCGACCTCCGGCAGAGGCTTGCTCAATAGCAGATGTGTGGAGAAGTCAGCTGAGACTCGCTCTTAAAAGGGTTTCAGGTCATTTAGTGGGAATACTTCCCAGAGGCGCCTCAGAATGATTCCTTTTACCTGCTTATATGCGGGTACCTCCTCTCCTCTCCTCTCCTCTCCTCTCCTCTCCTCTCCTCTCCTCTCCTCTCCTCTCCTCTCCTCTCCTCTCCTCTCCTCTCCACTCCTCTCCTCCCCTCTCCTCTCCTCTCCTCTCCTCTCCTCTCCTCTCCTCTCCTCTCCTCTCCTCTCCTCTCCTCTCCTCTCCTCTCCTCCTCTCTCCTCTCCTCCCCTCTCCTCCTCTCTCCTCTCCTCTCCTCTCCTCTCCTCTCCTCCCCTCTCCTCCCCTCTCCTCTCCTCTCCTCTCCTCTCCTCTCCTCTCCTCTCCTCTCCTCTCCTCTCCTCTCCTCTCCTCTCCTCTCCTCTCCTCCCCTTGATTGTGGAGGCGTGGAAAGACAAAAATACAGACCTGTTAGTTTTTATTTTTGATTGAACCTTTATTTCAAGGTGCCACAGACAACCTTTTCGTTTCGCGACAATCAGCTGCCATTGTGATAATTCAGAAACGGGGAGCTTTGGAAAGTGACCTCTCTTCTTTCATCAGTTGGCGGTCGAGCACCTGTCACCTCTCTCTCTTGGATGTGTGTGTGTTTGCCGTCACTATGATTGTGAAAGCTGCCTCCTCACCAAGGTTATAATAGTTTTGCTTTTTTCATTATTTTTTTTTTTATATCGTTTTAACTTTTTGTTTTCAATTTCAGTTTAGTTTTGATTAGTTTTTAAAGCAGGTTTGCTAGTTTCGTTTCGTTTTTAATTTTTTGAAAATGCTTAGTTTTAGTTTAGTTTTTATTAGTTTCAGTATTAGTTTTAGTTTTTTTTTCTTCTGTGCTAGCCTCGTGAGACCATCCTGATCTCGTGAGCTCACGTTGTTTCACTCCGTGTGAAACAAACCATCTGGCGCACGTCAGGTTTCTTCTGCGCAGGACACAGCTAAAGAACATGGAGGATAGATTTCATATCCACCCAAAATACTAGGCTTAAGTATGAAATGAAAAAGACTAAAACTAAGGACATTAAAAATGTTTAGTTTATTTTAGTTATTTTTGTAAACACACAATACAGTTTTAGTAAGTTATCGTTTTTTTAGTAAAGTCTAGTTTTTATTTTTATTTCAGTTAACTAAAATGTTTTTTCACACGTAGTTTTCGTTTTTTAGTTAGTTTTCGTTAACTATAATAACCTTGCTCCTCACGTTAGCTACTTCTGTCTCATGTTGGCTGTGTTGATGGATTATGCATCTCCATAAGTGTGCCCAGGGCAGATCGAATTCACGAGGCTATAGGAACCTGAACGCTAGAACCATCACAGTGTGCTATAGGAACCTGAACGCTAGAACCATCACAGTGTGCTATAGGAACCTGAACGCTAGAACCATCACAGTGTTCTATAGGAACCTGAACGCTAGAACCATCACAGTGTGCTATAGGAACATGAACGCTAGAACCATCACAGTGTGCTATAGGAACCTGAACGCTAGAACCATCACAGTGTGCTATAGGAACCTGAACGCTAGAACCATCACAGTGTGCTATAGGAACCTGGACGCTAGAACCATCACAGTGTGCTATAGGAACCTGGACGCTAGAACCATCACAGTGTGCTATAGGAACCTGAACGCTAGAACCATCACAGTGTGCTATAGGAACCTGAACACTAGAACCATCACAGTGTGCTATAGGAACCTGAACGCTAGAACCATCACAGTGTGCTATAGGAACCTGGACGCTAGAACCATCACAGTGTGCTATCTACATTTATTTCATAATAATAATGAATCCAGAAAGCTGTCTGCGTAACATTTAAACAGGCAAGCCGTTAAGAGCGATGTCCTATTTGAGATAGCAGCTGGACAGCGCCTCATCTGTTACCTACTGTAACTGTAACAGCATGTTCCTTATCTGGAACATAATGTCCCAGGGTCTGATTGGACCATCCCTCCATCCCTCCACCCCTCCATCCCTCCATCCCTCCATCCCTCCACCCCTCTTTCCCTCCATCCCTCCTTCCCTCCACCCCTCTATCCCTCGATCCCTCCACCCCTCCATCCCTCTATCCCTCCACCCCTCTATCCCTCCATCCCTCTATCCCTCTATCCCTCCTTCCTTCCACCCCTCCACCCCTCCATCCCTCTATCCCTCCACCCCTCCATCCCTCCTTCCTTCCACCCCTCCACCCCTCCATCCCTCTATCCCTCCATCCCTCCACCCCTCTATCCCTCCACCCCTCCATCCCTCCATTCCTCCCTCCCTCCCTCCCTCTATCCCTCCATCCCTCCACCCCTCCATCCCTCCATCCCTCCATCCCTCCACCCCTCCATCCCTCCACCCCTCCCTCCCTCTATCCCTCCCTCCCTCCCTCCCTCTATCCCTCCATCCCTCCACCCCTCCCTCCCTCCACCCCTCCCTCCCTCCCTCTATCCCTCCATCCCTCCACCCCTCCATCCCTCCATCCCTCTATCCCTATCCCCTATGTTCCTTGTCTGTAACAGAATGTCCCGGTGTCTGATTGGAACAGTGTGCCTGACTCTCCTCTTCTCCTGATTGGTCAGATCACTCTGGACGCCGCGAGGATCCGCCTCCTGCGCCTCCCGGAGGGCAAGGCCTCGCCCTCGGCCACCAGACAGACTGTGTACGAGGTGTGCGTCTGCCCCAACGGGAAGCTGTTCCTCTCACGGGCCGGGGCGGGGTCCACCTGCCAGATCAGCAACACTGTCTGCCTCTAGAACACACACACACACACACACACACTCACACACACATCCAGATACACACACACACACACACACACACACACACTCACACACACACACACACACACACACACACACACACACTCACACATCCTGATACACACACACACACATCCAGATACACACACACACTCACATCCAGATACACACACACACACACACACACACACACACACACACACACACACACACACACACTCACACATCCAGATATACACACACACACACACACACACACACTCACACATCCAGATATACACACACACACTGACACATCCAGATACACACACACACTCACACATCCAGATATACACACACACACACACACACACACATCCAGATACACACACACACACACACACACACACTCACACATCCAGATACACACACACACTCACACATCCAGATATACACACACACACACATCCAGATACACCCACACACACACACTCACACATCCAGATATATACACACACACACACACACACACAGATACACAGACACATACTGTAGGATCACACACACGAGGACACATACATGCAAAACACACACACACACACACTACTGTACCACTAATACAAACACAAATACACACTGACAAAGAAAACAGACATATAATACAGCAACAATATTTCCCCAAACACATCACACACATCACACACACACACACACACACACACACACACACACACACACACACACACACACACACACACACACACACACACACACCTAGGGGTGGTATACTCCTAACAGCCCCCTGACAGGAAGTGAGAGACGTCCTACTGAGATGTATAAAGAGACACAGCGTGCTCTGTGTCCCTCCTCAAGACTATTCAGTACCTCCGTCTCTAGGGTGACCACCCACATTACACACCTCCATCTCTCCTCTCCTCTCCTCCTCTCCTCTCCTCTCCTCTCCTCTCCACTCCTCTCCTCTCCTCTCCTCTCCTCTCCTCTCCTCTCCTCTCCTCTCCTCTCCTCTCCTCTCCTCTCCTCTCCTCTACCCTCTCCTCTCCTCTCCTCTCCTCTCCTCTCCTCTCCTCTCCTCTCCTCTCCTCTCCACTCCTCCCCCCTCTCTCCTCTCCTCTCCTCCTCCCTCGCTCTGCTCCAGCCACTCATGTAGGGATAGATGGTTCCTATATCCTGGTGTGTTGGTGACAGTAACGAGTGTTCAGCTTGGTCCTGAACACGGTGTGTAAACATTTCTACTCCCCCCTGAATGACTTGGATGAGTCCGTGCTTCGGCCCTGAGCGCACGTCGTATCGTGAGAGCTCACGACGGCGTCGTACGTGGACTGTCAGTCGTCGCCTCGACCACGAAGAGAGAGCAGTGACCACCGAGATCAGCGACAACATCCCCCCCCCCCACACACACGGTGACACCATGAAAACCTGCATAACAACCAGAGCATCTCCAGCGGTGGTGACCCTAGCGGCTCGTGGCGCCGGGACTGAACCAACGCTCTGTTCACAGAGGGGAGCTGTGCCAGTGCCTTATACCAATGCACTCGTGGCAAGAAGGAGAAGCACATCACAAAGACTTTCGGCTTTCGGTTCGGGGAATACATTTGATTTGATTTCGTTTTTTTTGTTTGTTGTGTCGAGGATGGGGAATGCAATGATCTGCTTCCACCCCCCCAGCTGTGTCCGTCCCCCCCCCCCCACCCTTCCCCCTCTCTCTCTCTCTGTCCAGGTGTGCCCCCCCCCCCCCCCCTCTCTCTCTCTCTCTCTCTCTCTCTCTCTCTCTCTCTCTCTCTCTCTCTCTCTCTCTCTCTCTGTCCAGGTGTGCCCCCCACCCCCTCTCTCTCTCTGTCCAGGTGTGCCCCCCCCCCCCTCTCTCTCTCTCTCTCTCTCTCTCTCTCTGTCCAGGTGTGCCCCCCCCCCCCCCCCCCCCTCTCTCTCTCTCTCTCTCTCTCTCTCTCTTTCTTTGTCCTGGTGCGTTCTTTCTTTGCTCTTCAGATGATGTTTTTTGCAACAAAAAAAAAGTGACCTGATTTGTGAACCTTGTATGGAGATTATACTGTACGTATACATAAAAAAAACAACCTTTTTATACTGTCTCTCTGTAAATACACGTGACCACGCGTGTGTGTGTGCCCAGGACACGCCCGGGTGACGAGGACAAACACTGCTCTTTTGCGAACAGAAACTTTTATAACATCATGTGTTTTTTGTATAAAAACAAACCACACATCTTGATATAAGACAGGTTAGCATGTATAGGATGTTTCCCTGGTAATACTGTAGAAGATGTATCGCTTTTTCACACTAGTCCTGTCCCTCTTAGTGACAGTGTCCCCCGCTGGGACGCGCTAGTGGACAGACGTCCCTCTAAGTGACAGTGTCCCCCGCTGGGACCCGCTGGTGGACAGACGTCCCTCTTAGTGACAGTGTCCCCCGCTGGGGACGCGCTAGTGGACAGACGTCCCTCTTAGTGACAGTGTCCCCCGCTGGGGACGCGCTAGTGGACAGACGTCCCTCTAAGTGACAGTGTCCCCCGCTGGGGACGCGCTAGTGGACAGACGTCCCTCTAAGTGACAGTGTCCCCCGCTGGGACGCGCTAGTGGACAGACGTCCCTCTTAAGTGACAGTGTCCCCCGCTCGGACGCGCTAGTGGACAGACGTCCCTCTAAGTGACAGTGTCCCCCGCTGGGACGCGCTAGTGGACAGACGTCCCTCTAAGTGACAGTGTCCCCCGCTGGGACGCGCTAGTGGACAGACGTCCCTCTAAGTGACAGTGTCCCCCGCTGGGACCAGCTAGTGGACAGACGTCCCTCTAAGTGACAGTGTCCCCCGCTGGGACCCGCTAGTGGACAGACGTCCCTCTAAGTGACAGTGTCCCCCGCTGGGATGCGCTAGTGGACAGACGTCCCTCTAAGTGACAGTGTCCCCCGCTAGGAAGACCTGCAGTCGGGGGTGAGGTCTTACGCGTGTCGTGCGGAAGTCGTTCTATTATTAGCTTTCTTATGGATTGTGTATTTTGCGCTACGGTATTTAGTTGAACGATGCTCATAATGACATAAACACACAAACCAAAAAAGTTGAGGGGCTCTCATTTAGCAGCGCAGCACATCCTGTACCCAGTCGTCTGGTCCTGGGGGGCCAATCACAAGCGCCTTCGTCAGGGCTCATCTGAATACGGCACTGATTGCGTGGAGATTTGCCACAGAGAAAATGGACGCCCTCAAATCCACTTTGTCAGCGTGTTCTCTTCTTGTAGGCCGTAACATGAGGGGGTTAGCTGTAGCCTAGTACCCCCCCCCCCCCCTCTCTCTCAGTGGGCCATTCTGAGGAAAGCAATACAGTCTTCAAGAGGTTTATTAAGCTCTGTTACTGTCGCAGAACACAAAACTACCGTGTATTGACAAGACTTTACATTTTATATTGGGTCTACAAAATGCAATTCTTCCCTCATGGAATAATTCTATTTCTCCAGATCTCTGAACAGATAGTCACACTGTGTTAGGCCCAGACTGCATCGGCAATCTCATGCATTGTAAATGTTATGTTCCAAATTAATTGCGATAGACTATGATTAAACTATGTTCACAAAGATCGGCTCGTTTTATATCACAATAAACAGTATAAACATACATAATCACAGACTTATCCAAGCAGCTGTTTGAAGTTCTCCGCCAATGCCTGTGTCCTCGGAGGATGTGAACCAATCTCCAACTTAATGACTGCAAGTCGCATCTCAATTTCCTCTCCGTCATCACAGCCGAACAGGGGAGAGAGACGCTGAAGGGTTTGATTTGACTTCTGACAGTCGCATGCCGGGTGGATGAGAACTGGGAGTCTCATTAGTGGAAGTAACGCTGTGCCCATCAGTAGATCTGAACTGGCCCTCCACAACTGAGCCCCCCCCCTCTCTCTCTCTCTCTGACATCATCGTTTCAACTTTGATGGCTTATCCAAGATTCTCTCTGACCACAGTTTTCAAAACGGTTCTATTCAACTCGACTACACAGCGACTCACCAGAAAGAGTATCCTTCTGGGTTCACAAACGCTCGCATTGATGTAGATCAGTCGCTGGCTTACTGGGACGATCGTAATGACAGTCCCCATAAAGCCACCCGAGTGATGTGAGTAAGCCAGTCATCTGTCATCGTTCCTCATGAAGACAGCAGCTTACTGAAGGAGCCCAGTACAGATCAGATGCTCCCAGAAGGGCTCCGTTCAACATGTTTCAAGCGTAGAGAGATTATCTGTAACATTCGTAACTTTTTTGGATTATTGAAGCCATGCATACATAACTTCGACTGCATTATCTAACCAGCTTCATGCATTCTGTGGGGACATTTCCCGGACTAAAGCCAACCAACAAAGGTCTTAGTAGGGTTCATCTAATCAAAGTTTGTTAGTGGTATACACCAGACTACAATCTGCGACTGATTCAGATACACAAATTAATTTGAGCGATCAATTCTCCAAAAATATATGATTTGTCTCAAGATGCGACTGTGCTGTCTCTCTCACCTCAACAGAGAAAAGCAAGACTTTGACTGCCGTGTTTAATATCTTCATATGCTTTTTATTTCTTCAGATTTGTCTGTAAACACTAAATGTAGGACGGGAATTGAAGGAAATATATTTTGAGTGTTTGAAAAATTGTGTTGATATTTTCTGAGCTGTGTGTGAGTGCATTCATGTGTAACACGGTCTGATTACTTCTTAGCTTCGTTGAAACGTGTGAGTTCTGTGTCCGGGCTAATGATGAACAGTGGAGAAAGGTCAGAACATCTTTGTGACACCTTGAAAATGAAATAACATATCTTATATTTGTATTTCATTTTACTCACACTCACTCAGTATTTGCCATCTCATCATGTGTATTAGGTTGTAAATACAGCTCATCATCATCATCATCAAAAAGACTGATGGGTTTGGTTGATATTTCAGTATTTGAAGATATAGTAATGTCCTCTTCATCCAAGATCCAACCCAAATCATCCATTTTACACACGTCCTCTTTAAAGAGGTTTAATGAAGGTATTCATTTTTACAACGGTGGGTTCACACATTTTTTCGCAGGCTGAGACCTCATTGTAACTCATTTTATTCTTGATTTTGTTTTTTCTTGTTTTTAGCGTGATGTAAATGAAGAACATCCTCGCACTCTCTATGCAAAACAGACGGGTATGGAATATGGAATATGGAATGTGGAATATGGAATGTGGAATATGGAATATGGAAGGCGCTGTAGGAACACTAGGACGTATGTCAGTCAGATATCTTAAAAGGTTATTATACTTTCACTATACCGTTTGTATTCATGAATTGAGTTGCAATCTAAACTGTATCAATAAACGTATTTTAAAAAGATGACATTCACTTGACCAGAAGTGATTTTTCTGATTGACTCAGTGGTTTCCATGTGCTTCTCAACTCATGGTTTATGCATTTATAACTATTTATCACGGTGTATTAGTGAAGAAGCACAGTGAGCCAGCTGGTTCTTATGGTTATTCTGGTGAGTCATGAAGCCGGTGCTGCTCTGCTTGAGTGATATCACTGTGCTCAACCCTGCATGGTCCAGTCAACATTCTGCATGGTCCAGTTAACATTCTGCATGGTCCACTCAACATTCTGCATGGTCCAGGTCCAGTTAACATTCTGCCTGGTCCGCTCAACCCTGCCTGGTCCACTCAACATTCTGCCTGGTCCGCTCAACATTCTGCCTGGTCCACTCAACATTCTGCCTGGTCCGCTCAACCCTGCCTGGTCCACTCAACATTCTGCCTGGTCCGCTCAACATTCTGCCTGGTCCGCTCAACATTCTGCCTGGTCCGCTCAACATTCTGCCTGGTCCGCTCAACATTCTGCCTGGTCCACTCAACATTCTGCATGGTCCAGTTAACATTCTGCATGGTCCAGGTCCAGTTAACATTCTGCATGGTCCAGTCAACATTCTGCATGGTCCAGTCAACATTCTGCATGGTCCAGTCAACATTCTGCATGGTCCAGTCAACATTCTGCATGGTCCAGTCAACATTCTGCATGGTCCAGTCAACATTCTGCATGGTCCAGTCAACATTCTGCATGGTCCAGTCAACATTCTGCATGGTCCAGTTAACATTCTGCATGGTCCAGGTCCAGTTAACATTCTGCATGGTCCAGTCAACATTCTGCATGGTCCTGGTCCAGTCAACATTCTGCATGGTCCAGTCAACATTCTGCATGGTCCAGTCAACATTCTGCATGGTCCTGGTCCACTCAACATTCTGCATGGTCCAGTCAACATTCAGCCTGGTCCACTCAACATTCTGCCTGGTCCAGTCAACATTCAGCCTGGTCCAGTCAACATTCTGCATGGTCCAGTCAACATTCTGCATGGTCCTGGTCCAGTCAACATTCTGCCTGGTCCGCTCAACCCTGCCTGGTCCACTCAACATTCTGCCTGGTCCGCTCAACATTCTGCCTGGTCCACTCAACATTCTGCCTGGTCCGCTCAACATTCTGCCTGGTCCACTCAACATTCTGCCTGGTCCAGTCAACATTCAGCCTGGTCCAGTCAACATTCTGCATGGTCCAGTCAACATTCTGCCTGGTCCAGTCAACATTCTGCATGGTCCAGTCAACATTCTGCATGGTCCTGGTCCAGTCAACATTCTGCCTGGTCCAGTCAACATTCTGCATGGTCCACTCAACATTCTGCATGGTCCTGGTCCAGTCAACATTCTGCCTGGTCCAGTCAACATTCTGCATGGTCCACTCAACATTCTGCATGGTCCTGGTCCAGTTAACATTCTGCATGGTCCTGGTCCAGTCAACATTCTGCATGGTCCTGGTCCAGTCAACATTCTGCATGGTCCTGGTCCAGTCAACATTCTGCATGGTCCAGTCAACATTCTGCATGGTCCAGTCAACATTCTGCCTGGTCCTGGTCCAGTCAACATTCTGCATGGTCCACTCAACATTCTGCATGGTCCAGTCAACATTCTGCATGGTCCAGTCGACATTCTGCATGGTCCTGGTCCAGTCAACATTCTGCATGGTCCTGTCTACATTCTGCATGGTCCAGTTAACATTCTGCATGGTCCTGGTCCAGTCAACATTCTGCATGGTCCAGTCAACATTCTGCCTGGTCCTGGTCCAGTCAACATTCTGCATGGTCCAGTCAACATTCAGCATGGTCCTGGTCCAGTCAACATTCTGCATGGTCCAGTCAACATTCAGCATGGTCCTGGTCCAGTCAACATTCTGCATGGTCCAGTCAACATTCTGCATGGTCCTGGTCCACTCAACATTCTGCATGGTCCTGGTCCAGTCAACATTCTGCATGGTCCAGTCAACATTCTGCATGGTCCAGTCAACATTCTGCATGGTCCAGTCAACATTCTGCATGGTCCTGGTCCAGTCAACATTCTGCATGGTCCAGTCAACATTCTGCATGGTCCTGGTCCACTCAACATTCTGCATGGTCCTGGTCCAGTCAACATTCTGCATGGTCCAGTCAACATTCTGCATGGTCCAGTCAACATTCTGCATGGTCCAGTCAACATTCTGCATGGTCCTGGTCCAGTCAACATTCTGCCTGGTCCAGTCAACATTCTGCATGGTCCAGTCAACATTCTGCATGGTCCAGTCGACATTCTGCCTGGTCCTGGTCCAGTCAACATTCTGCTTGGTCCTGGTCCAGTCAACATTCTGCATGGTCCTGGTCCAGTCAACATTCTGCATGGTCCTGGTCCAGTCAACATTCTGCATGGTCCTGGTCCAGTCAACATTCTGCATGGTCCAGTCAACATTCTGCATGGTCCAGTCAACATTCTGCATGGTCCAGGTCCAGTCAACATTCTGCCTGGTCCAGTCAACATTCTGCATGGTCCTGGTCCAGTCAACATTCTGCATGGTCCAGTCAACATTCTGCATGGTCCAGTCGACATTCTGCCTGGTCCTGGTCCAGTCAACATTCTGCATGGTCCTGGTCCAGTCAACATTCTGCATGGTCCTGGTCCAGTCAACATTCTGCATGGTCCTGGTCCAGTCAACATTCTGCATGGTCCTGGTCCAGTCAACATTCTGCATGGTCCAGTCAACATTCTGCATGGTCCAGTCAACATTCTGCATGGTCCAGGTCCAGTCAACATTCTGCCTGGTCCAGTCAACATTCTGCATGGTCCTGGTCCAGTCAACATTCTGCCTGGTCCAGTCAACATTCTGCATGGTCCAGTCAACATCCTGCATGGTCCTGGTCCAGTCAACATTCTGCATGGTCCAGTCAACATTCTGCATGGTCCAGTCAACATTCTGCATGGTCCTGGTCCAGTCGACATTCTGCCTGGTCCTGGTCCAGTCAACATTCTGCCTGGTCCAGTCAACATTCTGCATGGTCCACTCAACATTCTGCATGGTCCTGGTCCAGTTAACATTCTGCATGGTCCTGGTCCAGTCAACATTCTGCATGGTCCTGGTCCAGTCAACATTCTGCATGGTCCTGGTCCAGTCAACATCTAGCATGCATTATTTGCTTAGTAATGAAACTTTTGCACATGATGAAAAGCAAAATGAAACTTAATGACTTTGATATGAGTTTGTAAATAGTAAATTCTGAAGCAAATTAATCGTACATGACCACACAAATAGTGGTAATTGCATGGTTAAAGAGCGTGTATTTTATGCATATTATAAAATCACCCAGCAGTTAGATGTAACACTCAAGCTGGGCGATAATTTAGCCAATGGAGTGTAAATATTATGACACACAAATTGCGTGTGTTTTGAACTGGAAAATAGGCCCGCATTAATCACACTGTCCTCTAAAAACACAATAGTGTAGCAGCGCCGGGTCACAGAAGCACCGCCTCTTCGATGTTTCAGGGAATATTTTCATCAGAAAACGCTCAAGAAAACATCTCTATGAGCACTCAGCCTGAGGAGCGTCACACCACATTAGTCTGCAGTCCCGTGTAGCGCTGCCCAGATCAATATATTCATCACACCTCAATTACCCTTGGTTTACCAGGGCAGGGAGGGCTGTGGTGGTGGAAGTGATTTACCTGCTAGTCTAGGTCATTTCACATGACCTGCTCACACAATCAATCCCCAGCGGTGTAGTGATACTTACATACAGTAGCAATATATCTGTGAAGCGCTCCAACCCCACAGAGTCGCTGCAGCCAATCAAATCCAATGAGGAGAAATTAGGCTTCGCCAGGGATGAACATTATCACTATCACACCAACATTATCACTATCACACCAACATTATCACTATCACACCAACATTATCACTATCACACCAACATTATCACTATCACACCAACATTATCACTATCACACCAACATTATCACTATCAAACCAACATTATCACTATTGAACCAACATTATCACTATCACACCAACATTATCACTATCACACCAACATTATCACTATCACACCAACATTATCACTATCACACCAATATTATCACTATCACACCAACATTATCACTATCACATTACATCAATCACTATCACACCACCATTATCACTATCACACCAACATTATCACTACCACACCAACATCATCACTATCACACCAACATTATCACTATCACACCAACATTATCACTATCACATTACATCAATCACTATCACACCAACATTATCACTATCACACCAACATTATCACTATCACACCAACATTATCACTATCACACCAACATTATCACTATCACGCCAACATTATCACTATCACACCAACATTATCACTATCACACCAACATTATCACCATCACACCAACATTATCACTATCACACCAACATTATCACTATCACACCAACATTATCACTATCACATTATCACTATCACACCAGCATTATCACTATCACACCAACATTATCACTATCACACCAACATGATCACTGTCACACCAACATTATCACTATCACATTACATTAATCACTTAGCAAACACTTTGATTTGCTTTTATCACTTAAAACATAAAATATACATTATGCTACATGTTGGATGGGTTACATAAACCTTACACAATACAGAGTTCACCCTTCAGACACTGGGAGTGACCCTCTCTCGCCCTCCCGTTCACCCAGCAGACACTGGGAGTGACCCTCTCTCTCCCTCCCGTTCACCCTTCAGACACTGGGAGTGACCCTCTCTCTCCCTCCCGTTCACCCAGCAGACACTGGGAGTGACCCTCTCTCGCCCTCCCGTTCACCCAGCAGCCCCTGCAGCCAGCGAGTCCATAAACAGTCGTCCAGTGAGGATGAGGGATCTGTCCCGAACCCACGGGGCCACGCCCCGGTCCTCCGGAGGCCTCGGCCTGGTTGGGACGTAAACAGAATCAGGTTTATTTCTCCAGTCACTGTCCTGTGGGCCGTCCAGCAGAATCATGACCCCCATCAGGGAAGAGAGGCTGAGCCAGAAGAGGCCTGGTCCGACACGTAGACCTGCTGGTCCGACACGTAGACCTCCTGGTCCGACACGTAGACCTGCTGGTCCGACACGTAGACCTCCTGGTCCGACACGCAGACACGTAGACCTGCCGGTCCGACACGCAGACCTCCTGGTCCGACACGTAGACCTGCTGGTCCGACACGCAGACGCAGACCTCCTGGTCCGACACGCAGACCTGCTGGTCCGACACGTAGACATGCCGGTCCGACACGCAGACCTGCTGGTCCGACACGTAGACCTGCTGGTCCGACACGCAGACGCAGACCTGCTGGTCCGACACGTAGACCTGCTGGTCCGACACGCAGACCTGCTGGTCCGACACGCAGACGCAGACCTGCTGGTCCGACACGTAGACCTGCTGGTCCGACACGCAGACGCAGACCTCCTTGTCCGACACGCAGACCTGCTGGTCCGACACGTAGACCTGCTGGTCCGACACGCAGACGCAGACCTGCTGGTCCGACACGCAGACGCAGACCTGCTGGTCCGACACGCAGACGCAGACCTCCTTGTCCGACACGCAGACCTGCTGGTCCGACACGTAGACCTGCTGGTCCGACACGCAGACCTGCTGGTCCGACACGCAGACCTCCTTGTCCGACACGCAGACCTGCTGGTCCGACACGTAGACCTGCTGGTCCGACACGCAGACCTGCTGGTCCGACACGCAGACCTGCTGGTCCGACACGCAGACCTCCTGGTCCGACACGTAGACCTCCTGGTCCGACACGCAGACCTCCTGGTCCGACACGTAGACCTCCTGGTCCGACACGCAGACCTCCTGGTCCGACACGTAGACCTACTGGTCCGACACGCAGACCTTCTGGTCCGACACGTAGACCTGCTGGTCCGACACGTAGACCTGCTGGTCCGACACGTAGACCTGCTGGTCCGACACGTAGACCTGCTGGTCCGACACGTAGAACTGCTGGTCCGACACGCAGACGCAGACCTCCTGGTCCGACACGTAGACCTCCTGGTCCGACACGTAGACATGCCGGTCCGACACGCAGACGTGCTGGTCCGACACGTAGACCTGCTGGTCCGACACACAGACCTACTGACACGCAGACCTGCCAGTCCAACACGCAGACCTCCTAGTCCGACACGCAGACCTGCTGGTCCGACACGCAGACCTGCTGGTCCGACACGTAGACCTGCTGGTCCGACACGCAGACCCGCTGGACCTGCTGGTCCAACACGCAGACCTGCTGGTCCGACTCGCAGACCTGCCGGCCCGAAACGCAGACCTGCTGGTCCAACACGCAGACCTGCTGGTCCAACACGTAGACCTGCTGGTCCGACACGTAGACCTGCTGGTCCGACACGCAGACCTGCTGGTCCGACACGCAGACGCAGACCTGCTGGTCCGACACGTAGGCCTGCTGGTCCGACATGCAGACGCAGACCTCCTTGTCCGACACGCAGACCTGCTGCTCCGACACGTAGACCTGCTGGTCCGACACGCAGACCTGCTGGTCCGACACGCAGACCTCCTTGTCCGACACGCAGACCTGCTGGTCCGACACGTAGACCTGCTGGTCCGACACGCAGACATGCTGGTCCGACACACAGACCTACTGACACGCAGACCTGCCGGTCCGACACGCAGACCTGCTGGTCCGACACGCAGACCTCCTGGTCCGACACGTAGACCTCCTGGTCCGACACGCAGACCTCCTGGTCCGACACGTAGACCTGCTGGACCTGCTGGTCCAACACGCAGACCTGCTGGTCCGAAACGCAGACCTGCTGGTCCAACACGCAGACCTGCTGGTCCAACACGTAGACCTGCTGGTCCAACACGCAGACCTGCTGGTCCAACACGCAGACCTGCTGGTCCGACACGCAGACCTCCTGGTCCGACACGTAGACCTGCTGGTCCGACACGCAGACGCAGACCTCCTGGTCCGACACGCAGACCTGCTGGTCCGACACGTAGACATGCCGGTCCGACACGCAGACCTGCTGGTCCGACACGTAGACCTGCTGGTCCGACACGCAGACGCAGACCTGCTGGTCCGACACGTAGACCTGCTGGTCCGACACGCAGACCTGCTGGTCCGACACGCAGACGCAGACCTGCTGGTCCGACACGTAGACCTGCTGGTCCGACACGCAGACGCAGACCTCCTTGTCCGACACGCAGACCTGCTGGTCCGACACGTAGACCTGCTGGTCCGACACGCAGACGCAGACCTGCTGGTCCGACACGCAGACGCAGACCTGCTGGTCCGACACGCAGACGCAGACCTCCTTGTCCGACACGCAGACCTGCTGGTCCGACACGTAGACCTGCTGGTCCGACACGCAGACCTGCTGGTCCGACACGCAGACCTCCTTGTCCGACACGCAGACCTGCTGGTCCGACACGTAGACCTGCTGGTCCGACACGCAGACCTGCTGGTCCGACACGCAGACCTGCTGGTCCGACACGCAGACCTCCTGGTCCGACACGTAGACCTCCTGGTCCGACACGCAGACCTCCTGGTCCGACACGTAGACCTCCTGGTCCGACACGCAGACCTCCTGGTCCGACACGTAGACCTACTGGTCCGACACGCAGACCTTCTGGTCCGACACGTAGACCTGCTGGTCCGACACGTAGACCTGCTGGTCCGACACGTAGACCTGCTGGTCCGACACGTAGAACTGCTGGTCCGACACGCAGACGCAGACCTCCTGGTCCGACACGTAGACCTCCTGGTCCGACACGTAGACATGCCGGTCCGACACGCAGACATGCTGGTCCGACACGTAGACCTGCTGGTCCGACACACAGACCTACTGACACGCAGACCTGCCAGTCCAACACGCAGACCTCCTAGTCCGACACGCAGACCTGCTGGTCCGACACGCAGACCTGCTGGTCCGACACGTAGACCTGCTGGTCCGACACGCAGACCCGCTGGACCTGCTGGTCCAACACGCAGACCTGCTGGTCCGACTCGCAGACCTGCCGGCCCGAAACGCAGACCTGCTGGTCCAACACGCAGACCTGCTGGTCCAACACGTAGACCTGCTGGTCCGACACGTAGACCTGCTGGTCCGACACGCAGACCTGCTGGTCCGACACGCAGACGCAGACCTGCTGGTCCGACACGTAGGCCTGCTGGTCCGACATGCAGACGCAGACCTCCTTGTCCGACACGCAGACCTGCTGCTCCGACACGTAGACCTGCTGGTCCGACACGCAGACCTGCTGGTCCGACACGCAGACCTCCTTGTCCGACACGCAGACCTGCTGGTCCGACACGTAGACCTGCTGGTCCGACACGCAGACATGCTGGTCCGACACACAGACCTACTGACACGCAGACCTGCCGGTCCGACACGCAGACCTGCTGGTCCGACACGCAGACCTCCTGGTCCGACACGTAGACCTCCTGGTCCGACACGCAGACCTCCTGGTCCGACACGTAGACCTGCTGGACCTGCTGGTCCAACACGCAGACCTGCTGGTCCGAAACGCAGACCTGCTGGTCCAACACGCAGACCTGCTGGTCCAACACGTAGACCTGCTGGTCCAACACGCAGACCTGCTGGTCCAACACGCAGACCTGCTGGTCCAACACGTAGACCTGCTGGTCCAACACGCAGACCACGGCGCTGCTCCACTATTATCAGGACTTTCCTGACGCTGTTCACCCTCTTCATCTTCACACAGGCGACGACATGAGATGATCCGGATGCTTAGGTGACAAAGACCCGATCTGAAGGCTCCCGTTGTGTGTCTGTGAATACCTGAGGGTAGAAATGCATTGGATTAATTGAATGAATACATTTTCATTTGCATGCCAAGTCGTCCTCGACTATTATGTAGTGTTTCAATACCGTTTCCAAACTCCTGTCCCAAGTCTGAGGTTCGGTACTAATTGCAAGTGTGATGAAGGACTAACAAAATAATTTTGACAAACTCATTTTTCTATTCTGTTTGCCACACAGTAATGGGGAAAAAAATCTTTTATAATGTTGAAAACCATGGTTTCTTGATGAGTAATTATCATCGTAGGCCGTTCTGAAACAAACCAATGCCACTGTTCCCGGGTGTCCTTGCTGACTCATCGTCTCCAGGCGAGCCACGCCTTAATCGCTCGCATCAAGGTTGCATCGCTGCTCGGGAGAAAAGGGAACGCTTTTATACCCCTGAAGTTCGCTCTACTGAAACACCGTGGGTTA
>NC_140234.1:2268509-2392170 GCF_949987555.1 Borostomias antarcticus
GGGGGGGGAGGGAGAGAGAGAGAGATAGAGAGAGAGAGGGGGGGGGAGGGAGAGAGAGAGAGATAGAGAGAGAGAGGGGGGGGGGCGAGGGAGAGAGAGAGAGAGGGAGAGGGAGAGAGGGAGAGAGGGGGGGGAGGGAGAGAGAGAGAGAGAGAGGGAGAGAGAGAGAGAGAGAGGGAGAGAGAGAGAGAGAGGGAGAGAGAGGGGGGGAGGGAGAGAGAGAGAAAGAGAGAGAGAGAGGGAGAGAGGGGGGGGGGGAGGGAGAGAGAGAGATAGAGAGAGAGAGAGGGAGAGAGAGACAGTCACTTTTGGTTGCATCACATAGACATATATAAGTTGAGGCAGACTTCTACTGCAGCGTTTTGGTCCATCTGACCTCCAGACCTGTGGTCCTCTGGGAGATGGGACTCTTCTTCCGGCTTTCGTTCAGAGCAGACGCTGTTGTTGCTCCTGCTCCTGCTCTTGTACCCCCCCCCCCCTTTCCCTCTCATTGTAATTGCCTTGTACTGTATTTTCTATGCCGTAATTGTCGTATTGCATTTTGTATGTGGCTCTTTCTTCCTTTTGATCTGTTATTTGTATTGTGAAGCGCTTTGTTAGGAAGCATGATGGCGGCGCTACGCCCGAAAGCAGTTTGATACAATCATTAGACTCAGCTACCAACACTACAATGGGAAAGAAGGAGCTCAGCATGGATCTGAAAAAGCAGATCATTGACTTTAACAAGTCAATAAAGTCACTTGGAGCCATTTGAAAGCAGACATTTCAAAACTCCATAACATTGATGTTCTTTAGACGTTCTTTACAAGTGTACTGTTTGTAAAATGTTCACCACAACTGTATAATATATATATATATATATATATATATATATATATATATATATATATATATATATATATATATATATATATATAAATGCCTGTTTGCGCACAGCCTGCCCTGCCGAACAGATATTTATTGAATCAAATATCAGGTCGGGAGATTTGTGCTCCTAGGTGATACTGTCTGCCCTCCCTACCTGGTTCCCTGCTGCAGAGTGTGGGCGTGCTAAAGTGCACACATAACTGCATGGTGGCAAAGTGCGTAGCGTTGTCGCCCCACATCCAGAAGGTCTGGGTTCGATTCCTGCTTGAGGTGCCATTAGCCCTGGGGGGCGCGTTCTCCTCAGGGTGGCCAGGTACCCAGCTGGGGCATCTCCTGGGCCTTTCTGTGTGGAGTTTGCATGTTCTTATTACCTCAGTCATTTAGCTGACACTTTTATTAGATAACATTTCATTACAGTAATTTAGCAGACACTTTTATCCAAAGCAACTAACAATAATTGCATTTAAGGTAGGAAAAGCCAATGTACTACTACTTGCCATAACTCACAAGTGCATCTCCTTTCTAAAACAACTGACTTCGAGCATAATCTACTGCTGAAGGCAAAGTGCAAGAATAGCAATCTAAATAAAATACAATAGGTGCTTAAGAGGGATGATCGTTATAGTACTTCTTGAGGAGGTGAGTTTTGAGCCTGTGACGAAAGATGGGCAGCTACTCTCCTGTCCTGACGTCAGTGGGCAGTTCGTTCCACCACTGCGGGGCCAGGACAGAGAAGAGCCGTGACCATGTCGATCGACTGCAGGGGCCTCAGAGTGACGGGGCAACCAGTCGCCCCGAGGTAGCAGAGCGTAGCGGTCGGGAGGGGGTGTAGGGTTTGACCATGGCCTGGAGGTAGGAGGGGGCTGTTCCTTTCATTGCCCTGTAGGCTAGTGCCAGATAAACTGGATGTGAGACGTTACCGGGAGCCAGTGTAGGGAACGGAGGAGGGAAGTTGTGTGGGAGAACTTGGGGTGGTTGAACACCAGGCGAGCAGCAGCTTTCTGGACAAGTTCAAGCAGCAGCTTTCGGCTCCAGAGGTTTAATGGCTGATGCCGGGGCCCTAGCAGGGAGGGAGTTGTAGTAGTCCAGGCGAGAGATGACCAGGGCCTGGATGAACACCTGAGCCATTTCATCTGTGAGGAAAGGGCGAATGACAGTTGGTCATCCAGGGTCACACCCAGATTCCTCACAGTCTGAGTCGGGGTCACCACTGTGTCTTCAATGGTGATGGCCAGGTCCCGGTGCAGGCAGCCCTTCCCTGGGAGGAACAGCAGCTCAGTCTTGTCCAGATTGACCTTGAGGTGATGTGTTGTCATCCACTCCGAGATGTCAGCCAAGCACCCAGCTATGCGTGTCTCCACTTTTGTATCAGAAGGGGGAAATGACAGGACCAGTTGGGTGTCATCGGCATAGCAGTGATAGGAGAAGCCATGCAAGCGAATGACAGAGCCCAGAGATGTAGTGTAGAGGGAAAACAGGAGAGGACCCAGGACAGACCCTTGTGGAACCCCCGTTGTCAGACTACGCGGTTCCGACACTGACCCTCTCCATGTCACCTGGTAGGAGCGGCCCGTCAGGTAGGATGCAAACAGGGAGCATGCAGAGCCAGTGACGCCTTTCTCCTCAAGGGTG
This sequence comes from Borostomias antarcticus, assembly GCF_949987555.1. Lineage (NCBI taxonomy): Eukaryota > Metazoa > Chordata > Actinopteri > Stomiiformes > Stomiidae > Borostomias > Borostomias antarcticus. The sequence continues at coordinate 2,271,009 of NC_140234.1, forward strand.
GAGAGGAGGATCTGGTGGTCTACCGTATCAAATGCTGCTGACAGGTCTAGGAGTATCAGGACAGAGGAGAGAGAGTTCGCTCTTGTGGCATGGAGTGAGCTGCTTGGCATTTTTAATTTCCTTCTGAATAAATAAAGTGAATAAAATCAAAAATCAAATCAAAGTCACTGCAATTAGGGCAGTCTCTGTTGAGTGGCCAGCCTTGAACCTGAACTGGTGGGAGTCTAGAAGGTTGCTCTGGTGGAGGTACGAAGATCGTTGGTGGTTGGTTGATGGTTAAAGATAGCACATTCAAGTGTTTTAGATAGAAAGGATAGAAGGGAAACCGATCTGTAGTTTTTGACATTAGAGAGGTTGACAGCTTCTTCAGGAGGGGGGTGACTCTGGCAGTCTTGAAAGCGGAGGGAAAGCATCCTGATAAAAAAGATGTGTTGATGAGGTGGGTTAGGAAGGGAAGGAGTTTGGGTGCAACAGACTGAAGGAGAGTCGAGGGAACAGGGTCTAGGGAGCACGTGGTGGGGCGGTTAGATGTTACAAGGTTGAGGGCCTCGTTGGGGGAGAGGGGAGACAAGTGGGATAGGGTGGGGCGTGGAGAGGAGGGGGGAGCGGAGAGGGGAGAGAGGGTGGGCGTGGGGAGGTGAGGTTGGTGCACAGAGCGTTGACCGGGGAAGGGGGAAAGAGGATCTGATATTGTTAACTTTCTTGCCAAAGAAGTTGGTGAAATCGTCAGGGAGAAGGGAGGAGTTGGGAGTAGGAGGTGGGGGCTGGAGTAGTGAAGAGATTTCAAAGAGTTTTTTTTAGAATTGGAAGCAGAGGCTAGGATTTTAGAGCGGAAGAAAGCAGCTTTAGCAGCAGACAGGGAGGAGGAGAATGTGGAAAGAAGAGATTGGAAATTAAGAAGGTCCTCTGGGAGTCTGCCTTTTCTTCATTTACGCTCAGCTATTCTCCGGCTCTGTCTATCAGTACGCACTGAGTCCGACAGCCATGGGGCAGGTGGAGTTGGGCCTGGAGGTGAGGGGACAGAGATTGTCCAGAGAAGAGGAAAGAGTAGAGAGGAGAAGATCAGTGGCAGTATCAGAGGGTAGGAGAGAGGAGGTAACACTTTATAATAACGATGTGTTATAACACATTTATAAGCTTATAGTATATAGTAGACTAATCATGAATTAAACATTTGTATATATTTGAAAATGATTATTAAATAGTTTGTAACTTAAGTTATAAATCATTTGTAAGCTATTAGTAGATAACTTGCTCATCATGAACAAACCATGAATATACATTTGTTAATGATTATCCAATAATTTATAACTCATTAGTACATCATTTGAAAATGTACTAATTAATCGTTCATATGATCAGTAGATCATTTTTTACACAAGATCAACCTTATTTGTAAATGATTAGTAAAATATTCAAAGATGTTATCTAATGTGTAGTAGCATTTGTAGATGCGTAAAAAAAACTCACAATACCTTCATTTGTTTTTTCATGTTTAACAAATGCTTTATGAATTTATTTAAGAAGATGATGATGACAAATGCTTTATAAAACATTCTTAAAAGATCTATAGATCATTATCAGTTGTTATTGTGGGCCCTAATCTAAAGTGAAGACTATTCATTATTTAGAAATGTCAGTTAATGTTTAGAAATAATTTGTGGACTTTTTACTCACCTGTTATGAACGATCTGGCTTTTATGAAGACACAAAGCACTTACTAGCAGTGTTCTCTGGTGTGATCCATGTCTCGGTGAGAGCAAGGAAGCTGAGGGAGAGCGAGGATGCATCACCTGAGATAAACTCAGCTTTGGGCACCGCCGACTGGCAATTCCAAAGTCCCTCTGTCACCACTTGCTCTCTATGAGTTGAGACAGTAGGATAGATGAGGTTAGAGGGGTTACGGAGTCTGGGGGTGACCCAGTGTCTGCGTGACCCCCCGGAGAGGGAACACAACAGGAACAGGATGCAAGCAGATAGTGATAACAAAACAGGTACAGAAGTAAATGTAGACGTATTACTTTCCTGACAGTCTTTCTTGGCAAAATTGCTCTTGAATGAGTCGCCCTAGCCTTCGTTCGCACGCCAGAGGGAGCTGTCACCTTCCGGCTGTCTCCGTCTAGGACAGCAGTTTTTAAGGTCTGTCTGACTCTGTCTAGGGCAGCAGTGTTTAAGGCCTGTCTGACTGTCTAGGGCAGCAGTGTTTAAGGCCTGTCTCCCTCTAGGGCAGCAGTGTTTAAGGCCTGTCTCCGTCTAGGGCAGCAGTGTTTAAGGCCTGTCTGTCTCTGTCTAGGGCAGCAGTGTTTAAGGCCTGTCTGACTCTGTCTAGGGCAGCAGTGTTTAAGGCCTGTCTGTCTCTGTCTAGGGCAGCAGTGTTTAAGGCCCGTCTCTGTCTAGGGCAGCAGTGTTTAAGGTCTGTCTCTGTCTAGGGCAGCAGTGTTTAAGGCCCGTCTCTGTCTAGGGCAGCAGTGTTTAAGGTCTGTCTCTGTCTAGGGCAGCAGTGTTTAAGGCCTGTCTGACTCTGTCTAGGGCAGCAGTGTTTAAGGCCTGTCTCTGTCTAGGGCAGCAGTGTTTAAGGCCTGTCTGACTCTGTCTAGGGCAGCAGTGTTTAAGGCCTGTCTGACTCTGTCTAGGGCAGCAGTGTTTAAGGCCTGTCCGTCTCCGTCTAGGGCAGCAGTGTTTAAGGCCTGTCTGACTCTGTCTAGGGCAGCAGTGTTTAAGGTCTGTCTGTCTCTGTCTAGGGCAGCAGTGTTTAAGGCCTGTCTGTCTCTGTCTAGGGCAGCAGTGTTTAAGGTCTGTCTCCCTCTAGGGCAGCAGTGTTTAAGGCCTGACTCTGTCTAGGGCAGCAGTGTTTAAGGCCTGTCTCCCTCTAGGGCAGCAGTGTTTAAGGTCTGTCTCTGTCTAGGGCAGCAGTGTTTAAGGCCCGTCTCTGTCTAGGGCAGCAGTGTTTAAGGTCTGACTCTGTCTAGGGCAGCAGTGTTTAAGGCCTGTCTCCCTCTAGGGCAGCAGTGTTTAAGGCCTGTTTCTGTCTAGGGCAGCAGTGTTTAAGGTCTGTCTCCGTCTAGGGCAGCAGTGTTTAAGGTCTGTCTCTGTCTAGGGCAGCAGTGTTTAAGGTCTGTCTCCGTCTAGGGCAGCAGTGTTTAAGGTCTGTCTCTGTCTAGGGCAGCAGTGTTTAAGGTCTGTCTCTATCTAGGGCAGCAGTGTTTAAGGTCTGTCTCCGTCTAGGGCAGCAGTGTTTAAGGTCTGTCTCTGTCTAGGGCAGCAGTGTTTAAGGCCTGTCTCCGTCTAGGGCAGCAGTGTTTAAGGCCTGTCTTTCTCTGTCTAGGGCAGCAGTGTTTAAGGCCTGTCTGACTCTGTCTAGGGCAGCAGTGTTTAAGGCCTGTCTGACTCTGTCTAGGGCAGCAGTGTTTAAGGCCTGTCTCTCTCTGTCTAGGGCAGCAGTGTTTAAGGTCTGTCTCCGTCTAGGGCAGCAGTGTTTAAGGCCTGTCTGACTCTGTCTAGGGCAGCAGTGTTTAAGGCCTGTCTGTCTCTGTCTAGGGCAGCAGTGTTTAAGGTCTGTCTCTGTCTAGGGCAGCAGTGTTTAAGGTCTGTCTGTCTCTGTCTAGGGCAGCAGTGTTTAAGGCCTGTCTCTGTCTAGGGCAGCAGTGTTTAAGGTCTGTCTGTCTCCGTCTAGGGCAGCAGTGTTTAAGGCCTGACTCTGTCTAGGGCAGCAGTGTTTAAGGCCTGTCTCTGTCTAGGGAAGCAGTGTTTAACGCCTGTCTGTCTCTGTCTAGGGTAGCAGTGTTTAAGGCCTGTCTGACTCTGTCTAGAGCAGCAGTGTTTAAGGCCTGTCTGTCTCCGTCTAGGGCAGCAGTGTTTAAGGCCTGTCTCTCTCTAGGGCAGCAGTGTTTAAGGTCTGTCTGACTCTGTCTAGGGCAGCAGTGTTTAAGGTCTGTCTCTCTCTAGGGCAGCAGTGTTTAAGGCCTGTCTGACTCTGTCTCGGGCAGCAGTGTTTAAAGCCTGTCTCTCTCTAGGGCAGCAGTGTTTAAGGCCTGTCTGTCTCTGTCTAGGGCAGCAGTGTTTAAGGCCTGTCTGTCTCTGTCTAGGGCAGCAGTGTTTAAGATCTGTCTGTCTCTGTCTAGGGCAGCAGTGTTTAAGGTCTGTCTCTGTCTAGGGCAGCAGTGTTTAAGGCCTGTCTCCCTCTAGGGCAGCAGTGTTTAAGGCCTGTTTCTGTCTAGGGCAGCAGTGTTTAAGGTCTGTCTCCGTCTAGGGCAGCAGTGTTTAAGGTCTGTCTCTGTCTAGGGCAGCAGTGTTTAAGGTCTGTCTCCGTCTAGGGCAGCAGTGTTTAAGGTCTGTCTCTGTCTAGGGCAGCAGTGTTTAAGGTCTGTCTCTATCTAGGGCAGCAGTGTTTAAGGTCTGTCTCCGTCTAGGGCAGCAGTGTTTAAGGTCTGTCTCTGTCTAGGGCAGCAGTGTTTAAGGCCTGTCTCCGTCTAGGGCAGCAGTGTTTAAGGCCTGTCTTTCTCTGTCTAGGGCAGCAGTGTTTAAGGCCTGTCTGACTCTGTCTAGGGCAGCAGTGTTTAAGGCCTGTCTGACTCTGTCTAGGGCAGCAGTGTTTAAGGCCTGTCTCTCTCTGTCTAGGGCAGCAGTGTTTAAGGTCTGTCTCCGTCTAGGGCAGCAGTGTTTAAGGCCTGTCTGACTCTGTCTAGGGCAGCAGTGTTTAAGGCCTGTCTGTCTCTGTCTAGGGCAGCAGTGTTTAAGGTCTGTCTCTGTCTAGGGCAGCAGTGTTTAAGGTCTGTCTGTCTCTGTCTAGGGCAGCAGTGTTTAAGGCCTGTCTCTGTCTAGGGCAGCAGTGTTTAAGGTCTGTCTGTCTCCGTCTAGGGCAGCAGTGTTTAAGGCCTGACTCTGTCTAGGGCAGCAGTGTTTAAGGCCTGTCTCTGTCTAGGGAAGCAGTGTTTAACGCCTGTCTGTCTCTGTCTAGGGTAGCAGTGTTTAAGGCCTGTCTGACTCTGTCTAGAGCAGCAGTGTTTAAGGCCTGTCTGTCTCCGTCTAGGGCAGCAGTGTTTAAGGCCTGTCTCTCTCTAGGGCAGCAGTGTTTAAGGTCTGTCTGACTCTGTCTAGGGCAGCAGTGTTTAAGGTCTGTCTCTCTCTAGGGCAGCAGTGTTTAAGGCCTGTCTGACTCTGTCTCGGGCAGCAGTGTTTAAAGCCTGTCTCTCTCTAGGGCAGCAGTGTTTAAGGCCTGTCTGTCTCTGTCTAGGGCAGCAGTGTTTAAGGCCTGTCTGTCTCTGTCTAGGGCAGCAGTGTTTAAGATCTGTCTGTCTCTGTCTAGGGCAGCAGTGTTTAAGGTCTGTCTCTGTCTAGGGCAGCAGTGTTTAAGGCCTGTCTCCGTCTAGGGCAGCAGTGTTTAAGGTCTGTCTGACTCTGTCTAGGGCAGCAGTGTTTAAGGTCTGTCTCCGTCTAGGGCAGCAGTGTTTAAGGTCTGTCTCCCTCTAGGGCAGCAGTGTTTAAGGCCTGTCTGACTCTGTCTAGGGCAGCAGTGTTTAAGGCCTGTCTGTCTCTGTCTAGGGCAGCAGTGTTTAAGGCCTGTCTCTCTCTGTCTAGGGCAGCAGTGTTTAAGGTCTGTCTGTCTCTGTCTAGGGCAGCAGTGTTTAAGGCCTGTCTGTCTCTGTCTAGGGCAGCAGTGTTTAAGGCCTGTCCGTCTCCGTCTAGGGCAGCAGTGTTTAAGGTCTGTCTCTGTCTAGGGCAGCAGTGTTTAAGGCCTGTCTCTGTCTAGGGCAGCAGTGTTTAAGGTCTGTCTCTGTCTAGGGCAGCAGTGTTTAAGGCCTGTCTGACTCTGTCTAGGGCAGCAGTGTTTAAGGCCTGTCTCTCTCTGTCTAGGGCAGCAGTGTTTAAGGCCTGTCTGTCTCTGTCTAGGGCAGCAGTGTTTAAGGCCTGTCTGTCTCTGTCTAGGGCAGCAGTGTTTAAGGTCTGTCTGTCTCTGTCTAGGGCAGCAGTGTTTAAGGCCTGTCTGTCTCTGTCTAGGGCAGCAGTGTTTAAGGCCTGTCTGTCTCTGTCTAGGGCAGCAGTGTTTAAGGCCTGTCTGTCTCTGTCTAGGGCAGCAGTGTTTAAGGCCTGTCTGTCTCTGTCTAGGGCAGCAGTGTTTAAGGCCTGTCTGTCTCTGTCTAGGGCAGCAGTGTTTAAGGCCTGTCTGTCTCCGTCTAGGGCAGCAGTGTTTAAGGCCTGTCTGACTCTGTCTAGGGCAGCAGTGTTTAAGGTCTGTCTGACTCTGTCTAGGACAGCAGTGTTTAAGGCCTGTCTCTGTCTAGGGCAGCAGTGTTTAAGGCCTGTCTGACTCTGTCTAGGGCAGCAGTGTTTAAGGCCTGTCTCTGTCTAGGGCAGCAGTGTTTAAGGTCTGTCTGTCTCCGTCTAGGGCAGCAGTGTTTAAGGCCTGTCTCTGTCTAGGGCAGCAGTGTTTAAGGCCTGTCTGACTCTGTCTAGGGCAGCAGTGTTTAAGGTCTGTCTCTGTCTAGGGCAGCAGTGTTTAAGGCCTGTCTGTCTCTGTCTAGGGCAGCAGTGTTTAAGGTCCGTCTGACTCTGTCTAGGGCAGCAGTGTTTAAGGCCTGTCTGACTCTGTCTAGGGCAGCAGTGTTTAAGGTCTGTCTCCGTCTAGGGCAGCAGTGTTTAAGGCCTGTCTCTGTCTAGGGCAGCAGTGTTTAAGGCCTGTCTGACTCTGTCTAGGACAGCAGTGTTTAAGGCCTGACTCTGTCTAGGACAGCAGTGTTTAAGGCCTGTCTGTCTCTGTCTAGAGCAGCAGTGTTTAAGGCCTGTTGCCGCTGATAGCTCTAGGAGAGTAGGCCACTCCCTCAGGGCAGTCACCAGGGCAATTAGTCTATTTCAGGCAGAAACTAGCTCTCACAATATAATTGACTATCAAAGCAGCAAGAGAAGGGAAGTTGTGTGAAGAGAACTCGGGGTGGTTGAACACCAGGCGAGCAGCAGCTTTCTGGACAAGTTCCAGGCGTTTAATGGCTGACGCCTCTCTCTCCCTGTGTACACAGGGGTTTCACCCATAAAGAGCCCAATAGGAAAAACAAAGCAGAAGAACAGATGTCTTAATGCTGTCAGGTGACGCTGTATGGGGGAGAAAAGAGTGGAAGATTTGAAGGGCCTATGACTGGCAGGGGCCCCAAAAAATTAATAGAAAATTACATTATTTTTTATGTTAAATTATTAACCTATCATCATTAATATAATATGTTTTTTACAATGTACAAAAAAGAAAAACGGTTTCTTTCTTTTCTTGTTTTTGGCAAATAATAAACATCCAGAAATTGCCCCCTCCTTTATTTACATGAAATGGTTTGGTCCTGCCCCCAAACAAGGCCAGAACCAGCGTTGCCAACTTGGCAGCTTTGTCACTATATCTGGAGACTATCCAGACCCCCTTGGCGACTTAATTAGTCAAAAGCGACTAGTGACAAATCTATCAAGCTCTTCTCGTTATTTGGGGAATGCTTGTGTTCACAAAGCTCTGCAAAAGCATGTAATCCCGTTCCGCGGTTCACATTACAACCGAGCTCACAACAGCCAAATAATACAGTGTGAGGTTGCCATGGCTGCTGTCTGTTTTGTCCTTGCCACACTCAAATGCTGACATCGAGGGTTTTCAGCCAGATGAGTGTGGTCAAAAACGAACTTAGAAACCGGATGTCCTTGCAGACTCTAAAATCCATCTTGTACTGTATGTCCGATATGGTCCGAGGCCGTCTGGAGAGGCTTGCTATGAGCGCAAGCATCCTGATAGTTTTGCAGCATTTCGAATGTGTTTGTAAATACGTACTGTAAATAGTTAGTTTGTAAACTACCTGGTCAGACTTTTCTATTCATTTTGTCTCTTTCAGAATTGCATGTTAAGCAAATTAGTTGATTGCGTCATCTAGCTACTACTATCTACTTTTGGGAGAGCCAACAGCTACTTCCATTACAGAGGAGTTGGCAATGCTGGCCAGAACAGTACTACAGTAGCAGTGAAGTGCGAGTGAGGAGTGCCAGTGTGGAGCATCATGTCTCAGCTTCCTAAAGAAAAATCTGGCTTCCAAAACTAGAAAATAAAGAATTTTGAATTGCCCTTATGTCAGCCAAGCTGGCTGGCTAGCTAGCTGGCTATGAGTCATGCCTCTATGTGGGTTGACTCATCAGTGACAATATTAAATGAGAAAGTTTGTTCTACAGGACAATAAATATTTGAAAGCACTACAGAATGCCTGAGAGGCTTGCTGCATTATATTCCATTATATTTTGAACTGTCCCCTGGTGCCGGGATTTTGTTGTTTTCATTTACATAAAGATATTTCCACCATAAATTGATGCAAAAATACACAAATTGGTGCATAAATATTCACTGGAATGCAGGAAATGAAGTGTAATGCTCAAAATTCATGCGTGAGGACCCCCAGCTTATTGTGTCCCCCGCAATTTCAAAATAAAACCTACATGTCTGGTGCGCCCAATGGGGCCCAAAATCCCTGGAAGCGCCCCTGTCTGACTGGTTGTGACTGACTGCTGTGACTTCGAGCCCCCGGCCCCTCTAACATCCTCTGCACGTCCCTGAGGTAAAGTAGCTTTAGCCCCACACCCAGCAAGAGCGCTCCACTTGTTCAAATCACCCGGAGTTTCTGTTCGCCTGTCAGAGCAGCTTGGAGGAGACGCTCCCTCAGTAAGGGAGAGGGAGGGAGACGGGGGAGGAGGGGAGGTGCAAGCGAGGGTGAGGAAGGGGGGTTAGAGCGCACGTGAGAGAGGGAGACAAGCAGAATGAGCCAGGCAGAGCTAGAGAGAGAAAGAACGAGAGAAGGAGCAGGAGTTGACTGTCAGAGACGTTCAGTGTGGATCTCTCACAGTGTCAATTCCAGCCCTGGGTGTCGGGCGGCGCGGAGACAGCACCGCGGGCCTCATCCGTTGACTGATGGTACCGGCTCAATCTGTCCTCACACTGGGGCTGAGGCTGGGGGAGAGGCTCTGAGGCCGGGGGCTCCGTGAACACACATACACCCCGTGCACCAGGTGATGAATTTCTAAATAAAGTCGTGTTGACGGCGGGAATCCCAGCCGTTGTCAGATCTTGTGTGCCGGTGTGTCCTGCCTGCCTGCCTGCCTGCCTGGCTACCAGACACCTGGGAAGGTACGGGGCGGGGGGGGGGGTGTTCACAGCCTTGCTGTCTTCTCATGGTCTTCTCCACATGTTCAGCCCATCCATCCTCATCGTGCCTCTTTATTCTTTATCAGGCAGGAGGGGGGGGGGGAGGGATGAGAGGGAGGGAGATAAGGTGGGATCACAGCACAGAGACAGTCGGAGCAGGAGACTGGATTTCTGCTTCTCCACTGACAAGCGATGGTGTCTTTTTTTGTGTTTCTGTATTCCCTGAACTCAGGGGCACAGTAAATACAGCCTGGTCTCACTTGGAAGACTTCAGAATTCAACGTTTGTCCATCGCCTCCAAACGTCATTTCTAGACGGCATCATACAGTTATAAACGTCGGCAGACGACGTGGGATAGGCCTACGTTTTTGATTGGTTGTTGTCAGAGTTTTGTGGTTGGTTGTTCACATTGGAAAACGTGATAGAAGAGGGGTATAAATTTGCGAGCGCTTTTGAGGGTAGGTTGGGTGGGTCAAACAACTTTGGTGAGACAACACCGAGTGCAAAACTAGCTGGCGAAACTAGCAAACAACAACAACGTTTTACAAGCAACTAGCAAACAACACTACTAGCTAGCCAACTAGCTCACATTCTTACTGTCATTATAATTAACTAGCTCACATTCTTACTGTCATTATTAACTAGCTCACATTCTTACTGTTATTATTATTAGCTGTAGCATTAGCTACTGTTGGCATTAGCTAGCTAGCGTTAGCTAGCTCGTATTCTAACGCTAGCTAACGCTAGGATGCTAGCTAGCTATTCACAGTGTACACAAGCACCATCCACATCAACACGGATAGATGTGGACACAGGGATCAGGCTAATTTACGAAACTGGACCCAGGAGTAGAGCTACTCGGACGGCGCTTAGTGGGCGTGCTCCGCATATCGCAATACCCCTGCATGGGCACGCACGCCTGGAGGCATCAATCAATCAATCAATCAAAGCTTTATTTGTATAGCGCATTTCATACCCAGAGGCAACACAATGCGCTTTACAGAGAACAAGGGAGGTGGGCATACGTCCCACCCCTACATATTCCAGAGGGAAGCAAAAAAACAGTATCACCCGGGGGCCAGATAAGTGAGCTGTAAAAATTCTTCCCTGACCCCTCTCAACAAGGCGATCTAGCAAGCTCCTGGAGTATGTTTGTCTACCGGCTAAGAAGATTTATAAAGCAATAAATAACATAAAATTACATTTACATTACAAATAACATTAAATTACATAAGAGAGGCTAAAAACATCATAGGAGAGACATGGCAAACACTGGTGTATGTCTGTGTGTGCGTGAATGTGCCTGGGCCCAGATAGAGGCAGGGGTCGGGGTAGGGAGGGGGTAGGAAAAGGCTACGGACCCGGGTTAGGGTGAAGGGAAGGGGATCTGAGCCCAGGACTGGTGTATGTCTGTGTGTGTGTGAGTGTGCCTGGGTCCAGGTAGAGGCAGGGGTAGGGTGGGGTAGGAAGAGGATACAGACCCGGGTTAGGGTGAGGGAAAGGGGGGGACTAGGTCCAGGCCTAAAGCCGGAAGTGGACTGGTGTATGTCTGTGTGTACGTGTGTATGTGTTAACTAATTGAAAATGGTTGTTTTCATCAATCTGTCTTTCTGAATCGCTAGTTGTGCTTACATAGTGCGTAGGCCTGTTGTGGTTGTTCACATGCCTCTGTAATATGATCTTTAGAAACGTCTTTCGAAACGAAATAGCTTCCCCACTTGCTCCAGCACGCATGCGCACAGCGCGCAATCATTGCTCCAGCACTCTGTGCGCATGCGGCAGGCCCTTAGTAAACACTAGATCCAGGGTGTGGCCGCGGTTTTGGGTTGGCTCAGTGATATGATAAAGTTGATAAAGTCCCTGGCTTTCGAGTCCGCCTCAGTGTCCACGTGTATGTTGAAATCTCCAATGATGATAATCTTATCATAATTTGTATGGATGATGGACAGGAGTTCAGAGAATTCTGTAGAGAAGGCAGGGCATTGTTTGGGAGCGTGCGGGCGAATTGCTCAACGCTTGCTGCCCGAGCGCCTCCTGTAACTGTTGTGTTGTATGATGCCGTCTAGAAATGATGTTTGGAGTTGTATGATGCCGTCTAGAAATGATGTTTGGAGTTGTATGATGCTGTCTAGAAATGATGTTTGGAGTTGTATGATGCCGTCTAGAAATGATGTTTGGAGTTGTATGATGCCGTCTAGAAATGATGTTTGGAGTTGTATGATGCTGTCTAGAAATGACGTTTGGAGTTGTATGATGCCGTCTAGAAAGGACGTTTGGAGTTGTATGATGCCGTCTAGAAATGATGTTTGGAGTTGTATGATGCCGTCTAGAAATGACGTTTGGAGTTGTATGATGCCGTCTAGAAATTATGTTTGGAGGCGATGGACAAACGTTGAATTCTGAAGTCTGCCAAGTGAGACCAGATTGCGTAAATATTACTGAACGGGCCTACTGGGCCCAGGCCCCGGGGCCCAAGAGCTCTCTAAGCCAGAGCCTGTTATTATCTTTGCGTTTCTTATAGCATAGACAAAGTGCTTGTCATGCCAATAGCAAAACAGCTGTCCTGCTGAGAAACTGAAGGAACAGCCGAAACATTCAACTTGAAGATGTCACAACAAAGAAACCATCATGATAACTTGTGAGTGTGTGTCCCCTTAGTTTATCTGTAGCATTCCATGCAATATGAGCCCTTCAACGCTGTAGGGAGAAATCCAACAAGCAAATGCTTTTTAGATTGCTTTTTGGATTTCTCCCCAGAGTTGAGATCCCTCGAGTCAAAACCAAGCTGGGAAAAACTGCTTGTCTGTGCATGTGGTAAATAACGTTGCCATAACATTTATCAGTTCGAATGTGTCAAATGTATTGTGTATAATGTTTTTGTATTGTTGTATTATATTTTATCCAATGGTTAGTTCTGGTTCTTGATTCTGATTGGCTGGAAGCCATGTTAAAATACTTTGTAACACACACCTGGGACCGCATATCATTCCATTTTCAGTATTAATGCGCCTCCCATTTGATCCAATGCATTGTAGGCCTATTATTGTGTTTTTTTTTCAAAAAACGCATGTGCAGAGCCGTGGGCACGGAGACCATCTACACAAACCTGCTGTCTACGAAGCACCGTTGTGCAAAAGCTAGCCAATGCTAGTTTAGAGGCAAGGGAAATTATGTCAGTTACGGGACATGAATGTGAATCGTCCCTGCAGTCTTACTGGAGGCAGAATTTTAATGATAGAAGAAGCTGGAGCGATATACTTTCAGGCGAAAACGCACCTTGGACACCACACCTGAACCAGCGAAGAGGGGTGCTAGTATGAGCATTACTTCGCCAATTGCACCATTACAGGCGATGTTCAGATTAATGTAAATAATTATAATCACAACAATGTATAAAGCCTGCATTCGCCTGTAGCCTGCCTACTGTAGCCTGTTGCTTGTATTCTAGCCTGTAATGCCTGTATTCTTGCCTGTAAATAATGATATAATCACAACAATGTAGCCTGCCTAACTGCTTGACACCTTCTGTTGCTTGGCAACCCTTTTGTTAGAGGAACTATTTTGCTCGGCGGAATTGAGGGAATGATGTTTCGTTTTGAATAAATGTTAATATTTTATATTGCTTTGTGTTTATTTTACACTAATAGCTGTAGTTACCGTTGTATAAAAACAATAAACCACGAGAGGCCGTGTGTTATAGTGATTTTATAACAGCTAGGGGGGTTTTACTCCGCTTCGCGTCGTGCCTAACAACGCCCCCTTGCTGTTATTAAATCACTATAACACACAGGCTGAGTTCCGAATCGCATACTTCTACTTCTTACTACCAGTACCTACTACAGCTGCCCTTAGAAAGTACGTACAAGCAGTACATTTGCAAACAGTAGGCATCCAATTGGGACATACTACCTTGTCATAACATTGCGCCTTGAAATTTGCCCCCATCCGTCGCTGTCCATAACGCGACATTCGTCTACAGCTGTCACGACTTGCACATTTCCGCTGCGCACATGATTGTGGGTCAGAATAGCCAGAAAAGCCTGCTGGCTTGCACTACTGCAAAATACGACCGGATGTAGTAAGACATCCTGGTATTTTTGTCATACTGCATGTGGCATACTATGTATTGGGACATACTACATCCTGTTTTGGCATACTATATAGCCACAGCCTCTCGTGGTTTATTGCTTAAATATAATATTTTTTATTTAATTTTGATTTATAATCCACCTATGCATGAACATGAATGTTTTCATGTTTTTTATGAACTCTCTAATTCGTCTTCAGTAAAGTTATTTGATTGATTGACAGCATGTTTTCCACAGATTTTCCACAGGTCAGGCGAAGCTGAGAGACTTGTAAGAGCACCTTGACACCAAACCTACAGAGAAGAGAGAGAAGCCACACTCTACATTAGCTTGACCAGTATTTAGATTAAAGAAGCAAACAGACTAACCTTTTTAATCCATAGCATGTTTTAGCTGTACTGTACGTATAATTTGTACGTACTGTATAAATTGTGTGTATACATTTGAACTGTAGGACTGTAGGTACTGTATACTGCATGTTACTGTAAATTTTTTGATGGACTCTAGGGACCCCGATGGAAATAACACATTAATCAAATCAAAACAATAATATATGGAGATTGAGAGAGGAGAGAGTGGGGGAGAAAGACACATTTGTTCCCGCCATTCAAGGTCAGGTGATGAAAGAGCCAATCCGTGGCTCTGGTGGATCAGAATGATCAAACGCTTCAAACTCGATTCCAGGGCAAATTAATTCCTGGCCCAGCATTGGTTTGATGGGTTTTTCATCAGAATTCAGGGGCGCTGCCAGGGATTTTGGGCCCCATGAAATAATATGACCCTGGGCAGGGACAGTGGTGTAGGTTTCATTTTGAAATTGCGGAGGCACAATAAGCGGGGGTATGGAGGTCCTCCCTTAGGAGTTTTTGAGCATCGTTCTTCATTTCCTGCATTCTGGCGAATCTATGCACCAATTTGTGCCATTCTTTGCATAAATTTATGGTGGAAATTGTACTTTTATTTATTTACTTTTACTTTACGTAAATTAAAGTCACATAGAAACGGACGTTTGAGATCATCTAACTTCCGTAGTTTGACGTATTTCCGATGCAAACAAGCTATGAGGGTGGGACATAATATTTAGAGGAATTTGATTGGAACATTGACAAGTGGACGGGTTTTAAGAACTTTAGACAGATTCGATAGGAGGATAGCGTTGATTGACGGGTGGATGTCGTGAGATTATTGGCCTAAAATCTAAGGTACCTGTTGTCGTCACTGCACATGACCTACCGTTTTCCAGGAAGTAAGAAATTATATACTTTGATATAAGATTACAACAAAAGTAGAATTTTGTATTTTGGGCATACATTGTTGAATAGGTGAACACTATGACCAATTATGTGAACCAAAATGGGACAGAATGCTTTTTTCATTTATGTGTGACTTTAAAACAAAATCCAGGCACCAGGGGCCTCATTTATAAACGTTGCGTAGAATCCACGTAACTAAGTTTGCTTAGCTAAGTAAGTATGAAAATATACGCACAAAAAATCTCTGATTTATAAAATGCTGCGTATCACAACTCATGTTCACTTACGCCACGCCAACGCCAGCTGCCCTTTATAAATCACAATCAACACTTAACTTGGCGCACGTGAACGCGCGTTCTGATCACACCCCAATTAACGCCCACAATTTCCTATAAATGGTCAGTGATACGCCTATACATATGCAACGATTAAAATAAAACTTCCCCAAATGACACTCCACGAGTCAGACTGGGGGGGGGTGTCCTACCACTCTGTAGCATAGAACCCGTGGCATCTTGGGTAGTTTTCTTTTAATCCTGATTTAATCCTGATTTAAGCAGTTTGAGACTTAAGAAGGCTTTTATTTTGAAATGTCACATCAGAATCTCGTGAAACTCCACAGGTCAGACCCAGAGGGGGTCTACTACCACTGTGTAGCATAGAACCCGTGGCATCTTGGGTAGTTTTCTTTTAATCCTGATTTAATCCTGATTAAGGCTTTTATTTTGAAATATCACATCAGAATCTCTTGAAACTCCACGAGTCAGACCCAGAGGGGGTCTACTACCACTGTATAGCATAGAACCCGTGGCATCTTGGGTAGTTTTCTTTTAATCCTGATTGAATCCTGATTTAAGCAGTTTTTGATACTTTAGAAGGCTTTTATTTTGAAATATCACATCAGAATCTCGTGAAACTCCACAGGTCAGACCCAGAGGGGGTCTACTACCACTGTGTTGCATAGAACCCATGGCATCTTGGGTAGTTTTCTTTTAATCCTGATTTAATCCTGATTAAGGCTTTTATTTTGAAATATCACATCAGAATCTCTTGAAACTCCACGAGTCAGAGCCAGAGGGGGTCTACTGCATGGATGTATTATGGTCTACTGGCAGTGTGTAGCATAGAACCCATGGCATCTTGGGTAGTTTTCTTCTCGTGGGATTTCAGACGGGTGTTATTTCGTTTTAGTGATGCACCACCGCCAGGTGGCGTCTTTGAGTAGATTTAGCAGGCTGGGCTCTGTTTTTCTCCTATAGTCTACGAATGAAGCATCATTAAGTTTCACATTCTTTCATTTAAATGCTCTGTTGTAAAGCACTTTGAGCTGAATTTATCTGTATGAAAGGTGCTATACAAATAACGTTTAATTGTTATTATTACCTTGTTCTCAAACACATGTTTTCTCCATCTGGATGTAATTTAATTATTAGGAACACCTATATCTAGGCCTACAGTAGCCAATCTATCAGGATGTAATTTAATTATTAGGAACACCTACATCTAGGCCTACAGTAGCCTATCTATCTGGATGTAATTTAATTATTAGGAACACCTATATCTAGGCCTACAGTAGCCTATCTATCTGGATGTAATTTAATTATTAGGAACACCTACATCTAGGCCTACAGTAGCCTATCTATCTGGATGTAATTTAATTATTAGGAACACCTATATCTAGGCCTACAGTAGCCTATCTATCTGGATGTAATTTAATTATTACGAACACCTATATCTAGGCCTACAGTAGCCTATCTATCTGGATGTAATTTAATTATTAGGAACACCTATATCTAGGCCTACAGTAGCCTATCTATCTGGATGTAATTTAATTATTACGAACACCTATATCTAGGCCTACAGTAGCCTATCTATCTGGATGTAATTTAATTATTAGGAACACCTATATCTAGGCCTACAGTAGCCAATCTATCTGGATGTAATTTAATTATTACGAACACCTATATCTAGGCCTACAGTAGCCTATCTATCTGGATGTAATTTAATTATTACGAACACCTATATCTAGGCCTACAGTAGCCAATCTATCTGGATGTAATTTAATTATTAGGAACACCTATATCTAGGCCTACAGTAGCCTATCTATCTGGATGTAATTTAATTATTACGAACACCTATATCTAGGCCTTCAGTAGCCTATCTATCTGGATGTAATTTAATTATTACGAACACCTATATCTAGGCCTACAGTAGCCTATCTATCTGGATGTAATTTAATTATTAGGAACACCTATATCTAGGCCTACAGTAGCCTATCTATCTCGGTAACTGACGTCGGGTCAAGACGTGGTGTCTGTTAAGTCAAATGCGCAAAATAACAGTATTGTAAATATATTTGTTAGTAAAGATTTGGTGAACGTGGGGGTTTTGCGTTTTGTTTCTGGAACGCATTCAACTGGTAGGCTACTCGTAAACCCCGGAAGTACATTTGAAGACGGGGCACCAGCTAATGTAGACTGCAGTCAAGTGAGCCGCACTTTTTTTTTCTAAATTCAAAACAAGAACGGGGTGCGTACCCATTAGTAGTATTACGGTGAAACGGTGAAACGGTTTCTGCACTAGATATTTATATCGTCGCTGCTTCTTTTTCTTACACTGATATTGCTAATCGCACATTGGGACATTAATTTATATAATTAAGATATAATGTAGAATAAATAAATGTATGTATTTCGGAAATTAGGTAGGCTAGACGCAGAACTAGCCTATTTCTCACCCACTCATGCACTTGACGTCAATTCTGACTCTCTCTCTCTCTCTCTCTCTCTCTCTCTCTCTTTTCTCTTGCTCTCAGTCTCTCTTCTCTTGCTCTCAGTCTCTCTCTGGCTAAGAATATGTAATGCTCATGTAGTCAATATAATGTGAATTATCCATAACACTTCACAGGATGGATTTTGAATAATTTCCTCACAAAGTATTACTGTACAAACATTGTGTACAGTTTATTTTTCTCATTCTTGACAAGCAATGATAATTATACGGTGTTCATTAGTCTCTCATACATGCTTTCAGGACCTCTCCCTCTACCAAACTATCATTTTGACGGTCAATAATCCCATAACAAAATCCTACTGAGCGCAGTAGGCTATATGGCTTCAGCACGATACAAAGAAAAAATAAGCTTGATCGACTTGTGGATCCATACAAAATTGACATAGTCGCCATGAGTAAAGAGCACTCATTGCCAATCATATCCGGACATACTATCTTGTGCGGCAGGTTTGACAGTGATGTTCACATGCACACTATACGCCGATCATAACCCCATAATAATGCGATTATTGAAATGGTCTTGTGCGCCTTTATCTGATTTCCAAAATCGGGGTAAGGTCTTAAAACTAGTTAAGTTAACACTGGTTTTCATTTGCACATCTGAAAATTAGCAACCCTGTTAATGCATATTTACAGTTTTATTCATGCTTCATGTCTATCACTGTGGAATGGTATGCACTGTCCCTGCGCAAATAAACTCAATAAAGTAAAGTAAAGAATTCATCCATGAAAGAGTTAAGCTTGTTGAGGGAAGAGGACAGAGAGAGAGGAGGAGCTTCTAATCCTCATTTCCCTGAAACGAAACTAGACTGGCTACTGAGTTCTCTGAAAGGGTTCTACTTCGTCTCATGTCTTGATCATCTGTGGACATTTCATAGAGAATAAAGACAGCACCGCAACACAGAAACAAAAAGGTGAGCAGAGAGATTCACACTGAAAAGTCAAGTTGAAACTCATTTTTATTAGTGTTTTCCTGTTGTCTGATTGTAGGCTGATTCCTTAGTTAGTGAAAGGAAAATGATCTGTAACATATTGTTGAATAGGCCGCAAGGTGTTGTGGACTACTCTAAAACTAGAGAAGCTAACTGATTTAAAATTATTTTATTTCAGAATCTCTGATCTTTTTTTATCTCTGTGTAGATATGGCTTCCTGCAGCAGTCTCCTGTCTGAAGAGCAGTTCCTGTGTTCCATCTGTCTGGATGTGTTCACTGACCCGGTCACCACTCAGTGTGGTCACAACTTCTGCAAGGCCTGTATCACCAAGTACTGGGACTGCAGTGACCTGTGCCAGTGTCCACTGTGCAAAAAGACTTTTGATAAGAGACCAGATCTCTTTGTCAACACGTTCATCTCTGAGCTGGCTGCTCAGATCAGGAAGTCGGTGGCAGTTAAAGTTTCGGTCAGCCCAGACCTACGCCCTACTGTCCCCGAAGTGCCTTGTGACGTCTGCCCTGGGAGGAAGCTCAAGGCCCTGAAGTCCTGCCTGGCGTGTCTGGCCTCCTACTGTGAGACTCACCTGGAGCCTCATCAGAGAATAGCAGCTTTAAAGAAGCACAAGCTGATCGACCCTGTGGAGAACCTGGAGGACAGGCTGTGTAAGGAGCACCAGAGACCCCTGGAGCTGTTCTGTAGGACTGACCAGGCGTGTGTTTGCTTCAAGTGCGTCGACGCAGACCATAAGACTCACGATGCTGTCCTTTTAGAAGAGGAGTTTGGACCGAGGAAGGCTAAGCTGGCAAAGATGGTGGCTGAGCTTAATCTGATGGTGGAAACCAGATCTAGGAAGGTTCAGGAGATCAAACTCTCAGTAGAGACCAGCAGGAGAGACGCAGACAGAGAGATATCAGACGGTGTGGAGGCCTTCGCTGCTCTTGCGCGCTCTATTGAGAGAAGCCAGGCTGAGCTCATTGAGGTGGTTGAGGAGAAGCAGAAAGCAGCAGAGAAACAGGCTGAAGGTCTCATTGAAGAGCTGGAGATGGAGATGGCTGAGCTGAAGAGGACGAGCGCCGAGCTGGAGACGCTCTCACACACCGACGACCACCTCCACCTCCTCCAGAGCCCCCGAACCCTGAGCACCCCTCCGCCCGCCAAGGAGTCCGAGATCGGTCTCCGCGGTGGTCTGATGGCAGGGACGGCGAGGAGAGCTTTGTCCCGGCTGGAGGACTCAATCGTGGGTGAAGTGAACAAGCTGTGTGAAGCTGAACTGAGGAGGATTCAGCAGTATGCAGTGGATGTGACTCTGGACCCTGCCACAGCTAACCAGTATCTCATCCTGTCTGAGGACGGGAAGACAGTCAGTCATGGACATATAAAGATGTATCTCCTTGACAACCCAAAGAGGTTTAGTTATTGTTGCAGCATCCTGGGAAAGCAGAGCTTCTCCTCTGGGAGGTTCTACTATGAGGTGCAGGTGAAGGACAAGACTGCCTGGGATCTAGGAGTGGTCAGGGAGTCCATCAACAGGAAGGGGGGGATCACTCTGAGCCCTGAGGATGGATACTGGACTGTAAGGCTGAGGAATGGAGACGAGTACGGAGTCATGGATGACACTGTCGTGGCCCTCTCCCTGAGAGTGAAGCCCCAGAAGGTGGGGGTGTTGGTGGATTATGAGGAGGGTCGGGTCTCCTTTTACGACGTGGAGGCCAGGTCTCATATCTACTCTTTCACTGGCTGCACCTTCACTGAGAAGCTCTACCCATACTTCAGCCCTTGTCTAAATGATGGCGATAGAAACTCCGCCCCTCTGATCATCAGTCCTGTCAGCCTCTAATCATAACCGACCTTTAGAAGATTATTCCTTTCTGCAGCGGCGTGGGTATATAGCAGAAATGCCTTTAAAATAATATCTGAAAAAAAAAAGAATGGTGTTAGCGAGGGCATGAATCTGAAACTCTGTTATTGATGAAGACATGGAAATAATCCTACAGTACATGTCATTCCAGCTATTACATGTAGCATTTTTAAGGTATACTGTACTGCAATATAATCATGTGATGATTGATGCAATATTACTGAGTTGAATAAACCTGGAATCCAATACTTTCATTTGAGAGAAGTCTTATTTGATATGCTAATGTTATATGTTTGGAGTGTGTGTAGCCAATGTGATTGGGGCTTTTATGTGTGCTTGAGTCTGTATCTTCACCTCTGCCCAGTGACAGCGTAGAGGGAGAGGTATTCTCTCTCCAGACTCAGATATTACGTTGAATCGCTGCGCTCCACATGCTACATAATAGAGTCTGAGCCACTTCGCCGCCCAAGCTGGTGTTCTGAGGGCGTATCGACGGGTCAACATTGACAGGTCGTAGCAGCAAAAGCTTCAAGCTGGACAGCTAGTCTCCTCCAGGTAAGTGAGAGTACTCTTACTGCCAGTAGAGGGCGACAAAGACAAACTCGGAGGCCTTCATGTCCACAATGGCTGCTTCTTCAAGCAGAGGGTGGCATCAGTGCCAATGATTAACTCATTGTAGTTTGGGTCAATTCAATATAGATAACGCTGGAAATGATAAGGTGTGTCTATATGCTTACTTACATGTCTGCCTCTGACAAACAACGTAAATGCTGGTCTATTTGATTGATTAATTTGGGTGATAAGATTGATTTGAGTTTTATGCATCTTTGAAATCTCTGGCCTGCATAACTCCTAAGAAGCATCCGTAAGAAGAAACTGTGTTTCATCAAAAGTTCCAGTGTTATAAAGGTTAAGAAGTAACAAGATAAATCATAATGAACATGAGACATTGAAGTAACACAAACCACAACGACACAGAATGAGCTAGAACAGAGCAGGATTTAAAGAAACAGCTTGCCTTCCTTTCTTCAAGAGCTCCGGACAGTTTTACTTGTCTTAATAACAGGACCGAATGGAAATAAAAATAATGTTTTATTGTCTTTTACATCACATGTACAGTAGCAACAATCATGAGTCACAATCAACACTTTGATTATGTGAGGGTTTGGTTAGGGACCCAGGCGCAACAGGAAAGGAGGAGGCAAGGGACGGTAAAGCCCGGAGGGGCGATTTAATGAGATAACACAAAGGGGGACGTGGTAGTCGTACAGCCGATGGTCAGGCAGGAGCGTGGTAGTCGTACAGGCGATGGTCAGGCAGGAGCGGGGTTGTCGTACAGGCGATGGTCAGGCAGGAGCGTGGTTGTCGTACAGGCGTGGGTCAGGCAGGAGCAGGGTTGTCGTACAGGCGTGGGTCAGGCAGGAACTGGAGAGACGAGGAGGAGAGGTAGGGTGAGTGATAGTAATCACAAACGGGGAACGGGAAAAAACACTACAAAATACGGGTAAGGAGATTGTAGGCTAGGCTATACTTTACCAAATGTGGGTTATGGTAAGATCTGGCGATGAGTGGAGTGTAGACCAGGTTCTTGTAGAGGTTGAAGGTGATTGCAGAACGAGGGACAGGTGTGGTGATGATAAATGGAAACCGGTGAGTAGAGCCGCGCCCGCGTCATCGTCGGAGACGAGCGCGCCGTTCTTGTCTTTGCGCACGGGCCGATGTGCTGGGCATGTCGGGATCCGACTCTTCGTCACCGGAGAGGGAGGAGACTGCCGAGTCCGCGGAGCTGGCCGGAGACGGGGAACGCCCGGCAGTGGGGGGAAACTCCGGAGAGTCAGAGCGTTGTATGCCCGGGCCGATGCGACGTGCGGTAGAGCGCGTAGGACGCCCCGAGCGCGCAGCGGGCCCAGAGGGGAGAGAGGGAGGCGGTTGTGGAGGCGAGGGCATGCGAGCCGTAACAGGACCCCCCCCCCGAGGGGAGCCACCTGGCGACCGACCGGGGGCGTCAGGATGGGCCCGGTAGAAGTCCCGGAGGAGAGACGGGTCCATAATGAGCTGCCTGGAGATCCAGCTGCACTCCTCGGGGCCGTACCCCTCCCAATCCGCCAGGTATTGGAAACCCCGACCCCGGCGGCGCACCTTCAGCAGCCGCCGAACCGTCCACTGGGGATGCCCGTCGACCATCTGGGGAGGCGGAGGAGCCGGGGCAGAAGGCATGAGGGGACTCGAGGAGACAGGCTTGACCTTGGACACGTGGAACACAGGGTGTACCCGCATGGAAGCAGGGAGCTTAAGGCGTACCGCAGCTGGGTTCAGGACACGGTCGATCTCGAAGGGCCTAACGAAGCGCGGAGCCAGCTTCCTGGAGGGGACCTGGAGCGGAAGATCAGCGGTGGAGAGGTAGACACGTTGACCGGGCCGATACGCCGGAGCAGGAGTGCGGCGGCGGTTGGCCCCGCGGCAGGAGCGCTCGTTGGAGCGGAGCAGGGCCCTGCGGACCTCCCTCCAGACACGGCGACAGCGGCTGAGGTGGGCCTGGACGGAGGGGACGGAGGCCTCCGACTCCTGGAGAGAGAACAGCGGGGGCTGGTACCCGAGGGATGACTCGAACGGAGACCTGCCAGTGGCAGCGCTGGTCAGGGCATTGAGGGAGTATTCGACCCAGGGTAGGTCCTTGCTCCAGGAGGTGGGGTGGAGAGCCGACACACAGCGGAGAGCGGACTCCAGGCTCTGGTTGGCCCGTTCGGCCTGGCCGTTGGTCTGCGGGTGGTAGCCAGAGGAGAGGCTGATGGTGGCGCCGATCTCCTTGCAGAAGGCCCTCCAGACCTGGGAGGTGAATTGAGGCCCACGGTCCGAGACAATGTCTCCGGGGAGACCGTGGAGCCGGTAGACATGCTGGACGAGGAGCTCAGCTGTCTCCGCAGAGGACGGGAGCTTGGGGAGCGCCACCAGATGGACCGCCTTGGAGAACCGGTCCACCACGGTGAGGATGACCGTGTTGCCCCTGGAGGGGGGAAGACCGGTGATGAAGTCCAGGGCGATGTGGGACCAGGGACGGCTGGGGACCGGGAGAGGACGCAGGAGGCCAGCCGGGGGCTGGTGGGACGCCTTGCTGCGGGAGCAGACGGGACAGGCGACCACAAACTCCCGGACGTCGGACCTCATGGAGGGCCACCAGAACCGTCGGCTCAGGAAGGAGAGGGTGCGGTGAACCCCGGGATGGCACGCAAACCGGCTGGCATGGCCCCACTGGAGCACCCGGGACCGGACCGAGTCAGGCACGAAGAGCCGGCGAGGAGGAACGTTGGCCGGACTGGGTTGGGCGCGTTGGGCCTGCCTCACCACTGCCTCGATGTTCATGGTGACCACCCCTATGACACGCGAGACCGGCAGGATGGTCTCAGGCTCCGCGGGGGGCGCCTCGGGCGCGTGGAGGCGGGACAGCGCGTCGGCCTTGGCGTTGCGGGAGCCGGGCCGGAAGGTGAGGGTAAAATCAAACCTCCCGAGGAACTGGGACCACCGCGCCTGGCGGGAGTTGAGGCGCTTGGCCGCCCGGATGAAGGTCAGGTTCTTGTGGTCTGACCAGACGAGGGTGGTGTGTTCGGCGCCCTCAAGCCAGTGGCGCCACTCCTCCAAGGCCCCCACCACCGCCAACAACTCCCTGTTCCCGATGTCGTAATTCACCTCAGCTGGGGTGAACCGGCGGGAGAGGAAGGCACAGGGGTGCAACTTCTGGTCCTCCACTGACCGCTGGGACAGAACAGCACCGATGCCTGTGTCCGATGCGTCCACCTCGACCACGAACTGCCTGGAGGGGTCAGGATGGAGAAGGACCGGGGCGGTGGTGAAGCACTCCTTGAGCGCGGAGAAGGCAGCGCTGGCAGCCGGTGTCCAGACGAACGGACGCAGGGATGAGGTGAGGTGGGTGAGGGGAGCTGCTACCCGGCTGTAGTCCCGTATGAAACGGCGGTAAAAGTTAGCGAAGCCAAGGAAGCTCTGAAGTTGCCTCCGGGTCGTGGGTGGAGGCCATTCGACCACGGTCTTGATCTTGCGGGGGTCGGGTCGCGTCAGGCCTCCCTCCACAATGAGCCCCAGGAACTCCACTGATGAGGAGTGAAAGGTGCACTTCTCCGCCTTAATATACAGGCGGTTCTCCCGGAGACGCTGGATGACCATGCGGACGTGTTGGACGTGCTCCTCAGCGCTCCTGGAGAATACCAGGATGTCGTCCAGGTAGAGGCCCACAAAAACGTCCAGCATGTCCCTGAGCACGTCATTCATAAGCGCCTGGAAGACGGCGGGGGCGTTGGTGAGGCCGAAGGGCATGACGAGGTACTCGTAGTGTCCACGGGAGGTCTTGAAGGCGGTCTTCCATTCGTCCCCCTCACGGATACGCACCAGGTGATAAGCGTTCCTGAGGTCCAACTTGGTGAAGATGGTGGCACCGATGAGGGGTTCGAAGTTGGAGCTCATGAGGGGGAGTGGATATTTGTTCTTGACCGTGATGTTGTTGAGCAGCCTGTAGTCGATGCACGGCCTCAGATCTCCTCCCTTCTTCTTAACGAAGAAGAACCCCGCTGCCACCTGGGATCGAGATGGTCGGATGAGACCCTCGGCCAAGCACTCGGAGATGTAGGTGTCCATGGCTGCTCTCTCCGGGAGGGAGAGGTTGTAGAGACGACTGGCTGGGAGAGGGGCGCCAGGGTGGAGCTCGATGGCGCAGTCGTAGGGTCGATGAGGGGGGAGTGTGCGGGCGCGCTCCTTACTGAAGGCCTCTCCGAGGTCGTGGTACATCGAAGGGACCGTGGAGAGGTCCGGAGGAGCGGGACGGGACCGGTCAACCCGAGTGGAGGTCTGAGCAGCTCGGAGGCAGCGGGCGTGGCAGGTGGTGCTCCAGCCGAGGATGTGCCCCGAGCTCCAGCAGACATGAGGGGTGTGGAGTTCCAGCCAGGGCCTCCCTAAGATGAATGGAGCGTCGGGAGAGTGGATGACGAAGGGGCGGACGTCCTCCACGTGGTTTCCCGAGACTGTGAGGGTGAGGGGCAGGGTCCGGTGCGTGATGGGGCCCATGGGATGGCCATCCAGGGCGAAAGCCGAGAGGGGCCTCTCCAGAGGGGAGAGAGGGAGCGCCGCTTTGTGGGCGAACTGGACGTCCACGAAGCTCTCCTCGGCACCGGAGTCGATGAGGGCAGGGACGGAGAGCGTGTGCCCCTGCCAGGCGAGGGTGACAGTGAACCTGGCGGCACGGGTCCGGGATTGGGGATGGATGAGCCGGCTTACTCGGTACCCCCTGGCGAGTGAGCCTACTCTTTTTGCCACCCTGGGAGGTGCAGAGGGACAGGAGTCGACGGCGTGCGCTGGGCTAGCGCAGTATATGCACAGTCCGTTCTGTTTCCGGTGCTCACGCTCTGCAGGGGTCAGTCGGGTCCAACCCAGTTGCATGGGTTCCTCTCCAGCGGTGTTTGGGGGGGCGAGGGAGGCCGGGGCAGGCCGAGAGAGGCCGGTAGAGGGAGGTGGAGACGGTCTGGGTGCGCTGTGGTGTTGGTGCGCCCGCTCGCGCCTGCGTTCCCGGTGGCGCTCGTCAATGGCTATGGAGAGGGAGACGAGTTGGTTCAGGGTCGCTGGTCTGTCTCTTCCAGCCAGGCTGTCCTTCATGGCCTCCCCTAGGCCCCGTCGGAAAGCGCTGTACAGGGCAGACTCGTTCCAGGGGCAACGGGCAGCGAGGATGCGGAACTCCGTGGCGTAGTCCGCTACGGAACTGGGACCCTGGGTGAGGGCGGAGAGAGCAGCGTCCGCGTCCTGTCCGTGGACGTCGTGGTCAAACACGGTCCTGAATTCAGCCACGAAGGCAGTGTAGTCCTGCATGTAGGCAGCTGCGCCCTCGCGACCCGCCATGACCCAACGGCGAGCCCGTCCCGTGGTTAGGTTGGCGATGTAGGCTATCCGAGCCGACGCAGTGGAGTACATACTTGGCTGGAGGTCAAACACGTACTCACACTGCATGAGGAACTCCCGGCAGAGGGTGAACGTCCCGTCGTAGGGGGCCGGGGAGGCGAGATGGGGCTCCCGGTTTGGTGGAGCGGTGGGGTTCAGGAACGGAGCCAGGCGGGCACTGAGCGCGGTGACCTGGTCGGACAGGGTGCAGACCAGAGTAGCGAGGCCCCTCAGTCGCTCGTCCTGGGCTTGCTGTTGGGCGGATACCTGCTGTAATTGCACAGCTTGGGTCTGTGGCAGGGCTTGGAGTAGTCCGGGAGGTGCAGGTCTCTCCTCCATGTTGGCTGGGTCCAAACTGGCCAGATCTTACTGTGAGGGTTTGGTTAGGGACCCAGGCGCAACAGGAAAGGAGGAGGCAAGGGACGGTAAAGCCCGGAGGGGCGATTTAATGAGATAACACAAAGGGGGACGTGGTAGTCGTACAGCCGATGGTCAGGCAGGAGCGTGGTAGTCGTACAGGCGATGGTCAGGCAGGAGCGGGGTTGTCGTACAGGCGATGGTCAGGCAGGAGCGTGGTTGTCGTACAGGCGTGGGTCAGGCAGGAGCAGGGTTGTCGTACAGGCGTGGGTCAGGCAGGAACTGGAGAGACGAGGAGGAGAGGTAGGGTGAGTGATAGTAATCACAAACGGGGAACGGGAAAAAACACTACAAAATACGGGTAAGGAGATTGTAGGCTAGGCTATACTTTACCACATGTGGGTTATGGTAAGATCTGGCGATGAGTGGAGTGTAGACCAGGTTCTTGTAGAGGTTGAAGGTGATTGCAGAACGAGGGACAGGTGTGGTGATGATAATTGGAAACCGGTGAGTAGAGCCGCGCCCCCGTCATCGTCGGAGACGAGCGCGCCGTTCTTGTCTTTGCGCACGGGCCGATGTGCTGGGCATGTCGGGATCCGACTCTTCGTCACCGGAGAGGGAGGAGACTGCCGAGTCCGCGGAGCTGGCCGGAGACGGGGAACGCCCGGCAGTGGGGGGAAACTCCGGAGAGTCAGAGCGTTGTATGCCCGGGCCGATGCGACGTGCGGTAGAGCGCGTAGGACGCCCCGAGCGCGCAGCGGGCCCAGAGGGGAGAGAGGGAGGCGGTTGTGGAGGCGAGGGCATGCGAGCCGTAACAGATTAATTTCAAAGAAATTACTTCATATTACACTTGTTGTTTAGAAAGGACATTTATGAAGGTAGATTTGGGTCAAAAACTCGAGAGGTTGTAAGTTCGATTTGAGAACTTGTACAATAGATGTGCACTTGTATCTTGATATATACAACTGCAGACTCGATGTGAGAACTTGTACAATAAAGGTCCGTGTACGGTCCGTGTACAAAGTATATTTGTCATATATATATATATTCAATTCGTAGTCGCATAAGGAGAATACGTATGTTTGGATTCTCATTGTTTGAGTGAAGGACGCAATATCACTGGCTATTTTTCATCTTTCAAATACCAAGTTAGCAAAGGGATCAAGGCAGAGAAGTCGGTGGGCGTGGTTTAGAGTCTGGGCACGTTCAGGACACCGGCCGTCGTCGGCTAGACGGCTACATCAGGTGTGGAACTGCAAAGGCAAGTAGGCCTATTTTTAAGCAATAAACCACGAGAGGCCGTGTGTTCTAGTGATTTTATAACAGCTAGGGGGCGTTGTTAGGCACGACGTGAAGCGGAGTAAAACCCCCCTAGCTGTTATAAAATCACTATAACACACGGCCTCGAGTGGTTTATTGCTTTTTTACAACGGTTACTACATCTATTAGTGTAAAATAGACACACAGCAATGTAAAATATTAACATTTATTCAAAATTAAGCATCATTCCCTCAATTCCCCGAGCAAAACAGTTCCCCTAACAAAAGGGTTGCCAAGCAACAACAACAACTACAACACATTGGATCAAATGGGAGGCGCATTAATACTGAAAATGGAACGATATGCGGTCCCAGGTGTGTGTTACAAAGTATTTTAACACGGCTTCCAGCCAATCAGAATCAAGAACCAGGACTAACCGTTGTATAACAGTATTTTTAGGATGACAAGACGTCCCCACAGTCCCGTTTTAGGTGCCTTGTCCTCTACATGTAGTCATACAGTAATTGCAAACGTATTCCACTCATGCTATATCTGCAACCTTAAGACCCAGATCCCCAGGATTCGAAATCTAAAGTGAAGCCCTATTCGCCTTATTCACCTGGCAGCCATTTTGGTCAGTCTGGGGTGCGGATGCGGAAGTGCCCGTTGACTTCAATGTTAAAAGTTCGCTGTAAAAACACAATTTCAAGAACCGAAATAGTCAAAATAACAGGCTGAATACACTATCGGGGTTACGAACTCATCATTACCAGACTCTGATTGTTTTTCACTGCCGATGTTTTCGCGTTTGGAAATACATGGAGGTGAATGAGCCATAGTTAGCCGTCAGCTGCATTCACTCCCATGTATTTCCAAACGCGAAAACAACGGCAGTGAAAAACAATCGGAGTCTGGTAATGATGAGTTTGTAACCCCGATAGTGTATTCAGCATGTTATTTAGACTATTTTGGTTCTTGAAGTGGTGTTTTTACAGCAAACTTTTAACATTGAAGTCAACGGGCACTTCCGCATCCGCACCCCTCATTACGTCAGACTGACCAATATGGCTGCCAGGTGAATAAGGCGCATGGATGTATTAATAGAACTGGATAGGGTCACTCCATTCACTGGCCCTTTTCGAATCCAGCTCCTCGTCCCTCGCCCTATGCACTCCCCCTCGGTTTGCGCGTTCACGCGGAGGCCGCGCCATATTAAGTGCCATCTGAAACCAATTTGCGCCGAGTGGAAGTGGCTTATAACACCCTCGGTAGCGAGTCTGCACCGATGCAGGCTCGATTGGCATGTGCAGCACTGTTAAGGCTCCGAAATGGAAGACACGCCATACAAATGTAAGTTCCTCATCAATCATACAACATTTGCATTGTACTTTTAATCTAATAGCCTACAAAACGGTAGATTGTGTTCATTTGATTGAAGTGGTGGATATTTACAGGGACTGTTGCGCAGACCAGACAGTTAATACAACTCAGAACACAACACGAGAAGCTGTTTAAAAAAAAAAGAAACGGTACCAAAGAAGCTTGGGAGTAAGTATTATTTATTTCCATAGGCTAAGTCCGTGAACCTGGCACCCACCACAAAACGCTCATCTTTTTACACGTAATGAAGACACTCAACCAACAAGCAACATTTCAGCGAGATAGGCCAAGAGACTTGTTCCTTCCTAACATTATGCAAAGTTTCACTTGTCCCCTTTACACATTTCACTGATTAGGCCTACAACCACAACACCGGAATGCTTACGATTCTTTAAAGATTAATTGCTTAAAAAAAACACCTCACTGAAATGTAATTAGGTGATTGTATCCCATTACTAGGTCTTGACAAATGATGTGTAGGCCTGATGTGGTGTGATTGCAGGGGCCACACAGTACTCATGTATATTGTGAGATTATTCTGAGCAAAGCATTTTAACTATATCTTCTAACTATATCTTCCCTGACATTTCTCAACAGCTTCATCATCAAACAAATGGACCTGGAGGGCCAGGCAACCTCAAAGCAGGCCTCCAAAAAATGTGAAAACCTAAATAAGGAGTACAAGGTAATTTACTTTTTCATATGGACCTGTGTCTGCATACAGAGTGTTGTTTTTTATTATTATTATTATTATTAGACATAACATGCATATAGCCTTCTAGATGCTGCAGACATCTCATGCCTCTTTTTGTTTTAGGAGCTGATATTGCCACCCACCGGCTCTGGGACCGACCAGGGGGAGGAAACACCAGCCACCTGGAGCTTCTATGACGACATGCATGAGGCAGTGGGGTCAAAACCGTCTTTGACTCCACCTGTCCTCATTGCCTCATGCATGTCAAAGGCAAGTCCAGAGCCGTCGTCCCTCCCAGACCCGGGCACATCCTCCTCATCTGTTCCACCCTCCCTCCCTGGCACACCTGTTCCACCCTCCCTCCCTGGCACCCCTGTTCCACCCTCCCTCCCTGGCACACCTGTTCCACCCTCCCTCCCTGGCACACCTGTTCCACCCGCCCTCCCTGGCACATCCGTGTCCTCACTTGCCCCCCCCACCTGCCAAAAAGAGACGGGTGTCCACTGATGGGGTGATGGAGGTCCTGGAGCGGGAAGCCGAAAAGGAGGAAGAGCGACACCAGGAGCTGGTACAGACCACCCAGACAGTTTTAACACTATTTGAGAAAATGGTCAACAAAATGTGAAGTTCTGTCATTTCTTTATCATTATTTATTATTTATCATTATTCATTTCATCAGCCTTATTTTCAGTTTGTAGTGAATAGGCCAAGATGGCCAATTTCAGTTGAATTTTTTTTTTTTGAGAATCCCTTTGTATCCTTTGCATATTTGTCTCCATATTCTGTGTGATCTCTGGTAGTCATATTAGTGGTATGGTCTGTCCTCTAATACTTAAGACCACAGGTGAACGCCGC
The DNA here is from genome assembly GCF_949987555.1 of Borostomias antarcticus. NCBI lineage: Eukaryota > Metazoa > Chordata > Actinopteri > Stomiiformes > Stomiidae > Borostomias > Borostomias antarcticus. The sequence continues at coordinate 2,301,566 of NC_140234.1, forward strand.
TCTGAAAAGGAACGCTGCTCTGAAAAGGATGAGACCACAGCAAAATCTAAATCCTAGTTTACTATTGATGATTGAGTAAGAGCTTTTGCTATATGAGACTACAGCTCTTCCTATATGAGACCACTGCAAAATCCTGGTTTACTATGTATGGTTTAGTATTTATAGATGTTTGAGTAAGTTCTCTTTCTACATACAACTCATCCCCAAAATGTACGAAGTCAGACATTATTTGTAGAAAATTACAAGAGGACAAACAGGTTCATACAGCCAGCTTGTGTAGTTTGATGGGCTTGTTTTAATAGCAACTTTCAAAACATTGCAGCCCAAAGTGCTTAATAACTGAAAATGGAATGAGCGTCAAATGCCCAAAATAAAATGGCCTTTTTGTAAGACAAACAAAATCGGGCCTTAACATTGTTTTGGTAGAAATTAAACTCCAACAAAAATAAAACATTTACAAATAATCATGCTCAAGGAGCTGCTCAACTAGCTCAACAGGTGTAGCCAGCTGTTGGGCAATCCTGTCCCGAATATGAGTCCCAGGATATTCCGGCCCACCTACGCCCATGGGGGGACCATCCTGGGGATCTTCAGCAGGCTGGGGGTCCTCCAGCTCACCCAGGTGATCATTCATCTCCAGGCAAAGATTGTGGAGCATTGCACAGCAAACGATGATCTCTGGGACAAAGGTGGGATGGACCTCCAGGGCCTTGGACAGTGTGGACCTCCAGGGCCTTGGACAGTGTGGACCTCCAGGGCCTTGGACAGTGTGGACCTCCAGGACCTTGGACAGTGTGGACCTCCAGGGCCTTGGACAGGGTGGACCTCCAGGGCCTTGGACAGTGTGGCTCGCCAGCGCGCTTTCATCATCCCAAATGCTCGTTCGACGACAGAACGAGCCTGGGAGTGATGCCAGTTGTACCTCTCCTGGATACAAGATACAAAATAGAAGATCAACTTCATTGTTCCCATGGGTGGAAACATGTCATGGGCTGTCAACTATACCACAGCCTTAAAAAAGAACAGTAATCACTGCATAACTGTTATATTCTATGTGTTATTGCATATTGTATGTACTGTGTCAAACAGAGCTGCTAAATATAATTTTGTTGTTTTCTGACAATCACAAACTAATCTAATCTACATCACCATGTTCTAGTGCATCCATACAAACAAACCTGGACCCGGCCGTGAAGAGGGTGCTTGTAGGGAGTGAGGATGGCCATTGGTGTTTCCAAGCAGGGATAGGCACCATCCGCAAGGATGTAGTAGCCAGCTGGAGGGTACAGGGCCTGGTGGAAGACTGGGCTGTTGCGCAAGATCCTGGCATCATGCACTGAACCTGGATAGCACACAAAGACATCCAGTAACCTGCCTCTATAGTCACAGATGGCCTGCATCTGGATGGATGGAAAGAGCTTGTAGTTGTAGTAGTCTGCCTGGTGCTGCTCCCCTGGAGACCGGATCCTAATGTGGCACCAGCCACATGGGAGAAGGCATCACTATGAGCAAGCAGACTGAAACCTGCAGCGATGGAGGGGAGCTCATGGGCTGATGGCAGACGGATGACAGTGGAGAGTTCGGCCTTGATCTCCTTGCTGATTCTGTGCATCATGTTGTGGACAGTGTTCATAGGGATGTCAAAGGCCGAACTCACAACTGACAGTGACAGCCCATGGGCCAAGCTGTACAGGAACACAAGCACCTGAAGATGATGAAAATGATGAAAATTAGCATTCCTGCTAACTCCAGTGTATTTACAGTTAATCATGTAAGCTATGTTTATTAATGCACACTGTCCCTCCCAAATAAAAGTGATCTTTGTTTCTTTCCTTACCTCCATCTCCTGGCCCCAACCCAATCCTCTGCAGCAGATGGTTTATAGTGGGGACATTCTGAAGTCCTGTTTGAGGCAAGCTTCTGGGTCCGCATATAGGCGCATGATGGGCGTGGCAGCATTTAGCTGCATGTATGGCCCTCTGCCCTGAGTACAGTCCTAGGAAGAGAGAGGATTATTTCATCGACAATAATAATATAAATACTACTACTACTACTACTACTAATAATAATAATACTAACAAATTATGGCAAAGGGTTAATTAATAGGTAAGATTTCTTAAAATGAAGGTTAAATAATTTTAAATGCCTTGGCCATATTGTCATTTTGGATATTCCCACTTTAGGGATCTGGAGAAAGGTAGGCTATTCCCCAAAAATATGTCAAGAAAATAAGTCAATTGAAATAGCGCAGCAGTTTACTATTAGCAGACAACTAAAAACATACCTGTAGCTGGTGGACAACCGATAAAAGGCGCCTTAAACGTCTACGCCTTTGTGCAGATTGCATCCTCATCTGGAGCAGTTGAAGGAAGATGTGAACAGCTGCCGCTACCGCTACATGTTTACGCGAAACCATGGCAACTTATGGTGTCTGTTTCCTGTTTCCGCTGGAGTGAGGGGAGTGCGTCCCTAAGGTTTTCATACCCTATACCCTACACCTTTTGTTTTAAATGTCTAAAATGTCTTGCTTTTTGTTTTAATGCTTTTAATGTCTCATGTAAAGCACCTTGAATTGCCCTGTGGCTGAAATGTGCTATATAAATAAACTTGCCTTGCCTTGCCTTGCCTAATCAAGGGAACTACATTCAGCTGTGAGAGGACTACAACACGGAGTGCACTCGGTGACTGAGTGCGAGTGGGGAGGGACTGGATTCAGAAAGGGCCACTGACTGCTCGAAGAGGTGAAGCCCTATAGGACCACGCCATCTTTGAAAACTCTGACAAGGCGCCAATGACGCGTTTTTGTAGTCCACGAACAGCTGTGAAATGCAAACGCCCGTTGGTAGCTCTCCCGCTCTGAGTTAGCAATGAAAATCGCCTTGCTTATTAATCTACTTTCGTCAAATATATCCGTTGGAAAACATATTTTTTTATCCAGGCATCTTAGTTTTAACAGTATAATTGTGACTGAACATGTTGTGTTTGCTAGTAGGTGGTATTCATTCTGTTCACAACAACGCGATGGACAGCCAGGCGAAATAGCTCCAGGAGACCTGGTCCCAGGCGAGTTGAACAGCTGTCCACCCAGAGACGGGGTCTCTCGTTGCGGCGTGAAGTTCGTGGCTAACCCGCCGAGCTCGGGGGGCTGACAGGCCAGTGCGGAGATGTATTACCAGTAGGCTAATTATAGTGGAATTGCTGAATGACAGTTTATCATTTAATCTTCGTTCCTGAGAAGCAAGGAGTCATCATCCTGAGAAGTGTGAAAGACGTATGACACAAACACGTCTCCCTATTGTGAGCTTCAGGAACGTGGAAAAAAGTTTTGACCGCAGCACCTTGCGGTGTCTGCGGTCCCCTCATGCCAAATGCGTTTGAAGAACATTAAAACAAACACATTCTAAAATAAACACATTTGCTCTCCTGCAAAAACCATGGCCGACCAGGCCGGCCGGCACTGGGTCAGGCTGCGGTTTGTTGGGCAGGGTGAGCCTCCTACCCGAGACTCTGTTGGTCGCCGTTTGTTTAGCACGACCTGGATTGAGGTACGCAAGGTTTTCTCGTTTATCGAGCTTCCCTCCAGAAAAGACTTTGAGCTAAGCTTTCACACAGATCGCTCTCTGCGGAAATTCTTGGGTTTGTTTGCAGATAGAGCAGACAGTGATTGGAAAGACCTTGAGGCACACTCCTCCGTCCCAGCTGACACCCTGTCCATTATTATCAAGTTCTGGACCGCGAGAGTCGCTGACCATGACGTGGAGCACTACCTCCGCCGGTACTGTACCATCCTGCGGCCGGTGGAGAAACTTTTGGACAACCTTGGGCTGTGGTTTGGGGTGCGGCGCTACCGAGTCAAGCTTAACCGTGACGGCGAGGGGCGGCTCACATCCCTGCCAAATTCCATCTCCCTCGGCCCATACAATGGCAAGATCACTCACCCGGGGCAGACCCAGCGGTGCTACATCTGTCAGTCAATTTCTCACCAAGCTAAAGATTGTCACGTGGTCAAGTGCTGGCGCTGTGGACAAGTCGGCCACAAGGGGAAGCAGTGTGACAACACAAAGACCTGCACCCTGTGCCTAGGTGAAGGCCACAGCTATTTCACCTGCCCATCCTCATACAGTAACCGGGCCAGAGCAACAGGTGGGCAGCGCCCAGCCCCACCAACCACAACATCAGCACAGGAGGTTTCATTACCAGCACCCACGACAAGTACAGCGGCAGAGCCAAAGACCTACCAGCATCCTCAAAGCCAGCAGCACAAGGCACCACCGGCAGCAGAGAGAGCAGCACCGCAGAACCCCCTAACCTAGGTGACTTCATCGGCAGCACTGGCAGAGATGGAGGATCCAGCTGCGGCACCAACACCATCAACAGCAGCTCCAGAGACGGCAGCATCCACTGAAGCGGCGGCGGCGGCGGTGACAACGGCGACGGGGCTCCAGCGACGGAGGCGGCATCGGCGAGGGAGGCGGCACTGTCGACGGCGTCAACAGCGGCGGAGAGCGGTACAGACGTGACGACAACCTCACCAGCGACACCACCAACAGCTCAGTCTGACTCTGAGTCAGACACATCAACCCAGCTCCCGGAAGACAACAGCGGCGTCGGGACGTGGGCATCACAGGACATCAGCCAGAACAGCTTGACCAGTTACCAGGTGGCAAGCGTGGTACCTGACTCAGCCAGCCTGCGCGTCGATCTGGACGAAGCCCTAGCCATGCTGTGCGGGCGGACGGAAGGCGAGGAAGGCGCCTCTCTACAGGTGACACCAGAAAACTTCCCCAATGTAGTGGGCAAGAGAGGGAGATTGTCCCCTGAGGACACTAGAAACCAGGAAGGAAAGAGAACGAGAAATAAGAAAGACAAGAAGAAGAACAAAAATCATGAATGATGTGTAGACTTGGCTTATATCTAGCTGCAACTATATACCTCATGAGCCTAAACATTGCTACAATCAATCTCAGAGGTATTTTATCGGCAAAGCCGAGGAGAGAGAAGCTAGCGGTCCTTCAAAACATCAAAGCCGATGTCATCTTTGCACAAGAGCTATGGCTAAAAACAACAGACGATGTTAGAGATGTAAAAGCACGTTGGTTGAATGGACACTCTGAATTCACCATCGGCACCGATAGATCAGATGGAATAGGCATTTTCTTTAACACAAAAGACGTAGAGATAATAAAGAAACGAGAGCTCATACCTGGTCGCCTGCTAGTATTGGATTGTATCATGAAAAAGCAAAATCTCAGGTTGATCAATGTTTATACAAGTCAGAAGGACAAGGAAAAAGTACAACTATTTGATAGGGTGAAAGAGGTTTTGTGTGGACAACTTGATATAATTCTGGCAGGAGATTTCAACACCATTACTGAAATCAACGACCGTATCCCAGCGAGACCTTTCAAGCCTAGCCGAGCTAGCAAAATACTTAAAACCACATGTGAAATGTTCAAAATGAAGGATGTTTTTAGAGTTCTCCACCCTAATGCAACTGGTTTCACTCGTTTTGAAGCTAGGTACAAAACGAGGATAGACAGGATTTATGTATCTGACAAAGTTCAATGTACAAACGTATGGAACAGAGGCCTGGGTCAGCTCTGACCATTTGGCTGTAAGGACCACGGTCAGCCTCCCAACAGCAGGCCCCCGGCAGAACAGCTGGAAATTAAATGTGCACTGTCTGAAAAACACAAATGTGTTACATAGTGTGAGAAATGAAATTCGAAGAGTGAAAGAATTAAGAGTTCTCACCGGCTCGGCTGTAGAGCTATGGGAGGAGATGAAAAGAAGCCTTAAAAGGCACCTTATTCTTCAAAGTAAACTTTTAAATGAAAATCGAAATAAGGAGTAGAGATCGACCAATAATCGGCTCGGCCGATAATTACGGCCGATATTCACGTTTTGGCGTCATATCGGCTATCGGCTTTATAAGGCCGATATTGCGTCACTACGAAAGAGCCATATAATGTTGGTGAGCAAGAAGCGTGCCGTGCACATCGCCGAGGAACACGGAGGGTCTACTAGGCTACCAGCCTACTCGGAGACTGCATCATTTCCAACGGTAAGTTAAGTCACACAATCACCGAAAAATAATAGTTTTGTCATGTTAAATTGATTTTCATAATAGGCAGCCTCCAATAACGTGGAAGTAATGCAACTAACGTTAGCTAGCCTTAACTAGCTAGGCTATGCTAGAACTTTCCCTTGGCTTGAGTCTGACTGATAGCTAGCTAACGTCACCAACTGGCTCTCCCATCCTTGTAGTTCAGTGCTAGCTAACTTAACATGGGTCAGTAAGTAGCCCACCGGAGGAATTACACCAGCTCGGGAGATTTTATGGAGCGGTAAAACTGACAGGTTCAGCGGGCTAGCTCAACGTCTAGACTTTCTTTCCACTTGTGGACAATGAAAGCGCATTGTAAAGAGGGGAGAAGGATCTTAAAAAAAACATTTAATTCAGTCTGATAAAGATGTAATATACATCGAATTTTAAGACTATTTGAATCAAGGCAAAACTATGCACTTCTAGACATATAGGAAAGCGGAAGCGCATTGAGAGGCATGGATGTGAGGGGAGGAAGGATGTTCGGAATTAACTGTTAAATCAAATTTACTCTTATGAAGGTGTAGGCCTAATGTACATTAATGTAACTCTGCGCCACAACAAAAACGATATGGCACCAGCGAAATCTCCCATGCTGTTCTGCCATCTCCCTCTCCGGAGAGGCACTTGCTGATACGCGGTCGTGTCCCATTGAGCTGGATCAGCTCATTCACTTGTAGGCTATTACACACAACTTGTTGCCTAAAACGATATGATGTCGGATGCAACTCTGACAACTCTAATATACTGTTGTCTAAGTGTGCAGTATGTTACAATTCTGTCATGAAACATTCAGCTGTGTTGAAAAGTAAAACATTGAAAATCAGACAAAGGGACAATTCTGTAGTCTGCTCCCACTGGAGAAATAGTCTACATTGTTGTGGTTTGCTGTAGTTTCATATAGACCTTTTTCTATGGAACGTCATTATCCCGTTTCGAAATTGCCTACATATCGCTGTAATGAGTTAATTATTTTGTTGCCAAAATGCGCACACTTAATTGTTTACCAACAGTAAAATGGTCTATTGTCTTTATTTTCTTTTAGGTGTCTGCAATAGGCTAAATACTAAATTAAACGGGCAGGAAAAATGTCTTGAAACGTGGTGACTTGACTGGAGTTTAATTGGATATTAACCTGTGTGTTTTTGTCTTTTTTTCTTATATATTTTTTTAGACTATGTCATCAAGTGTGACCTCATTGACCACATGTATGATGCCTTGCTTGGCGTCAGGTCAGCAGTGGTTAGTGTCAGGGCCAGCCTGGAAGAGCAGCTAGAGCGGTACCTACGAGAGCCAGTGATTGACCATAAAAGTGATCCACTCGAGTGGTGGAAGATCAGCGAGGCAGAGTTGCCCCTGCTCGCCCCTCTTGCGAGGAGATATCTCTGTCCTCCACCTTCTTCCATTCCTTGTGAGCGTGTATTTAGTGAAGTGGGGGCAATATATGAAAAAAGAAGAAACAAGCTCAGCGGTGAGCAGGCTGAGAGGCTATGCTTCTTACACTACAACCTAGTTATCTTAGATTGGGAGTATTAGGTTGATAACACCTTACTACACTGGGCATGCTTGGTTACGTTTCATGATAAGTAGCAGCGTTCCGTCTCACTCTAAGTAGCCTGCCCTGTTCTAAATGGCAACGTTCAGCTACTGTAGCCTGTAAAACATTCAGTTGAAATGTATTTTATTTTATTAGATTTTGTTGAATGAGAACATGAGACATGAGAGGAATTGTGGCCTATTTATTTTTAATTCATTTGTAATACAGTATATGAGAGCTGTTAAATGTGTGCCCAGTTGAAGACCAAAATAAAATATTTTATTTTATTTGCATCTCTCCTTGTCATTTTGTAAAAGAAAAAAAAAGTGAATTGGTGATATTAAATATCGGCCTTAAATATCGGCTATCGGCCACCTCAATTTGCCAATTATCGGTATCGGTATCGGTAAATACCGATCGACCAATATGCATAAAAAATGCATATTGGTCGATCTCTAATAAGGAGTATAATGATTTAATGAAAACATATATAGATATTAAATGTATAAGGAAATGCCTTCTGACCGAACATGATGAAAAGAAGCTTGAAGATGTTGAGGCAAAGCTTGCAGTTTTTAATAATGAATATGTAAGTACAGTGAAAGTGCATGCAGGAGTAGAAGCTGATGACCCTTCAAACATTAATACCATCATACATAAATATAAGGAAAGAGTAGACCATAAATGTATCAAAGTACTTAGAAACAGAGATGGCAATATTGTTCATGATGATAAAGAAATCAGTCAAGTGATCATAGACAACTTCGAGGAAGTGTATGGGAATGTTAATGACAGCTCACAGGGTCCCGAGTACTTCCTATCGAAGGCCTCGCTGGCAGGTGTCTGTGAAACTGCAGGGCTGCTGGGTCCCATAACCAGAGAGGAGATCATGTCTGCCATCTTACTTCTGAGCAGAGGTAAATCACCAGGTCCTGACGGCCTCCCAAGTGAGTTCTACCAGGCTCTCTCCGGGGAGCTCGTAGAAATGTTGGCTTTTACCTTCAATGAAGGGATTGCTACAAACCACATGCACAGTAGTTTTTATCAGGGCATTATTTCTCTGATCTTTAAAAAGGGTGATGAAAGTGATTTTAATAACTGGAGACAGATAACCTTAACGAACATAGATTATAAAAGATTTGCTAAAATAATAATGTTAAGAATAAGTAGTGTCCTAGAACGAATCATAGAGGAGGAACAGACATGTGCAATAAAAGGTTGCGTCATGTGGGACAACCTGAGTACAATCAGAGAAATGATAATGGCAGACAGGCCTACAGATCAGGGCTTCTTCATTGTCGGGTTTGACCAGAAGAGAGCTTTTGACCTCATAAACCGGGAGTATGTATGGTGTGTCTTAAAAAAATATGGGTTTCCCGAAGTATTTATTGATATGATAAGACTATTGTATGCGAAGTCGCAGGTGGCCGTCAAGGTTAATGGGAGTCTTACTGATTTTATTGAGCTAAAGAAAGGACTGAAACAAGGGTGTCCTCTGAGCGCAGTGCTCTATGTTATAGCCATCAGCCCACTACTCAACAGAATAAAGAATGATAAAAGAATCAGAGGAGTTAAACCGCATAGGACAAGAGAGAGGGTGGCTGCCTATGCCGACGACGTGACTGTCTTTAAAAAAAATCAGAAGGAACTCGACATAGTGAGAGAACACTTTCATGAGTATGAGCAGGCTTCAGGAGCCAAGTTAAATTATAGCAAAACTGAGTGCATCTGGATAGGAGAAGAAAAGAAAAAACCTAACCTGCTCATAGATGTAAAAGAAGAAATGAAAATATTAGGAATTTTATTCAGCAATAAGGATGTCATACACAAAAATTGGCAGAGAAAAGAAAAATAAATAGAAGAAGAGACTAACAAGTGGAGATTCAGGACAAGTACATACAACTCAAAAATACAGATTGTGAAGACCTTTATTATATCAAGACTACTTTTTTTAGCCAACATACTCCCACCACCTGCAACCACAATGCAAAAGATTAATAAAATGTGTGTTCGTTTTATATGGGGAAGCAACAGGGAAGTGGCAAAGAGAGCCCTGATGTATAAGAGCACGGCACATGGTGGTCTCGGTGCTGTAGATGTTGGCCTGAAGCTGAACATAGCTTATTGTAGAAACATAGCAAAAGGAATACAAAATAAAGCATCATGGATAGGGGAAAGAGACCAGTGGAAACGAACAAGACGTAAACCAACCGTACCTGGCCACAAGGTGTCATATGCAGTCTTCGTAGACAAGTACGCCGGTCTAAATATTGATTGGTGCTCTCAAACTAGCAAAAGCATATATCAACAGATAAGTGACCACCTCTATGGGGGGATGGTATTATATAAAGATTTAACAGAAGACCAAAGTAAACAATTAATCAAATATTTAAACTGTGATGATATATCTGGAGTCATGCGTGACACTATGTGGCTGACGGTAAACGGCAAACTACCCGTCAGAGAGGTGCTGAACTACCTCCCCTCAGTCAGGACAGTGGAGTGCCCAATGCCAACCTGTAAAGAAATAGAAACAATAGAACACCTTATAATAGAATGTGATAGAGCCAAATATGTATGGAAAAAAATGTATTATATAGGAGTCAAAGTGCCTTGTGAATGGAAAATGGTGTAGGCCAATTCTGACAGCACCGACAACCATAAACTGTTTTATATATGTATCTGTATCACTGTTTTTAAACTATGGAAAACCCGGTGCAAAATGTCTATTGATGGCACCTTCATTGGCTCATGTATGGTTTTCAAACAGATCAAAACCGAACTCAAAAGGAGAAGGACCATTGATCTAAACAGGACACACCCGAGACTTAACTGGGCCACAATTGATCTGACCTGACTTGAATTGTTTATTGTTTTGTAATATTATTTTGAATTGTAGGCCTGTTTTTTCAACTGGCTATTGCACAATGGCACTTTGGATTTTTCATCTGATTATTGTTGTCAACCTGTCAAGTATTGTATTTTTGTAATGTACTGAAATTATCAATAAAGCTCTTAAAAACGTCATTTAATCTTTATGCCTACACATCAACTCATTTCCATGTATGTGAATAAAGTTAATTCCAGTTATTTACAAAATATCCCGTCTCTGTCCATTTCTGGAAAAGGAAAATCATTTCTGTCAAAGTATCACTCAAGTTTTATCACCAACCCCACAACTATTTTGAGTGACTATTGTGAAAAGCGCTATATACATAAAATGCATTATTAGACTATTATGCATAGGATGTTGTGCTGTGGTCATTTTCATTAATACATTTGATCAATCAGTCAATAGTATTAAGCAGTTTGACACAGTTTTCTAAATGACCACGACTTGTGTGTTTCATACTGTGTGTTTGAGCTGGGATGTCAGGATGTGGCACTGCACAGTACCACCAGCTGCAGGCCCCAGAGCGACCAAGTACTGGTATGATAATGTGCTTTTTCAGCAACACTAACTTTTTGAGAGACGGGGAACAACTCCTCAGTGAATACTGTTTGACATTAGGATGACTTAACAACATAATATGCTGCCACTCAAGTGTTGTTGCTACTCCCAAACTATAGTGAATAAATTATTTTGTCTCAACAGGGATATCAGGATACAACTCAGCACAGTACACCCCCCTCGGTCCCCCACAACGTGCACAAAATGGTATTGTATTCCTCATTAATGACCCCAATTTATGAATACATGTCAAATATTAATTATAAAAACAGATGAGATCACACTAGTACATTGTTTGTTTTCCCCTCCTCCAGACTTCTTTAGAGGGAATTACCCCCAGTATATTATGCAGCCAGTGCCTGATCATGGTTGTAATGGTAAGTGAACAAGACAGTCATCTAACGTTAGATAAGTAGACATTTTCTGACGCACGCACGCACGAAAGCAGGATACTGGAACCCATAGGTGAATCATGGAACGAATTATGAAATAGAACCTCACTCACTATTCTTTTAATCTTGTCTTTCAGCTGCTGCCCGGCAGTTTGATCGCAAGCTGAACCACCATGACTTCAGCAAGACTGTAAAGACGTGGCTGTGTTGCGCTCCAGAGCCTGAGGGAGGCATCCCGAGGAACACTAGCTAAAAACAACAGTAGGGTCTCCCACCATATGTATTTTTCAGTTATGGTACTTTTCAGTTTAATGGACAATAGGCTGTTCTTCTTACAGTCAAATGTTTACATCCTCATGGACACTAGACTGTCGTTACAGTCAGATGCTTACCGTACATCCTCTTGGACACTATACTGTTCTTGCCGTTAAATGGAAATGTGTACAAAAAAAAAAGTAGAAATAAAAGCCTGTATGTCATTTTTAAGAGTTTTTTTCATACATTTTAGGGAAATATGCAAAGGTAATTTTGAACAAGCTAATTATCCAATCTGCCAACAATACATGGTGTAGTGTGTGTTTGGGCCACTTACAGTATTGATGTTGCATTTCTTAATGGTCTGTTAAGAGGTAAGACTTATTTCAGCAGTGAGGAGCTTGTTTCAAGATAAAACAATGACTTGTCAAAGTAATCTTTTTTTTTTATGTGTTACAGTATGTTTTGAAAAATTGAACATTTTAACAATGTACAATTGATTCCCATTTAGATGATGGTTGATTCAGTGTTGATTCAGTAACATTGTTTCAATATAAAATCAACTACAATTTAAGTATAGATTGCCATTTAGATGATGGTTGAATCAGTATTGTTTTACTGTCAGTTATGGGTGTAAATCCAACGTTTATTCAACATTTAACATAACGAGCGCTTTCTGTTAAATTTCAATGTCATATTTCAACATGGATTATATATTTCGGCCTAACAATATTTCAATGTTGTTTCACCCCTATTTTGCTATCTGGGTAGCCAGTCAGCGAGCTAGCTAGTAGCTAATCAGTCAGCTAGCCAGTCAGTCAGCCAGCCAGCTTGCTCATAGGCTGATGTGACTTTCTCCCCCATGTGGCGCCACTGTCAGAGTCTCTATGCACCAGGAGAAAACGTGCAGGTTTCCCAGACCGTAACTGTTCTAAATTCTGTTTTTAGTGTATTATTTTCTATCAAACTTTGTTCCACACAATCTACTCTTTTCTCTTCATGAACAATGGCAGTCACGCAGCGGTGTGAGACCTGTAGGAGCTAGGAGGACGAGGGAGGGAGAACAGAAACGGTAATGACGTTTTATTCTGTCGCTCCACATAAACATGGAGCCAGACGGTCTCTGGAGAAGACCATTACCAGCCAAATGAGCTCCAGCCAGCGAGTGCCATGCCAGCGATGATGGTTTGGTGATGGAGTAGGTGTTTGGAGGAAGCAGCTTTCCGGAGCATCATCCATAAAGAAGTTCAGGCCGCTCACTCCTCAAGTCCCTGACAGCCCGGTGTGTTTATGGCTGTGGGATGGCTCTCACACACACACACACACACACACACACACACACACACACACACACAAACAAACAGACCCTCTCTCTCACACACACACAAACAGACCCTCTCTCACACACACACACACACACACACACACACACACACACACACACACACACACACACACACACACACACAAACAGACCCTCTCTCACACACACACACACACACACACACACACACACACACACACACGTAAACAGACTCTCTCTCTCACACACACACACACACACACACACACACACACACACACACATGTAAACAGACTCTCTCTCTCTCACACACTCACACTCTCTCTCTCTCTCTCTCTGAGATGGTGGCGCTGATGGGGGCGTCCCTGATCAACAGGGTGTTAAGATTAACTCTCTCCTCTCAATTACTCATGGTCACTCTGCTGTCAACACACACACACAAATGAAGACACACACAGCAACCCAAATAAACGGGTTCTTCCTTGGTCCAAGCTAAACCCTTCCACTGAGTTTCAGGAAAATTGGTCAGGTAGTTTTTGTGTGATCTATGGCGCGCCCCATATGGAGGCTAGTCCTTCGCACTGCGGACCCGGGTTCGATGCTCGGGTCCTGTGCCGCATGTCCTCCCCTCTCTCTCCCACATTTCTTGTCTCTCTCAACTGTCCTGTCCATTAAAAGCTGAAAAGCCCTAAAAAATATCTAAAAAATAAAATACCCGCCACAAAAACATGACCTCCTGATCCGGACTCCGTCCTGGGCAGAGGAAGTAAATACACACACATCCAAACACACACACACACACACACATATAATAATTAAGGTTTCTTATTAGGCTATGGGGACGTACGATAACTTTAGCTGAAATCCTAATTGTGCAGGAGAGCAGCATGGGTTCCTGTTAAATTGATTGGGTGCAGCTTGGCCCAAAAAGCTTTTTGGTTCCCCGTCACAGCGGGTCTTAATGAAGCCGGGGAACAGCCTCCAGCACCCCTCTGGCAGGTTGGGAAATTATTCAGCGTTGTCGGAGACGAATACATCTAAATGAAGAGAAGGCAGCTTAAGCAAGGAGTTGAATCACAATAACCAGAGAGAGAGAGAGATGTGAGAAAGAGACATGAGAGAGAGGCATAAGTAAGGGATAATGAAGGAGGGGCGGGTCTTTGTGCTGTTTAAATGACCGACGCGGAGGTAGTGAAATGCCCGAGGCGTACCGAGGGAAGGTCATTTTAACAGCACAAACACCCGCCCCGAGTTCATTATCCCGCTTATACAACGGCCTTTCAACAGAAAACAGTTCTGAAAACAAAATACATCTATTGCTCATATTAGCTTTGAAAAGTTGATAATTCATGGTTAGAGTTATACAATTTCCATAGCAACCAGTAACTTTTATAGTCCCGCTCCACCCAAATCTAACGTTATGACGTTATCACTCGTCTAGACCCAGGAAGCAGTCTGCTAGCGAGCCATGAGCGAAGTGTAATGCCGCGTTCCAGATAGGATTTTGAGCTCGTTAGTTACGACTTCAAGTCACGACTCACGACTTCATAGCGTTCCAGGCAAACTGTCTGAATGCGTGGCATTCTGGATAAATGTAAACAAGCCGATATGGTAAAAGCTTGAGATTTGGCACATTGTCAGAGCTGGCAAGCTAAACATTGTATGCCTAATTTCACTATGATAAGAAATCGTACGTTATATTTTATTTATCGACATCATCGACTTTTCGCCGTTTGCATGGTCACATTCAGGTTTACCTTAATGTTAGCTAGCTAGCACTAGCTATCTCTTGTCAACATATTTGGGCATTATTACACAGCAGGTTGTAGTGCATAATCGTTTGTATTATTTTGATTACAACGTACAAATTTACCTTACGTTGCCCTAAAGTTATCTTTGTCGCCATACCCATGGGGGCTGCCATCTTGCTGAGAGGGCTGTGTGACGTCAGAGAGCGCAACTGGGAGTACATCGATCTGTACGAGTTCACGGGTGGGAAGTTACGGGTTTGACTGCCATTCCAGAGCATTTTCACGTGTAGAAGTTCGGTAAAACACGAGTTACGGGTTGCCTGGAACGCGCCATAAGATACTGCATATTTGCTGAGCAACATATCAATCGTCCAGTTGTCAAATCTAGTTGCGAACTAACTATTTATGATAGCCAGACATCTCATTGTATCCAACTTCAAAGCTTTTTTTTCCAGGTCGTGGATATCACTGTCAGTCGTAGCTATAGCTTGTATACAAGTCATTCATTCAGTTCATTGCGAGGACGGAATGTGCCGTTAAGTGAGGGACAAGGTATTATAACTCATCCGTTGCTCTTCACATACATATCTGCATTTCTATCTCTGTCTTGGAAACAGATCGCCAAAAGAATAATACTGCGTGCGTGATCGCAGGAGAATGTGCTTCAGTCAAGTGCAAAACATCTGTTTGATGCAAGCGCATTCGGCTGAAGTGGACCAGACAGCTCAGACTCTGCTAGACAGGGCTGAGTGGACCAGACAGGCTCAGGCTCTGTTAGACAGGGCTGAGTGGACCAGACAGGCTCAGACTCTGCTAGACAGGGCTGAGTGGACCAGACAGGCTCAGGCTCTGCTAGACAGGGAACTCCGATAAAGTCACAGCATATAATTTAGTTAGTGTCTATAGCAACCACTATATCATGTTTGGGACGCTACGGCTCTTGTTTGGGTCAGTTGTATAAACTGCGCATTGATTTAGAACATGTTTGATACCGGGCTACCGGGCGTTGTGGAGAAATAGTACGCTATGCCTCTCGAATGTGTCTTGGCCAATCACAATCGAGTATTCACACAAGCCGTTGTATAAGAGAGTCAACAGGACAGCTGTAAACGTAATTAAATTGTACTCTCAATCTCTGTCCTAATAGCGATAAGTTAAATCCTTAATCACTGTCTGAATAATTAAGTTTTACCCATAACAAAATTTTGCTCTCATTCCATATCCTGATAACGATGGATTAAATGTAACTTAGTTTTAGCCTCAATCAGTGTTCCCACTAAGAGGAAACAGTCATATTACTGAGACAATAACCCCACCTGAGAGTAGCTTTCAGGAGGCAGCCATGAAGCAGTCCAGGTGCTCTCCTCAGGTCCCTGACCGCCCCGGTGTGGTGTGTTTATGGCTGACGGATGGCAACGTTGGTGTGGTGCTCACACACACTCTTTCTTTCACTCTTACACAAAAACACACATAAACGTACTGAAACATACATACACACACTCGTCACATGCTCTCTCTCTCTCACACACACTCACACATACATCCATTCACACAAACTGTACACACAGAGACTAATTCAAATGGACATACCGTCCCTCTCTCTCTCTCCCGCTCTCTCTGAGATGATGGCGCTGGGTCTCTCTCTTTCTCCCCCATTCTCTCTCTCTCCATGAAGGAGGTCAGGGGCTGATTGACATTCCATGCAGGATTAAAGCCTTCCGGCTTCAGACGGTATGGGGCGGGGTCCCGCTGGCGTGACAGCGCGGGGCTGCTCCTGAGGAGGGCGGGGCGTCTGGGGTTGGACAAACAGCTGTTCCTGTTCCAACCTGACTTGGTCAATTTGGCGGGACTGAGCCCTTTTTATCGGTCGGTTTTGGTGGCCTGGAGAACGTTCACTGTGCGGCGTGATCCGGAGCAGCGAGCGGGACCCTGGCTGTTTGAGGAGACCTCGTTACAGCGACCTCGTTCTGACCTCTGACCTCGTTACAGCGGAGACTCTCGCTTCCCCTAGTCTGCGTTCCCGGCTGGGGGAGGCGGGCTGTATCAAACTAGGACATCTTCTGAGGACGCCGGTCGATCAGCTGGGGGAGACCACGGCGGTTCGGTCGGTACGCCTGCTGGGGAAAGTGGTGGCGGAGGTCATCTCATCCCTGCCTGAGGAGTTTGTGGCGTATGTACAGAATGGTCTCTCTCTGGCACAGTGGCAGGATGGACGTGACTGGGCCTTCCCTTCTCTCTCAGTCTCTCCTGCTATTGGGGAGTGGGAGGAGGAGAGAGGGAGTTTTTGACGCTCCGGACCCCTGAGCTGGGAAGATTTCAAGCGGTCAGCAAGAAGGCTGTCTACCTCGCCTGTGTGAAAGTCACACACTTGCGGGCTTTGGCCACGATGAGGGACTCGAGGTGGGAGGATTTTTTGGTCAAGACTTTTCCCCGAAAGGCTGCTGGCGGTCCCTGTACAAGCCATCCACTGATAAGAGAACGGGGGATCTCCAGTGGAGGGTCTTGCATGGGGCTATAGCTACTAACAGGTATCTGGCGCACATGGATCCTGGTACGGGGGAGGGCTGTCCGTTCTGTGGGCAGGGGGAGCGGGTGGAGCATCTGTTTGTTACCTGTGTTAGGCTGGGGGGGGCTTTTTGACCTTCTTCAGGGTTGGTGTCAGGGGCTGGGGGTGACTTTTTCATTTGAGGTGTTTATTTCGGGGCCGAGGTACTCTGTGCAGAGGAAGGGGGTGCATGTACTGCTTAACATGTTTTTTGGCGTGGCGAAGCTGTCCATCTGGAAGACGAGGAGGAATTGCATTGTGGGTGGGGGGGTCAGTTGATCCGGTGGCGATGTGCAAGGGGTTGATGACCGCGCACCTGAGGGTGGAGTTTGATTTCTATCAGATGACCAATGACCTGGCGACGTTTATGAGTGTGTGGGGGGTTGGGGGGGCTCATGCTGTGTGCGGGATGGAGGGTTAGTGTTTAATTTTTGAGTGTGTACGGATTATTGTTTGGTATTGACGTTTGTGGTTGTTGTTATTGTCTGTTTTTAGTGTGAATTATTAATAAAGGGTTTTTAAAATTCAAATTCTCTCTCTCTCTCTCTGAGATGATGCACGCGAAGGTGACAGTCCACCAGTGCTGAAATGAAGTAGGGGTGTCTGGGCTCTGGCATGACCAGCCCTCTTGGTGGCCGGCCAAGTCACAGACCCCCACCCCACCTGTAGCCTGCTGCTACTCTGTAGGAAGAATCTCCTGACTAGAGAGAGATTTCAGATGACATAAGAACTCAAACTACTAACTATGACCCAAGGACCCAGAGAGGAGACAGAAACAGGGCAAGTGTAAAACTAACCAAGACCAAACCAAGACTAATCAACCTCCAACTGTATTGTATTTTATGTAGCACCCCAGACACGGTATTAAGATGGTCATAGTAACTCACTGGGGATTAGAGTGAAAGGGTGCTTGGGTTCGATGTTATCAGGTAACAATTGCACTATATGCAATAGGCTAGAAGAAATAACTGACCCCAGACAAGGTTTAGGATTTTGTAAAACAATGACACTTCAGTGATGATTATTTAGTGTAAGAAATGGTAATTCAACTAATGCTTCTTTGTAGTACAAAATTAAACAACCCCAAAACTCCAATTAAACCCTCATAAAAAGACTATACTAATACAAATAGCAAAAAACGATATGGCAGTATTAAACTACATTTCCCTGAGAACTGCTCAATCAACTGTAAATGACTCAAGAGTATCAAACTACTTTTTCCTGTGAACTTCTCATACAGGGTAACCTTAGATTTATTACATTAACTTGAAAATATACACAGTGGGCCCACACACACACTCACACAAAACAACAAACGTTGCAGGCCTGTTATGATGATTGGGTGCATTGAATTCGTTCAACTGAACAGTCCAGTACTGGTTCTACTCACATTCTGACATTAGCTCAACACTGCAACGGAACAGTCCAGTATTGGTTCTACTCACATTCTGACATTAGCTCAACTCAGCAACGGAACAGTCCAGTATTGGTTCTACTCACATTCTGACATTAGCTCAACTCAGCAACGGAACAGTCCAGAATTGGTTCTACTCAGTCTGTCATTCAGCGCGCGCTCTTTAACCTGCTCTGGTGCGCCCAGCAACAGACACATGAAGAGATCGGGTGCGGTGCGGCCTCGCCAAAGTCACTCACAGTCCGTCTTCAGTCCTGCCAGTCGGATGACTGGTAATCTGTAGCTCCTTCCTCTGGATAGAAAACGTTATCCTACTCTTCTCTGGTGCACAGTTCTGTACGGCTGGGAACTGTAGTCTTCTGTTGGCAGTTCAACTACACCCTCTCCGTAGCACAACTAACTGGCTAACACTGCAACGGTTTACCTCACGTTACCACTAGCAACACAGTAGAGCTAATAGCCTAGCAAGCTAGCAGGTAGACTCTAACATTGGCTTCTCGAGAAACTTCACTTACTGACTTCAAGCTAAGTTGATTACCACTGAAACATGAAACCTAACTGTACACAAGACTGCTGCTTACAATAAACAAGTGTTTCAAATAAACCAACGTTAACAACTTATTCGCCTTATACATACAGGTCAGTCTGACGTAAATTGGTGGTGCGGATGCGGACCCGTTGACTTCAATGTTAAAAGTTCACTTCAAGAACCAAAATAGTCAAAATAACAGGCTGAATACACTATGGGGGTTACAAACTCATCATTACCAGAGTCTGATTGTTTTTCACTGCCGTTGTTTTCGCGTTTGGAAATACATAGGTAAAATATAAGGAATACTATAAAGTGAATATTTTTATCATTTTAGTTTATTTTAGATAGTTTTGTAAACACATAATGTAGTGTCAATCAGTTAGTGTTTTTGAAAGGTTTTATTTGTATTCTTATTTTCATGTATTATGATAATCCTGGGAGAGAAACATGCTTAGAGAGAAACATAATGACAAAATATGAGAAATTACTATAAATATTGTCATTCACTGAGAGACTGGAAATTGAATTAGGAACTTGTTGAATAATAATTATCACACCTGTTGCCTTACCTTTACAAAAATGGCCAATAATTAGTTAACCTGTAATCACTATTATTATTATTATTACTTTTAGCTCTGTACTCCCTATTCAGGAGTTTCATAACACGTGTAAGATAAAACATTTAATGCATTTTTAATGTTTATTAAATAAAGCAAACCCAGAAGGACCAGAGTGAAAAGCTAGATTGTATCTAGTCATAAAATGCTGTGGTTTTGAATTTGTTTTGATTTTATTTTGCATGAAGATAGCATCTCTACCCAAAATCACACTCCATGGTCAGGAAGATAGGACCAGACAGTGTGCATACAGAGGGTTTTCAGAGCCCTAGGTTAATAAAGACTGACAACCACTGTTTAAAAGTGGTGTATTCCATATCACAGTGTTTAAACTGGATGATATTGCTAAAAACTCAGCCAGATTGTGCCCCACTAACATTCTATTCACACACCAACCCTGGGAGTAGATGTCAAAGTGAATCCATGATAGACTGTCAGGGAACAGGGGGTAGATATCTGGTCAGATTCATGCGCCGGTGATCAAGATACAAGCCTTGAGCACACATCTGAGTCTGTCCCCCAGGAAAGAAACAGAAAGGAACAGACTCGGCCAAAACTGGCTACATTCCCACAGAGTGTGGAACAGAGAGACGTTCAGCGTACTCTGACTGTACAGTAGGTTTAAACCACATTGTGCCTTTGCTCTCCATTACAGAGGGGGCTGGCTCAGTGTTCAAGGACGGTAGCCCACACCAGAGTGGAGTGGTGAGGTAGTGTTAGAGAGTTAATACATTCTTGACCTCTTCCCTGCTGAATGTTATCATACCCTGATGGCCCTGAGAAGATCCAACAATGAGGTCATCGCCCTATGTCCACTCCAACACGTCTCTAGTGCCCCCACCTGTTAAGAAGCGAGGCTGGCATATGCAGGGGAGGGAGAGCGGGGAGGCGTTGATATTGGCTACAGAAAGACGCTAACAGAAGAGATGGTATTGACCGCAGCGGCTAGGAAACAGGTTCTTAAGAGAAAGAGACAGATATTCTCAGTTGGGGAACCTGTGAATGCAATGGAAGTTGCCGCAAAGGGCAAAAGAAGGGAGTTGAGTTGGCCCCTCACCCCAAGCCACCTACAGTACATTATAGCACTGGCCCAGCATACATCCATCGCAAAGACTGGCTTTGGAGACATATTACGGAAGGCCAGGAGCAGGGTAGCAGGAAGTGATATATATATATATATTAGGGCTGGGTATCGAGTCGAATTTCAAGAATCGATTCGATTCCGATTCACAAGGTTCAGAATCGATTATCACGATTCGATTCGATTCAATATCGATTCGGTTAGTGTTACTAAAACCAGTTTTTTTTTTTTTTAGCTGTAACCTTAATAACATGACTGCCAAGTTATGCAACACATCAATACTAGGGCTGGGTATCAATACTGATTTCCAAAAATGAATGAATGAATGAATCATTGAATGAATTAATGAACTATTCATACCTTCATTTATTCATTAAATAAAAGATCGATTTTGGGATTCATGAATCGATTCTGAATCATTTGATTCAGAATCATTGAATCGTTTTTTTAAACCCAGCCATATATATATATATACACACTATATTGACAAAAGTATTCGCTCATCTGCCTTTACACGCATATGAACTTAAGTGACATCCCATTCTTAATCCATAGGGTTTAATATGACGTTGGCCCACCCTTTGCAGCTATAACAGCTTCAACTCTTCTGGGAAGGCTTTCCACAAGGTTTAGGAGTGTGTCTATGGGAATTTTTGACCATTCTTCCAGAAGCGCATGTAGTATATTTTTATACTGTATTATCCTGTATTATATCAATACATTTGTATGACTCATGTAGTAATAATTTTATTAAGAATAATGAATAAACTTCACTTTAGTAGGAACTGTGTTAATTAAGGAGTTTAACAGGTTAGTTACAACAGATGTCCTGTCCTAAAGTCAACATTCCTTTGTCTTTATCTCTGGGTCAGCGTGACCTTAAGTTCACCTCGGATGAAGAAGTCAGTTAGCCTACCGTTTGTCATACGATCCTAGGAAGACACAGGAAGGACACAAGCAGCCCCTCTTTCCGGAGGGGGGCCAAAGAAGCTTGGGTGAAGTAACCAGCCGATCCCAGGGCTTAGGAATCCGGAAGATCCCTGCTGCCAAGATATTGATCACTGTTGGGGGTCGTTGCTCAAAAGAATAATGTATTACATATTACTTAAAAAAAATAAAAATAATGCCTTACTTTACTTGATTACTCCCTGGAGAAAGTAATTAGTTACACTACTCGTTACATTACTCGTATTTTTTTTTTTTACTTACTGTGTAAAATTGCCTCAGATGCATTGTCACATAATTTGACGTGGTTCAGGAATAGACTTCTCAGACAAGCCAGGAAAATGCTAATGACTAGCTGTCGTCACCCGCTAGCCGTCCTTACTAACTAGCAAACCCCATTTGCTACAATAACAATAATTTATACCCTTAAACTACATACAGTATATCCATACAGTATGAAAACAAATCTCTACCGTAATAAGGAAGGAGGACATACACAATGTCTTCTTTAGGCTCTTTAATAGGATAAAGCCACCAAGCCACTTCTTGAATGACCGTACATTCATCTGTCTGAGTCAAAGCAAAGGCCCAGGGCAAAGAATGCTAGATACTAGTCGGTCATTTTTACCTAGCTAGGCCTATTTTTCATAGCATGCATTATCTATTGACTGGACACATGAAGCTGTGCCATGTTAACCAGATCTAACAGCTACAGGTATGATAGCACTCGTGTTATGTTACATAATCGTCCAAAGACTGGTAAAATATATGGTAAACAACTGATATTACCATGGTTGTCAGTCCAGCCTCATCCATAGATCATACCACGTGACGACAAGTTGAGCTAATGGCTATGGAGTGTGGGAGAGGGAAAGGTGCCGATTGGCCGAAAAGGAGTTCTGTGAATCAGCACTCGATTGGTTTTCCACAAGGACCCAGATGTGTGAGACTGAAGTTTTGAATCTGAATACAGTTTTGAATTTGAATGCCATGAAGGAAATTTGAATTGTGAGAACTGAATATGGTTCCAGAGCAAATTAATTCAATTTCATTATATTACAAACTAAAAAATTCAAACTACATGAATACAAAATTTTAATTACATGATTCAAATTTAGTTTTTTTGATGCAAGTATTCAAGTTGGGCAATTAAAATGTCAACAATTCCAATTCATTTTTTTTGATGCAAGTATTCAAGTTGAGCCATTCAAATTCGGTTTCTAGGGACACATATTTCTGCCCATATGGCTGAGCCCAAAAAGATGCGTGGTTCCCCGTCACACCGGGTCTTAATGAAGCCGGGGACCAGCCTCCAGCACCCCTCTGGCAGGTTGGGAAATTATTCAGCGTTGTCGGAGACGAATACATCTAAATGAAGAGAAGGCAGCTTAAGAAAGGAGTTGAATCACAATAACCAGAGAGAGAGAGAGAGAGAGATGTGAGAAAGAGACACGAGAGAGAGGCATAAGAGAGTAAATGTGACGGCTGTAAACGTAATTAAGTTGTACTCTCAATCTCTGTCCTAATAGCGATAAGTTAAATCCTTGATCACTGTCTGAATAATTAAGTTTTATCCATAACTAACTTTTGCTCTCATTCCATATCCTGATAACGATGGATTAAATGTAACTTAGTTTTAGCCTCAATCAGTGTTCCCACTAAGAGGAAACAGTCATATTACTGAGACAATAACCCCACCTGAGAGAGTTGCTGCATAAGGGAAGAATACTG
The DNA here is from genome assembly GCF_949987555.1 of Borostomias antarcticus. Lineage (NCBI taxonomy): Eukaryota > Metazoa > Chordata > Actinopteri > Stomiiformes > Stomiidae > Borostomias > Borostomias antarcticus. Next base: position 2,325,226 of record NC_140234.1, read on the forward strand.
TATAATGAGCCCGGGCCTCTCTCTCTCCATCCAATGCTTTCTCCCTCATTGTCTCTCTCCCTCTCTCCCTGCTCCATCCTTTTGTCTGTCTGTCTCTATTCTCTTCCCCTCCTCTCTCTCAAATTCAAATAAGATTTATTGGCATAACAGGTGAAAAGAACCATGTTGCCAAAGCAGCACAGAAGATAATCAACATTGACAAACAACAAGAAATTAACATACAGTAATATACAAACATCAATACAATTAATTCAATAATAACCATCAAACGAAAATCCAATTCATACTATAACTAGAAAGTATATTTCCTTGAGAAAATGGGAGGTGGGCTAGCTGCCGCAGCTGTAACAGTTACCGCTAGTACTACTACGGACCGGGCAATCTCCATGCACCCACCGGCGAAGACCATGTGTCTCTAGCCCACTCAAGGGCTTAGTTGTGGGGTTCCATGCCGTCGATAGTGGCGTGGTGGAAAGGGACTCCGCCCCTTCTGGTCAGTTACAGTTCGGGATAGTGTAGCCCTTTCCGGGCCACCCACCTGCACCCACTGACGAAGACCGTGTGTCTCTAGCCCACTCCGGGGCTGAGAGTGGGGTTCCATGGCGTGGATAGTAGGGACTTAAAGCAACAACGGTTTTCAGGACTGCTACGGTGGCCGGAAATAGATCTGCTATGACGCTATCGCCGTAGCGGTCAAAATCTTTAAGCAAACAGCCGACCGGTCCCTACGGCGAAGCGTCTCTGCAACTCGTCAAACAAAGAGAGGACCTCGTCGTGCTTCAGGTAACTAGGCGACCTGGTGCTTCTTACATGCGCTGGACATGATCAGCAGTGGAAAGAGGTGTTGAGCAATCGTGTCATTTTAAGCCAGTGTATTTAATAAACATGGTTATAACAGATGACAGGAAAGTGTACTCCAAGGTGAAAGGAGGGTCCGGCCGATAGTCGAACCTCAGATGGAAGAGGAACAATGCGGATTTCGTCCTGGTCGTGGAACCACTGACCAGCTCTTCACTCTCGCAAGGATCTTGGGAGTTTGCCCAACCTGTCCACATGTGTTTTGTGACTGTTGGTCAGGGGCAGTGCATTGACCTCAGGGCAATCTCCGAGCCCGTAGTGAACAGTGTAGGCCGCGCCGGGCTACCCACCTGCCTTCACCAGTGAAGACCATGTGTCTCTGGCTGCCTCAGGCTCTGTCTTCTGAGGTCCGTGGCGTGGTAGTGGCGTGTTGGCGAGACTCCGCCCCCTTGGGTCAGAGCCGGTAGTGAACAGTGTAGGCCGCGCCAAGCTACCCACCTGCCTTCACCAGTGAAGACCGTGTGTCTCTAGCTGCCTCAGAGGCTGTGTTGTGAGGTGCGTGGCGTATTAGTGGCGTGATGGCGAGACTCCGCCCCCTTGGGTCAGAGCCGGTCTTGGACAGTGTACGCCGCTCTGGGTCTCCCACCTGCCCCCACCGGCAATGACCCTGTGTCCTTAGCCCACTCAGGGTCTGAGTTGTGGGGTGCGTGGCGTGGATAGTGGCGAGACTCTGCCCCCTTGGGTCAGAGCCGGTCATGGACAGTGTAGGCCATGCCGGGCTACCCACCTGCCTTCACCAGTGAGGACCGTGTGTCTCTATCCACCTCAGAGGCTGTGTTGTGAGGTCCGTGGCGTGGATAGTGGCATGATGGCGAGACTCTGCCCCCTCTGGTCAGAGTAGGTCGGGGGCAATGCACTGACATCCGGGGAATTGACATGCACCCAAAAGTGAAGACCGTGTGTCTGTAGGTCACTCAGGGGCTGAGATGTGGGGACAGTGGCGTGGATAGTGGCGTGGTGACGAGACTCCGCCCCATCGGGTCAGAGCCGGTCGAGGACAGTGTACTGCTCCCCGGACCACCCACATGCACCCAACCGTGAAAACTGCGTCTTTAGCCAACTCAGGGTCTGAGATGTTGGGACGGTGGCGTGGATAGTGGCGTGGTGACGAGACTCCGCCCCCTCAGGTCAGAGGTTGTGGGGGGCAGGTCAGTGATTGCCAGGCCATCCCCATGCACCCCTCATTGGAGACCATGTGTCTATAGCCCACTCCGGGGCGGAGCAGTAGCTGTGGAGGTGTTGTATGGAAGTTGAGGTTAGAAGCAGTAGCAGTGAGAAGCAGTAGGTGTTTGTTATAAGTACTGCTAGTACTACACTCAAAAATAGATTAGACTGAAATAGCTGAAAGAGGAGAAAATATATTAATATGAGTTTACAGCCTGAAAAAGAGTGTCATTCTGAATATTTCTTTGAATATAAGGAAGGAAGGAAGGAAGGAAGGAAGGAAGGAAAGAAGGATGGATGGAAGGAAGGATGGAAGGAATATGAATGCTACCACAGTAGTCATAAAAGGGTGCCTGTACAGAGAGCCTGCGCGTGTCCCCAAATTCAAATCCCAACTGACATTGTGAGCATCCTCTCATTCACTTCAATGGAAAGGCATGTCCGATTCAGACAGCTCTCTCTCAAAAAGTATAAAGGTCACAGCCTAGATATTGACACCGTAGGAATCCTGAGAAAATGCTGAACATTTAAGGCTATGAAATGTCCATGTAGCTTAAAAACTGTAGGCACGGCGACGAGTTAGAAAAAGGGTTAAAATTCAAAATTAGCAGCTCAAAAGTTACAGTGTGGGCCCATACGTTTCAATGGAGAGCGCAGTTGCCGAACAAATCGTCATACAGCGAAAACTATAAGTCACACGGCTTAGATACTTACATTTTACGAATCAGCACAGTTGTGTGAACGTTTTAATGTATAATGTGTATGAGCTGTTAAAAATGTAGGAGCGACAGCAGTTTACAAAACGTGTAGATGTTTAAAAAAAAAAAAAAAAAACAGGCTCCCACACTCTTAAAGCACACATCCACTTCAATGTTAAAAAAGGTCAAAAAAAAAGGTTAAAAAAGGTCCAATGTTAGCTGGTCCAAAAGGTCCAGCTAAATGTCCTGAACATTTTAAACTTTGAGCACAAAAATGAAGGAGGAGATAGGTTTCAAAGCTGAAGAGGATTTCAAGGTCTGCCCATAGACTTCCATTGTAAAAAAAAAAAAAATGTTGAAAAAAGCTGAATATTTTAAAAAGTATGAAAGTTATTAAAAATCTGAAAGATATCCCATAAAGGCCTTAACAAGCTGAACATTTTGATAGTTGAATGGTTTCTGTAGCTCAAAGTATTAAGGCGTTGAAGGCTGAAGAAGGTTTCAAAACTCCCCCATAGACTTCCATTCAATTTGTTTTGTGAAAAAGCTGAATATTTTAAAAAGAATAAAAGTTATAAAAAAATAACTTTAATAGAAGTCCCATCGTGTCCTTAACAAGCTGAACATTTTGATACCTGAATGGTTTAAATAGCTCAAAGTATGAAGGAGCTACAGCGAGCCAAATGTACGGAAGAATAATAATAAAGAACTGGATAACAATAGTGTGAATGCTCTAAAGCATTCACACTAAATAATTCTAAAAGAAAGTAGGCTAACTGTAAACTTTCTATTCCATCCAGCTGGTGAGTGGATGTGCATCTATGGGATGCTGGGAACAGAAGGAATGTCAGTTTGTGGGGTGTCGGGTCCCCCCTTTGTTGGTGACTCTGGCTCACACGATGGGAAGTCTCTGGTGGTTTCCTCTGGGATGTCTTCCCCTCCAGGTTCCTGCTGGTCCTAGGGTGTATCTGTGTCTTTCTCCACAGACCCACCCATACGCCAGCATGCTCTTAGGAGTGGTTATAGCTCCCCAAGGACAGGTTACATTGTGTGTGACATTCCGATAGGTTACCGTGCAGTTGGGGTTGTGGGCGTCGACATGGATGTTGGCTCGTTCTGGTGCTGACAGGTTACTGGAGGTGGGCTGTTTGCCTTGTTCCTGATCATTTGGTCAATTGAGAGAACACTTAGAATGTCAAATGGTGTGGTGCAATTGATCTGATTGATCTTCTCGAGGGCAGTGGTGGGTCGGGGGTTGACAATTTTTTTTCCTGCTGTTTTGTGTGATGCCTGGGCAGTACCAGGATGGGGTAAGGATCTGACTAATCCTGGTGTCAGAAGTGGGACTCTCTCTCTCTCTCTCTCTCTCTCCCTCCCTCTCTCTCCTTCCCTCTCTCTCTCTCTCTCTCTCTCCCCTCCTCTCCTCCGTGCCTCGTGCGGCGCAGCAGCAGTCTGTTGTTGAAGGGGACACCGGCCCGCTCCTCGCCCAGCCTCTCTGCATGACTGTCTCAAAGATGTCATGGCGTCCGACATACCGAAGCTCCAAGTTTCGAAACGTTGATGGAAAAGTGGCGAACCGGGAGCGCTGCTTCGACGGCATTCCCATCACCAAGAACGTCCATGACAACCACTTCTGTGCCGTCAACGCCAAGTTCCTGGCCGTCGTCACTGAGAGCTCCGGAGGGGGCTCCTTCATCGTCATCCCCGTCTCCCAGGCGGGCCGAATTGATCCTCATCACCCCAAAGTGTGTGGTCACCAAGGCAACGTGCTGGACATCAAATGGAACCCTTTCTCTGAGAACATCATTGCATCCTGCTCAGAAGACTCCTCTGTGCGGGTGTGGGAGATCCCAGAGGGAGGTCTGAGGAGGAGCATGTCGGAGGCGGTGCTGGAGCTGCATGGTCACAGCAGACGGGTGGGCCTGATCGAGTGGCACCCCACCAGCAGCGGCATCCTGTTCAGCGCTGGCTACGACTACAAGACCCTGATCTGGAACCTGGAGGTGAGGGAGCCGGTGAAGATGCTAGACTGTCACACAGACGTGATTCTCAACATGTCGTTCAACACGGACGGCAGTCTGCTGGCCACCAGCTGTAAGGACAGGAAGCTGCGCGTCATCGAGCCTCGGTCAGGGAGAGTCCTGCAGCACGCCAGCTGTAAGAACCACAGGGTGAACAGAGTGCTGTTTCTGGGCAACATGAAGCGTCTGCTGACCACAGGGGTGTCCCGCTGGAACACCAGGCAGATCGCCCTCTGGGACCAGGAGGACCTGTCCATGCCCATGGTGGAGGAGGAGATAGACGGTCTCTCAGGCCTGCTGTTCCCCTTCTACGACGCAGACACACACATGTTATACCTGGCTGGGAAGGGTGATGGCAACATCCGCTACTATGAGCTGACCTCAGAGAAGCCCTTCCTGCAGTATCTGATGGAGTTCCGCTCTCCTTCCCCCCAGAAGGGGCTCGGTGTGATGCCCAAGCATGGGTTGGATGTGGGATCCTGCGAGGTCTTCCGCTTCTACAAGCTGGTCACCCTCAAAGGCCTGATAGAGCCCATCTCCATGATCGTGCAAAGGAGGTCAGAGAATTACCAGGAGGACATCTATCCCATGACAGCAGGAACAGAGCCCGCCCTGAGCGCTGGCGAATGGCTGAGCGGCATCAACAGAGACCCAGTGCTGATGTCGTTGAAGGAGGGCTTCAGTCGGCCCACCCAGCTGGTGTTCAAGGCCCCAGTGAAGGAGAAGAAGAGTGTGGTGGTCAACGGTATCGACCTGCTGGAGAACGTCCCCCCCAGGACAGAGAACGAGCTCCTGCGCATGTTCTTCCGGCAGCAGGAGGAGCTCCGGCGCCTGAAGGAGGAGCTGACGCAGAAGGACGTTAAAATACGCCAGCTGGAGCTCAACAACCTGAAGAACGCCTGTCCCAACAACGTTTGACCTCTGACCTCCCCCTCCCGCCCTGACCGCCAACGAACTGGCCTGTGCCTCTAACCCCCCCCCCCCCCCACACACACACACACACCTCTCCGACCGCCAACGAACTGGCCTGTGCTTTGATCGCCACATCAAGCCCACCACCGTCCAATATTCCTCATGATGTACCGAGCTGACTGTCCATTGTTGTGACAGAAGGGACACTGTATTAATGACCGGATAGTGCAGTGACTCATCATAATATAACAAGGTCATGATGCGTTGTTACATTATCTTTTAGGATGATATTGTTCAGCTAACATGGTGGCACATCTGATCAATAATGTTTCGTTGCAGATAAAGGTTACAGTTTCTAGACAAAAAAAATAAAAAAAATAATAAAGTATGTTTCTTTTACTCTACTCTGTTATATTTCGTGTCCTCATTTGACAAGGTTGTGTGATTGTGTTGGTCCTTGGGAGGAGAACCCTGTGGTAGGCTACTGGTGAATTCAATCTGAAGTGTTATAATAGTATTTTGTGAGTGTCTAATGTCATAGGTCAACCGAGTCCAGCCACAACATTTCACTGGTGTCCAGAAGTGGGATTCCAGCTGATCTGCCCGCCGGAGTGAGCCTACGTTGGACTGCTAGCCAAGCGAGGTTGAGGGCGGACGCAGGGCCGCTCCGAGGGGCAGGGAGGCCTGGAATCCCTCCCTAAAAAAGGACAACCAACACACCAACTGGAGGTTGCTTTTCTGACATTATAGTAAGTTCCAAACGTACACCAATTGTTCACAGAGTTAAAAACTCCTTTTTAATGAGAGTATATACCTAGGGCTACGCTTGAGATGTACGGCATAGGATATAGAGATTATTAAGGTCCACATATACACATTGGTTGCCACGGTGAGGTTTAATGCTAGCTACATTATAACTACATAGTCCGTCCATAAACCAAGAATTCCCGCACCCAAAACAGTCTTTTGGTGGGGTTAGGGAGGGGAATTGGGCACCCCTGGACCTAGCCCAAAAAAGACGGGGGCGGAGCCGCAAGGTCCCAACGGGCACGTTAAATAAAGATATAGTGCTGGGGAGGTGACTGAAGGCCCCCGTGTCTGAGGAAGTATGAATTAACATACTGCTCTGGTACCGTCTAGTCAGCACTGTGTCGCCGTTAACACTAGCAGCGCCAAGCATTTGAAACTTACCAGCATAGCTGGGGGGTGGGTCAAATGCCCCCGCAGTCTTTAGAATGGGAGGCTGTTATTGACACACAATGGCCGCTAGATGGCGCTCGTGTGTGTGTTTGTGACACCAAATGCGGCTGTATCGGCTTGGGCTAAAAATAGATACACCTGTCTAGAAATAAGATGGTCGTGTCTGGGACTACGTTTTCCCAAGCCCTATTATCAAATAGAAAGCATATCACTGATAACACTTGAAAAATAAGAACACATTGGCGCAGTATGATGTAGGACTATTCACCTATTGAGCAATTTATAGATGGATTTATGGATGAATTCCATGTTTACTCAGGCCCGGTCGGATTTAGCCAAGCCGCTGCGGTAGGCTTGTGTTGCAGTTTTACCACATTAGTTATTATTTTGGGAATTTGAGCAGAAAGGCATTTTTCTTAACATGTATTATGATATATAGATATATATTATACTAAATAAATATATAATATTTGGGCGGGTTTTTATCGCATTGGGGGGATTTGGAGCACTCGTTGGGGCTGCAGCACCAATCTGGTAATCCGGCTTGTTTACATCCGGACGTGACGTATGTAGCAACATTCTGTGGAGGGCAGTAATAGTTGCATCGACACTGGCCGTAAGAAGAAGTGATTACATTTTCCGCATGTTTGTTGTATTCTATTTGACATGTTCCTTTGCCTCATTTAGCACCAGCTGCAACACTCTCCTCCAAATCCGTTCTCTCCGTTAGCAGGGCTAACGTTGCACTCAGTAGCTTGTGCTTATTAGCTAGGTTTGGTAAAAAGCTTGTGCAGTGGAGGGGTTCTTTTGGGGGAATTATTGGATTATACCAGCTAACGTTAGTTCCCAAGCTTGTTTGATAACTATTCGATGCAGTCTGCCAGGCTAGTGCCTGTCGCCGTCATGAATGAGACGGCCTAGTTTATATACGGCCCCAGCTTTTGTTTGCTTTTAACTTCAAATTAACGTTTTTGTGTTTTGGGGCCAACTCTTAAAATAATATAATACGGCATGCATAGCTAGAGAGAGATATTGCCCCCCGCATCATTTTTGCAACTTTGCAACTGCTTGCTTGCTAGCTAGCTTAGCTAGCCTAACGTTGGGTGTATGAAACTGGATTGTGAACAATTGCACAACCCTCATACCACGATGGAGGCTATCAACTGGGCTTGGGACTTTGCCTCTCATCGCTAACTGGAAACTGTCCCGGTTGAGCTAATGGTAGGTAACGTTAGGTAGCTCAAACAGTTTTTTATTAGGCTATTATTAGCCTATCCAACCAATGTTATTTAGTTGTAGTATACTGTTGTATGGGTGGGGGTTGCAGAGGGCTACAAACAAGAGTGAGGCAGCTCTGTAGGTCATTGAAGGCTATATATTATTATGATATGGTTGATAATAGTGAAGAACATGTGCAAGTTGTGTGTCATAAAATGTAAAAAAAGTACACATCAGCTTATCACAGAGTTGGCTGTAATATAAGGTTGCTCCCTGTCTTTTGACATTCGCTACCCGCAGACAGACGGCATATTTGCATGTCAATGTATGCTCAAACTAATTTGAATTTCGTGGGGGTTGGGGAGGTTAGTTAGGGTGAGGAAAACGACGCGCGGTCTCTTTAGCCCTGAGACCATCAGGCAGGCAGCTCAGGAAGGCTATATATTAGTATGATATTATGTCTAATAATACATTTGTTGAAAGTAACGAGAATTACATGCCCAAAAAACAGAGATAGGACACGAACATTACAGTTGATAATAGTGAAGGACAAGTTGTGTCATAACATTTGGAATCTCTATCTTATTTTCGTTGTAGATGGAATCAAACCAAAAAATGCGAATTTTGAACCGGCTCTCCCCTACCTACACCGAAACCAATTAAATTGGGTGATAAGTGATACGATGATAGGCCTATAAAAACATACATGTTCAAATAAAATGCCAGATCAGATGCCACATAAACTAAAGTAAACATCATCTTATTGCCACCCCTGAAAAATGCCTTGCCAACCCAGTTGCCACCCTAACTGTAGGCAATTAATCTTTTTTTTTATTTTTATGTTGATTGTAAATGTTGGTGATATTTCTCCGTAGTTCATGTAAACGTTTTACTCACCAGTTTACAATTAACTTTGCCCTAAATAGAGAAAAAAATGGTTGCACCGTGACCCGCCCACCTGACTGACCTGCAGAAACCACAATACTAAGCTAACGTTACGTGGTGACTGGAGCGATCCTCACTACCACAGCATATTTCCAGAGTGAGTCAGGTAAGCAAGCTATAATTTGTTTGTTGTTGCTTTATGTTTAAAATGTTCAAATGTTCTGTCAAGTTTGACAATGTGAAATATGTGATAGAGCTCAACCACATGACTATTGTTATTGTATGACATGAGTTATTCTAAACTCTTTGGCGTACATACTGAAGCGGGGGGGTATCTAGCTTCACATCAACGTTTGCTAGCTAGCACTAGTGAAATGAGACAACTGGTTCCCTCAGCGTGCGCTGTTGTCAAATGGTAGCCTGTAATGAAATGAGACCATCATGGGTTTCCTCAGCTAGGCCTATTTGCATGTCAATGTTAACCCGTGGGGGTTGGGGAGGGCTACAAGGTATGGCTTTTGGTTAGCCTACAGCCCTACCAAGAAATGTTAGTTCTGCTTCATTCCCACAGCAATTTTCTATAGGGAGGCTTTAGCGGCTCTCAACCTCAAGTACAAACCCTTCTCTACATGGCCGCTCAGAAGATCTACAAGTCCAACTGGGCAGCCAGGGTCCGTGCCACAGTGGTGTGGATGAAGACGTCCCACAAGGCCAAAGTGGTCTTGAAGGAGAAGCAGCAATTGCTCAGTGAGATCACATCTCAGTACATTCTTTTGATTATACATGCATGATTGAAAAATGAATGATATTAAAGTGTAATGCTAATTTATCGTTTTTTGAATCATGCTTTTTATTATTTTGTCATTAAAGATAACAGCAACATACAATATGTTATTCACTCAGTTAGGCTATACGAAAATTAATGCTAGTAAATTGATAGATTTTGGGTGACTAATTTTGTTTGTGTGTGATTTGTTTGTGTTTTCCTGTCAGTTGGACCCACAGCTCAGGAAGTAGGTGGAGAAGGACAGAGTCAACAGCATGAACACAGGGGACTTCAGGAAGGCAGAGGAGTTTGTGGAGCCGATGCGTGTGCTGCACACATCCACACTCTGTGTCTCCAGTGAAAGAAACCCAACCTGTGGCCAGATCATTCCAATCCTCCAAAAGTTGCAGGCCCATTACACTGTGCGCCAGGGGGACTCTGCCCAGCTAGCAGATCATGAGTGGGCAGCCAGCGGCTCGCTGACGACCAACTCGGCGGCCCTACGTCCTCCGTCAGTGCGTTGGTGGCTTGCTGCTCACACTGCACCACCCTCCCCACACACTGCATGCTAATGCACTCTATACGTTGCTATGCTAATGCATGTAATATTGCTAATAATGCATTCAATAAATGAGAACAGATGTGTGAACTTTTTTTAAATTTTATTTAAAGTAGCACATCAATATAACACAGATTAATGCAATACTCGTAAGAGGAGACAGGTACAGTAAAGAAAATGTTCAAAAGCAGCATAACGAACATACAGTAGGCTACATAACATATATCAGCATACATATAGTACAGTATGAACAGCATATGACATTATGGAGATGGACACTAGACATATGGTAGGCTATATAAATACTCTAGACAGATGGCATGTACAGTAACAATCAATAGTTTGGACACCTTCTCATCCAGTTGAATGCAAAGGTGTCCAATCTTTTGACTGGTACTGTAACTGTACACAACTGTGCACACAACTCAGGTGTACAGTAGTCTGATGGCTGTACAACAAAAGCAGAATAACCTGGGGGGTTGTGTGTAGTCAAGACGTCATGGCCGATCTAAAACACAGAATTCAATATAAATTTGACTTTGTAAATGGCTGAAAGAATTGGTCTTTGATAAGTATATATAATAAAAAAAATGTGAACAGGTCAGAAAAAACAAACACCAACCATAAGAACTGGCGTCGCATGCTATGGTTTGTGGACGATGTGGCGTGGAGTCCCATGTTCGGGCCCCAAGGTAGGTGGTCTAAAATAAGATAAAAAATAATATTAAGATAAAGTAGGTGGTCTAAAATAATATTTAAAATAATATTAAGATAAAGTCTAGACCAAGTGCCCGGCTATAGAGTACCTGGTCTGCACGTATTCATGGGTTTCAAATGTAGTCCTAGACCTGCCGGACCAACACAGGTGTTTCAAATTAATGAATTAGTTCTACTGCATAAGATCAATTGAAACACCTGTGTTGGTCCCCAATATGGCAGGTCTAGGACTACATTTGAAACCCATGAATATGCTGGTCTGTGCTAATCTTCACTGTTCTGTGCTAGTATAACAGTAACATCCTGGTTCTACTCTGGTCTCCATACCTGTTCTCTGTACTGGTCCTCATGTCTCCTCTCGCCCTTCGCCTGCATCATCACCTCGAGTTTTTCCCAGTTTCTGGCACCTTCCAGTTTGGATGTGCCAGAGCCCATAGGCCACCTGGGCTGGAGGGAGAGACAGGACAATTAACAAAGTGAAAGAGACAGAAATACTGCACACAGAAGAGACATTGATATGACTGTCCAGCCTGTGATAGACATCGGAAGTTTTGCAGAATCTAATAAGATGGCTAATTTTAGCAATAATAGCTTAGCTAGCTAGTAGTGCCAACTGCCTACCTAGCACAGCCTACTCATTGACCAAATGAACATGGGGACTTTCACAGACGTTGCCAGAGCATTTGGGACAGTGAGCTATTCTGTTCTCTCAAAATGATTAAAGATTGGCTTATAGCCAATCAGACGACGATTACATTGCCAAAACTGTAGCTAGCTAACGTTAGCCGAGATGAATTTGCGTCAGGCAGCCTAATGGTGGCCAACGAACAAAGGCCCTCCACAACGCCTCACAAAAGTTCAAGAAACGGTCACAACTGAAATGTTTCAAAGTTGCCAACTCAACGTTACAATTACCACAAAAAGCAGAACGTATAACACTCATGGCGACAGAGTAATGTTAGCACTAGCCTAAGCACTAGCCTAGGTATGCTGCTAACGTTGGAGATGAAGTAAACATGGAGATGTTACAATGCCTGTTGCTCATAGCACTAGTGCTTATTCATGTATATTGTCCTCTTATTTCGGTTATTTCAGTTATAATATTTCAGTTATTCAGTCCCTCATCACCTTTGCGCTAGCTCGATAGCTAGCTCGCACTCCACTGGAGAGTCAAGTAAACAAACAGTGCGCCCCACAATGCACAGCGCATCTGACTACGGGGTCTTTTTAGGTCAAACATCCGTCCGAGAACGGGCAGTTTCACACAACTGGAGCGCCCTAGAAATCGGTTGTGACCGCTCCGAAAACACCTCTTCAGGAGGGTCTCGGAGCGGCTGTTTTAGTGCACACTTGTCTGCGATTGTTGTGTTCACACAGGCCCATACAGAGCGCTCTCGGGCCCAAAGCTCGTTTGGTGCGCACAAACTGTGTTCGGAATCGCTCCCTATTCACTATATTGAACTATATAGGGCGTCAGCTATTTTGGGCTGAACGAGGGAGCGATTCCGAACACAGCTTATGTGTGAAACCACCCTAAGTTACTCCCTTTACGCACAAATATAATGAGCGGATATTTATTCTTGATAAGTTCATGAGGTAACTTACAGTAGGATTGATCATTTTGTGTGCATAAACAGTGGCTAAGCATAAAACATAAACACACAGAGCTAGCTAACATACAGTGCTAACATAAACAGTGCTAGCTAACATAAGCAGTCGGCAACATTACAGTAACATCAACATTACGGGTAAGAATGGGCTAACGTTAGCGAAGCTAGCCAAACTTACATCATCGACGAGATCCAAATTGTTGTCACGTCTCCAGATCCCCCAAGCTCCTCTTCTGATGAACTGGACTCAAAGACAGCCTCTAAAACCTCAGCACATCGCCTGTTTTTGTGTTTGTTTGCTCATTTTATCTTCTCCGGTAGCCTAAGTTCATTCAGGTAACGTTAGCCCAGCCGGATTCAAAACATAATCCCTAGTTGTTTGCAAACCACATGGCCCAGTTTTATCCAATGGGGGGCTCTCTTGATAGAAAGTGGTGAATAATGTGGATGGTCATTGGTTTATTATGTCTGAGACTGATAGACAGCTGAATCCATGGGGAAAGCGCCAACCAATGGAGATTCAGAGAAGGCGGCGTAGGCCTTCAGGAACCAATCATAAACGCTGTAAATCTCAAGACACGAAACAGACGTCTTATACACAAAACAACGGTGTAAAATTATGTATATGATTTCTGTGCGTGTTGATATGGCGGAAAAATCTATAAAAACGTACGACGCCACCGCGGGCGCAGACTCCAGAGGGATAAAGCACAGTTCTTTTTACTCACACCAATGCTCCTATATAATTATAATTATATTATACTCCCAGTTATATTATATATTTGCTTTGTCCAGATTGCCAGTTGAACAAAAACGATCCAAGTGCCAAGTGCAACATTGTAACATATTATTCCCTGAACCAATGCAAACGGTCTAGAGGGTTGAATAGCCTGCACCCCTAGTAATTTTGCATTCATTCAATAGCCTACATAAGCATTCACATCCATAAACATAAGGCTGTGTTTTCAAGACATTCACAGCATTTCAAAATTCAACATTTGCATCATAGACTATTGAGTGCTATTCGTTTGAAGACATTTGACCTGTGTTGAGCTGATAGCATACGTTTTGAGATTAAACATAGTTTTATCTAAATGAGCCATTGTGTGAGTGTAACCTTTTGCATTCATTGTTGAAATCACATATAGTCTACCACAAAAATATTATTGCTGTGCACATTCTTATATCCATATGTAAGGATGGATTATTCATTCAACCTTGATTCCTATTAAAAAAAAAACATATTGATGAACCTAGGCGACATCTGCTGGGAGAAAGTAGCATTGCAGCCTTCAGGTCAGGTAAAAAAAGATGGCCGACCGGCTTTTAGCCAGAATACACTAAAAAAATGACCAAACTACCTTTTCCTGGTGGGATTTCGAAGTTTCAAAAACACTGACACGTAAAACGCACATATCTAGGAAAAGTCATGAAAGCAGGGCGCTGTAACTTGAACGGTTGCAGAGAATTATTTTTTTATGTAGTTGCATGGGTCACCTTGACCCACCCTCAGCTATTCTAGTGTTAAGGGGTTGGCACTGTGTGGTACGTGGACGACAGTCCACACCTAGCAGAGGGGCGAGATAGACGACCTCTGTGAATAGGCAAGGCTGGTGAAAACGGTCAAAGTTCTAATATTCATAGCCAAGTGGAATTAGGATCAGACCGTCGGTTCTGAGCTGGGTGACTAACAATCATTACAGTGTCCGGGATCGCTATCGACTGGGTCACCGGCCGGTCGGGTCGCAGATGGCAGTAAGACCACGAGATGGCCGCCGCGCTCGGCTCAATGTACAGTCAGGCCACTACAAGCCAAAAGCGAATGCGTCAGTAGGCGAGTAGTGCTTCTGTGATCGGTGGGCTTTGAAAAGAAGACACCGGGAAGCAGAAGGCTGAGCTCTCATTCCAGGGGAACCTGGCTTGAGACCTCGGACGGAACGGGGTCTAGCCCGGGATTGCGCCCTGGATGGGAGGTCCGAAAGACTCAAGCGTTTCAAATTCATTGACTGTGTGAAGTGTTTTATCCGAGCGGTGCGAAATAGAACCATAACGACTCCGATATTAAACAGTGTTGCTGTTCCACATAAAGTACGTTCCCCATTCTGTTACTATTCTACTACTACTGTTCTACTACTATTACTATTACTACTACTATTCAAGAAGTTGTGATTGAAGTGACTGTTGTGTTGTGTGCATTAGAGACATTGCCTTACAATTGCAGCAAAGGCAATTACACATATTTGTAACATTACACATATTACTGTCATGTTGCTCACGGACGTGGTCACGTGAGCAAAGGGGGGATTAGTCAGATCCTTACCCCATCCTGGTACTGCCCAGGCATCACACAAAACAGCAGGAAAAAAAATTGTCAACCCCCGACCCACCACTGCCCTCGAGAAGATCAATCAGATCAATTGCACCACACCATTTGACATTCTAAGTGTTCTCTCAATTGACCAAATGATCAGGAACAAGGCAAACAGCCCACCTCCAGTAACCTGTCAGCACCAGAACGAGCCAACATCCATGTCGACGCCCACAACCCCAACTGCACGGTAACCTATCGGAATGTCACACACAATGTAACCTGTCCTTGGGGAGCTATAACCACTCCTAAGAGCATGCTGGCGTATGGGTGGGTCTGTGGAGAAAGACACAGATACACCCTAGGACCAGCAGGAACCTGGAGGGGAAGACATCCCGGAGGAAACCACCAGACTTCCCATCGTGTGAGCCAGAGTCACCAACAAAGGGGGGACCCGACACCCCACAAACTGACATTCCTTCTGTTCCCAGTTTTTCCCCTGTCAAGGAAGAACAACCAGTCCCAGAGCCCGCGGACCCAGAGGTCCCAGAAGAGGAGGACCCGACCCCACCGGAGGAGACCTACATTGGCTGACCGAGTTCTTCTCTGGCTGGGCGGGGAAAGCAGTCTCCATGATCGTGAGTGTCCTGGTTCTAATTGGAATACTAGTGTTCTGTGGCATCCCTATCTGCAAGTGTCTCATCACCAAAGCAACCCGAGCCACCTGGGAGCAGACGCCACCGAGATGGTCCTGCTGCAGGATGAAGAAACCTCCCTGTCCCCAGCCCAGCAGAAGGCCTGGGACCTCCAGAAGTACCATGAGGCTAACCCTGGAGTGATCCACCAGTAACAGGCAAGATCTGAACATACACATACACCTCCAGACACTGATAACTGACATACACCCCACACGGGGACCTCCTAACTCGGGTAGACACGAGAGCCGTGGCCCCTGCTAGTCGAGCTACAAACATCTCCCTACAGTGACAGACCAGCTGGCAGTCACCCAAAGGTTGAGCACCGGAGAGGACTCTTGGAGTCCTGAAGACCAAACCACCAAGAAGCTGAGTCACTGACCAATAGGGTCAACCCAAAAGCAATGATACTGTTGTAAATTTCACTATTAAAGACTCATGCCATTCCTGACGTTTTAAACTGTTGTTTTATGATTGTACTAGTTACAGTACAGTAACTATGTTCTATTATGTTTTACACTCTGTTTTAAAGTCACTGGGCTATTTAGATGTGTTTTCAAGTACTCTGTTATTCCCCATTCTGATAGCTTAGCTTAGCATCATTCACCAGTAATGTTAACAGTAGAGTGATCCATAGTATGGATCAAAGGGGAAATGTGAAAGGTATTTTTGATTAAGTGCTATTATAGTTGTTTAATATAAGGCCTGTCTATTTAGGCCTAGTTAAGCTTCAATACTGCTGTACACTTTGTACTTTTCCAGAACACATACAGTAGTAAGCATGAAAAGTTGTTATTATCTGTGTTCCAGTAGCAGATAAGTTGACTGCCAAGGACACACAACCTCACAATGAAAACCCTGTCTGTGTTGCAGTAAAATGTAAAACAGAACACCCTAATCACATCGGCTGAATGGAAAACGAAAGTAGTTAGCTCATAGGACTAGCATTAGATAAACGTTTCAACCAATCAGGTACTCACACATGTAGTCACGCGCCAATGTATTGTGTGGAATAGTATATACAGAACGCCCCATCCCCCTGTCGGCGCGCTTGCCCAGATACCCCTTGTGTCTCTGTGTAACCGTCCCTTTGCTGCAATTGTAAGGTAATAAAGTATGTTTCTTTTACTCTACTCTGTTATATTTCGTGTCCTCATTTGACAAGGTTGTGTGATTGTGTTGGTCCTTGGGAGGAGAACCCTGTGGTAGGCTACTGGTGAATTCAATCTGAAGTGTTATAATAGTATTTTGTGAGTGTCCTAATGTCATAGGTCAACCGAGTCCAGCCACAACACGTCTAACAGTGGTAAAGGTTACTGTAACAAAACATACAGTAGGCTAGTTACAGTGGAGTAACAGAGATAGCTGTGTGTGTGTTATGTTACCTAACCATGGCTATCAATGATGATGGTATCAATGGCACGTGCGTGTAGGGTAACCGACCTCTATTCTGAAGG
Organism: Borostomias antarcticus; assembly: GCF_949987555.1. Classification (NCBI taxonomy): domain Eukaryota; kingdom Metazoa; phylum Chordata; class Actinopteri; order Stomiiformes; family Stomiidae; genus Borostomias; species Borostomias antarcticus. The sequence continues at coordinate 2,342,294 of NC_140234.1, forward strand.
TCCGCTATTCCGAAGATTTCCATTCATCGGAATAGCGGTCCCCAAGCCTTTTGGCAAAAGATCTGCTACTCCGAAAATAAAAAGGGGTCCGCTATTCCGAAAACTAGACCGCTGACGGTCGGAGGGTGCGTTTCAAACTGTCGGTTGCAATGTTAACCAAATCGTCAGCACTACACAGTAGGCTAACACACGGGTGCGTAGCTTCAGTCCAACCACCCAATAATGCGACTACCCATAATTCCGACTACCCAATACTACGACCATAGGTAATATACAAACACATTAAATGCATCATCTCTCAATTGGGCAATTCACATGAGAGATTATAGAGTTTGAAATATAGAGGTCAATTTGAGCACCCATGGTCATTCTAGTAGCCTATAGGCCTAGTAATGAAATTCCTGCCCTTACATGTAGCCCACCTTGAAAAGCACTAGGCTATATAATTTAAATTTAGGCTATTATTATTAGGCTATTGTTATTATTATTAACATGAAATCAAGAATAGTCAGTTGTCTGCCTGTTAGGCCTAAATGTCACATCTTTTCTAGTCTAGTGTAGGTTATTGCTTTCCCAACACAATAAATAGGCCTGCCACTTCTAGAACACAACACTGCTTGTATCTTATTGTAACTAAAATATACGGATAGAATAAATATTTTCATAAGGAGATAAGGAGCTTTTATAAACATGTGATCCCAGCGAATTTAATATTAATTTTCAAGGGGGTTTGCGTCCCTCCACTCTCTCTCTCTTGGCTGCTGCTGTGTTTCATACATAAAAATGATTTGATGAATAGACTGATATTCAACTCATAAATTGATATATCTGTCCATTAGGGGAGTCACATAATACCAGACATTTAGTAGGCAATACCAATTGTGAAATTCCACAATCCTGGATACCTGATTCGATACCATAGTTGGAAAAAATAAATCCCATACTTCAACATACACTCCGCCCAATATAGTGAGAGGAACATTATGAGATTCCAGTTAGCAAGTATACGTTAGCTAATAACTGTAAGAAAACAGGCTACACAGGGACGGGCTTGTATAAAGAAAAACAGACTTGAACCTTCGTAAAAGTAAGATTAATGGCTCTCACAGGCTGGCTAACCTCTAGATAACATTACCATATGAGTAGGCTATTCAGTTTCCCCTATAATTGTAACAAGAACTCCTGTCAAGCTAAAACAATGTATTTATTTTTATATCAAAACTTACGACTAATATCACTTACCTTTTTTTAGCATAAGTTAATGGGGATTTCATATGGCGAAAATTAGCATCAGACTCGACTGGGTTTGACAAAGCTATAGCTAGCTAATAGCCCGGCTAGTATGCTGACACTAACGGTTGTTAGTTGTGAGGACGCTGTGATGTCCCATTCAATTAAATCTCTGGTGGGCAGCTAATGCATAATAATGTAATGGCTGCTGCTATCCTAATGTTACAGGATAATAGAAGCCATTTTAACAGTTCGCTAGCTAGCCAGCTTATATCACCAATTGATAATTTGCCACAATGGAAAGACAAGTGATGTTAGTTTAGGTAACGTTAGCTAGAACCAACCTAGCTGGTTTTCATGTGGCTACTGCCTAACGTTAGCTACTTAGTTCGGGGACTGCCCACTGTTCCGACATACCATTGATCAGACGTCTCACTAGTCCGAAACTTGTTCACCGATCGTCAGACATCCCATTGTTCCGACGGCTCAGGAGTCCGACCGACAATGGGATGTTTCGGACTAGTGAGACGTCGGACTAATGGGATGTCGGAACAATGGTATGGCACCCTTAGTTCAACAGTAGCTAGCTAACCTAGCTAACGCTAACGTTAGTTACAGTTGCAGAGAAAAAGCTCCTGATATCCCTCATCCTCTTCGGAGGGGGAGGCGACATTGTGGTGGATGTACCTGAACGGCTGTCAGAATCACAACTGTGTGGCTTGCTGTCAGTGTCTGTCTTTAAGGCTGTTGGTCTTCAGATCCAGCGAAAATGTGAAACATGCTATGATCTATCTCAGCCAAATACCCTACTAACACAGTACGTAAAACTGACGGGACACATTGGTGTAATTGTGGTAACTTTGCGACGTCACCAGCAGCGGACCTAGCTGACACCTAGCTGACACTTGCCTTTTCAGTCGCAAAATAACCAAAATAGCCGTCCTCAAGTACACTGTAAGGGAACGTAGCCGCCACTGCTGCTTAAATCCGTAACTACGATGTAATTAAATAACGTGACAATGTGGTTAGATCACAGTCCCAATCTGACTTTATTGGAAATGTGTCACAGTGGGTCAGAACATTTGTAAATTACTTAGGTTTTAAAATACATTTTGAAGTCATACAGTTACAGAATTGTAATAATGAGGAGAAATCCTGCATGTCTGTTTTGTGTGTAATTTCTCATTTACAGTAAATATTAACACTAAAGATTTGCAGTCTAGGCCTAATAAAAATAATGATAAAAAATATGCCTATGAATAAACTCCTAATTTTGCAACCTAAATGTGAGCAATGAACGCTGAGCAGTGAACGTAGAATGCAAAGCATTGGGCTACTTTAGGTGACACAATTTAATAACTAGACAAACAAGTTACACACTCTGTGCCAGTAGGTGGCGGTATGCACATCCGCCACTAAACCCAGCGAAGAAGACACACTTGGAAACTTCCGCTCCGTTTGATACAGAAATTATTGAGAAAGACCAGACTGTGCAGTCTTTGTGTCGACAACACAGATCATGTAAGTATCTCAATTTCAATGTATACATACATACTATGTATTTTGGTATCGTCCCAGTAAAACACCAACGTTATGTGCAAGCTACCCTATTGTAATGATTATCTATATGCAGATGCTCTTTCCAATGTTGGCTAACTAGCTAGCCAGCTAACGTGATTAGCCTTTTTCTGTACATGGCAAGTAGCCTACGTAAAATTACTCTCGCAATTATTGTTAAAACGTTCGCTTTTGTGTAATTGTAGCTTAAATTATAATGTTGGCTTGGCAACGTGAGAATATTTCAGTTGTGTACACTATAACTTTTATGAAGTGTTGTTGTGGGCCATTGTTTCCTAATTACAGGCTCGCGCGAGCTCCTGCACGTTCGTACTGTTTCATCGCTTGGAATAAAATGTGATAATTAGCTTACTCATTGATTTCGCATTAACCCACGACACCGTTAGTATGTGTTTGTTTTTAGGCATTCATTTTTCCGATTTTAACGTAAACAGAACACTAGAAGCCCCAACAACGGAGCTAGGCTAGCTAGCAGGATTTGTTATAGCAGCCATCTTGGCTTTTGGCACGTGGTCCTGTGGAGTGTGCATGTCAGCCAACGAGAGGGTCACCCACCCACTCTCTCTCTCTCCCCTCCCATGCTCTCAGTTGCCAACCTCCCAGTTCTTGTTTGAACTGAGCAAGAAGCAGGTGAGCGGGGCAGGAAGAGGCGCTAAGACGGGGACAGGCGTGGCCAGGGGCAGTCCTGGGACAGCACCACAGGCTCTGTGAGTCTTGTTCAGTTGAATGCCCTCATGAGTATTAACAGAAGAGCACCATATACATATGCACACATACACTCTAACATGTCGCTCTCTCCTCAGCTCAGCCCAATGGTCTCTGATGGTTCTGTCTGGCCAGCCCTTAGGTGGAGAAACACCTGATCATCAATATAGGCAGGCACACGTAAGTACAAATGCACATACGTTTCCAAAGACGGGATAAACAAATGGGAATATTGATATTGAGTTAGCGGTAGACATGTGAGATTCATAAGACGCATCACTGACGCCAGGATGTGTTCCCCACTTTTATGCCTTTAAATCAGGGTTGGAGTATTCCAGGTGTGTGGCCATGGCCATGAACACCAGTAGAGGAGGGAACCAAGTGTCTCATTCTCTCTCCACAGTTGTGTGGTTGTAACCCCCCACTAGCTACATATTCATTCAATCTTTATTTAACCTCGTGAATCAATTGAGAGTAAGCTCTCATTTACAATGACGTATAATCACTCTATATTTGAACTTGTACTACAGGTGAGATAATCCTTTTTAATGGTCTCTCTCATTGCTGTGCAAGACTTGGGTGTTCTCCTGCTCTGTGCCCATTCTCCTATACCTCCCAGATCTACCTCCACAAGCACATCAAGAGGAGCCATGACAACCTCTGTCTGCTGAGGAACACACAGAGCATTATGAAGTAGCCAGTGCCTTGGCGAAGGTGTTTGAGCAGCAGTCATCAATGGATTAACTCCCAAGACACAAGGAAGAGACAGCGCAACACACGCTATGACTCCAGTGACGAAGGTAATATAATAAAGTGCATTCAACAGTCCCAAAAGAGTACTACTTGAGTTGACTAATCTGAGCTAATTTACCTCTACTATATGTTCCAGTGCCCAGGCAGCCGGTCGGCAGAACTCACACCAGACCAGCTATGCCAGGTGCCAGAGCCGGAAGGCCTGCTCTGCCAGTTATCAATGCAGGTATCCATGCATGTTTGTGTTGGTGAAATGTCTATGCATATTTGCACACTTACAGTTAACTCAGGACTGTCTGAAGACTCATGTACTCAGTTCACTAATTCGCTCATCTCACATCTCACTACTCGGCAGTAGATGTTCATCGCCCGGGTCCTTTGAGCCAAGGCGCTGTGAGCCCAGGCCCTTCAGCCCTTCAGACGTCCAGGCACGAGCAGCATGCATCAGCGATTAGCACCCCGGCCAGGTCAGGGTCTGACATGTCTCATGTCGAGTTGATTCTTCCCCTTATGCCAGAATCACTACGCCGCCAGCACCATAGTTTCCTGCTCATCCCTTTATCCTCTGGTTTTCAGGTAGTTCTCTGATGCCATCGCCTGTGAGACCAACAGCTCCAGCATTGTTGCCATCAAGCTCTGCAGATGCTGGTATGCTGAATTTTGTGAACTACTTCATGCTGCATGTAGGGATATACTTTGAGCTGAATATCCATTATGGGACCGTACAATTACTTATAGCCACATCTGTGTTTAATATCCAGACTTCCAGAGGATGATGTGTCAGCAGTTCTCCAGCGTCATGCAGAGTCTGAGGGAGATGGCACAGACAATGATGAGGCTGGAGCAGAGACTGGAGCAGAGACTGTCCGGCGAGTCTGCAGACAGCTATCGGGGAGCAGTACTGGATGACCTGCACCCTGCTAAAACGGAGGAGGAGCTGCTGGTCTTGGAGGAGCAGCTGAAGGACAAGGATCATCAAAGGAAGATGGTGAGTAACTTCAAGGCAGAACTTTGTTCCTTATTTTTGCAGAGAAGTGTTAAGGAAATGTAAAAGTAAATGATTGTCTTTATGTTTTGCAGACACGATATCTGAGTTCCATTGGCGGCAAAGATCTGCCAGATGTGGTCCGGCGGGTGCTGTCAGCCATTGCCATACACAGAGTGTGGTGTGTCTACAGCGTCCATGGGAAGAGGGGGAAGAAGCCTCTGAAGAATATGACCCTCTACAATGTTATTTTACGTAAGGGATTGTTCATATTTTCGCAAAATAATACATTGTCTTTGCTTCATGCCATGTGCATTGAAACCATTCCCTTTTTGGTTAAAAGGTGCAGTTATGGCCTGTAAGCCAAGCACCACTGTGACGGAGGTGTCTGCCCAGCTGCAGGAGATGCTGAAACATGCCCCTGCTCGATGCAAAAAGGTATGTGATGTCAGGCAGTCTCGTATCCAGTGACATGGCACGCTTCCAATGAACGTATGCGACTTGCTTTTACAGCCATTTCATTATGTCCTTAGGCATCTGCTCCAGCCCAGCTGACCTCCCCAGCCCAGCCCCTGACCGCAGCTCCAGCCCTGACCACAGTGGAGTATTCAGATGAGGATGACCTCTTCTGCCCAGACCCTCGATTCAGATGTGGGTGACCCCCAGCCCGTCTCCCTAAACCTGCCTTTCCAGCCTGCCAGGATGGATGCCTTTTTTGTAAATAGTTTTTGTAAATTTTAACCTTTTTTTTGTGGGATACAACGGTCTGTTCCCGGTCTGGTTTCATTTTTGTTTTTAGAACTTTTGCAATTGTCAGATAATGGGTTGCTAGCCAGAGCTTGTACATGCTTTTTTTTGCTTTTCTGGCTATGCGTAATGTGACAGACCGTAAACCTCATCCTTGTAAATATGTATACTTTTAATTTGTAATGTACTTTGTGTAATAAAATGTTCTAAACTGTTCAGTCTTATATTGGTTTGTATCATAATGCTTGCTGCTATATCCCCATATAGCATTAATTCGTTTTTGTACTGGTAAATGCTAAATATAGCCAGTGGTACTGCAAATGCTAAATATAGCCAGTGGTCAGGGTTTAGTAAGTAAGTGACCATATTTGCACCGTGCGAAAAAGACGTGCAGACCAAGTCATATAAATACCTGTAAATCTAGTGTCAGCCAAGTGAGTTTATTACGGAAGTTCCTGCCCACGTTTTTTGCACGCGGCCGCACCGTATTTGCACCGTGCGAAAAAGACGTGCAGACCAAGTCATATAAATACCTGTAAATCTAGTGTCAGCCAGGTGAGTTTATAACGGAGGTTCCTGCCCACGTGATCACGTGCGTTCTTTGCACGCGGCCGCAACTTCGGAATGACGTGTCGTTCTTACGTAGCGGCTACTAAACGGCAGATCTCGCGTTTCCGTAAATGGCCGCGTAATTTCCGCACGCGGCGCGCACGAATCGTCACCTATAGCGGCCGTATGTCGAACGTTTGCGCAACCTGCGTGTGTTAGTAGGGTAAGCCATTCAAACATGAGTTTATTATTTTAAAATACTGGGATGGCATTCACAGTGGAGGAAAGGGTTAGGCTAACGGTCTAATATCCGTACATAATGCAAACTAACTCACTCAAAATGGTACGGTCAATTCTGTCCTTCAAAAATATGGGAAGGTCATCTAAATGATCTAATATAACTGCACTCCAAAGATAATGTGAACAAGGTTGCTTAAAAGTTGGTAGGGACAATTTGGGCCTCCCAAAATGTTGGTAGGGACATGTCCCGACCGTCCATACGCAAACCTACGCCCTTGAATACAACCATAACACCTGCCTACATCTAGCCTTTATGTCTGAAATGTTCTTATGGCTGGTAGGCTAATGAAATGGGGAACCTGTGTGGAGGTTGGGCAGCAGTGAACAATTTTTCCTCATTGGGGTTGTTTACCTCGAATCTGATCCTTCTACTGTTATGCAGCCTTTTTTTTTCATGTTTATGAAGTTGGATTGGATATGCATATTCTGACACTGCCTGGCAGTTTAGACTACTCGTTATTGGAAAGGGCGCGTTTTCATAGCATTTCATGGAAACCGCATAAGGAGACTGACTCGCTCGCTCAAAGTATTAAACAATGACATTCACAAGACAATTTCTGTTCAGAAGACGCATCAGTCAGCCATCAGACAATTCCAGCAAATTTTATAATGCTGGTTTATAAATAGGCCTAGTATAGGCTAAAGAGTTGATGCTTTATGTGTAGGCTACTCTAGACACACTGGGATAACTAATATGTGTTAAGAGTTACGGAGTTACTGACAGTCGGAATACCGGGATAACTTTAGTCGGACGAACGGGTAGTCGGACCAATGGGTCTAAAATGATGGGGACCTTTGGTCGGAACATTGGGTAGTCGGAATTATGGGTAGTCAGATTATTGGGTGGTTGGACTGAAGCTACGCACCCGTGTGTTATAGCCTACTGTGTAGTGCTGACGATTTAGTTAACATTGCAACCGGCAGTTTGAAACGCACCCTCCGATCGTCAGGAGTCTAGTTTTCGGAATAGCGGACCCCTTTTTATTTTCGGAGTAGTGGACCTTTTGCCAAAAGGCTTCCGATGAATAGCGGTCCCATAACGCACAACAACCCATAACCCACAACAACAACAAACAACAATATATGTATGATGTAAGATATGTAGCCCAGAGCAGGATGTCTTTCTTCTTTCACTGTAACTGTTTTTTTTGGGCCGATACCGATCACCGATTATTTTCCTCAGGATCGTCAGATACCGATACCGATTTATTAAAAAAAAAAACACAAAAAACAACTTCTCCTAGAATGGTCTTACCCATATTATTGTATTGATACGATGACACTGTCTTTGCTTGCATATTTTTAGATTAAGGTTGCCCATTTTCAGTATACAGTATACCATTCGGACCAATGCCGACAAGTTGTGTTTTTTGTTGTGTAATTGTTTTCCGTGACTTTTATTTTGGAATTCCTTGAAAGAAAGCTACCGGACATAATGCTGCGTTCCAGATAGGATTTTGAGCCCGTAAATTATGACTTCAAGTCATGACTCACGACTTCATAGCGTTCCAGGCAAACTGTCTGAATGCGTGGCATTCTGGATAAATGTAAACAAGCCGATATGGTAAAAGCTTGAGATTTGGCACATTGTCAGAGCTGGCAAGCTAAACATTGTATGCCTAATTTCGCTATGCTAAGAAATCGTACGTTACATTTTATTTATTGACATCATCGACTTTTCGCCGTTTGCATAGTCACGTTCAGGTTTACCTTAATGTTAGCTAGCTAGCACTAGCTATCACTTGTCAACATATTTGGGCATCATTACATACACATAGCAGATTGTAGTGCATAATCGTTTGTATTATTTTGATTACAACGTTCAAATTTACTTTACGTTGCCCTAAAGTTATCTTTGTCGCTATACCCATGGGGGCTGCCATCTTGCTTAGAGGGCTGTGTGATGTCAGAGAGCGCAACTGGGAGTACATCAATCTGGTACGAGTTCACGGGTGGGAAGTTACGGGTTTGACTGCCATTTCAGTGCATTTTCACGTGTAGAAGGTCGGAAAAACACGAGTTACGGGTTGCCTGGAACGCGCCATTAGTTTAGTTTCTGCTTGAGGGGCAACTAGTAGTGTCCTCTATCCTAATTTTAAACCGCAAAAATATCCAAACTACAGCTGATCAGAGATTTCGTTAACAAAGTGATTAGCAGCAGCAGCTTTGGAGATATTTGGGCTGTATAAAAAAACGCTGTATGAGGAGAGCCTGTGAGAAAACTCGCGCAATTGGAATGGATGTTGGACGCTGTTGACATGATGTTATTCAACTGGAGATCAAGCAACGTTACATCCAACAACAGGATCTGTATTTATACCCTCGTCTGCTGTGGTTAGTCACTATTTCACGTTCTGAATTGACCCACCACTCTATAACATTTAGCTTGTAGCATCCAAGTTTGTACTTATATCTATAGCAAGCTAACCAGTTAGTATTATCCAATAAGGTTTATTCTAGCCTGAACATCAAACGCAGTCACTCTCCCCCCCTTTTTGGAAAACTCCCCGGATCTGCACGATTCATATGAATGACCCAATTGACAAAAAAGATGGCGATTGTAGCCGAAAGGCGACTAGTTTGCAGGTATGCACCTAAATATTAGTCCTTAAATCCTGTATTGGGCTATATCCCAAATAAATATTGTAATATGCCCTACACATACAAGCACACACACATACACATACACACACCAAAGCCACAATGTCATTACCACTACAAAATAGAACTTTATTGTATGACTTACAGAATATTTTAACAAAAAAAAGTAACGTTATAACTTTTTAATCGGTAGATCATTAAAATGTAGAGATGTCAGTTCATCGGGTAAAAAGCCGTTTCCATAGTTCCATTTAGGACTATAGTCGTACAATCCCTAAACAATTTGCAGTCCAGAGATGTGAGGTGGGTTGATGCAGACATCAGAGGAGTTTCCAGGGTGGAATCACTCCATAACTCTTCATTCAATCGCCATAATGGGCACCTTAATTTTCTCTACCGTATATTGCACTGAATACTGATGCTTGACAGTGTCATAGGTTGGGTTCCGTTATGTGAACTCCACTGCCAACATCTTTATTCAGGTGCAGATACACAGTGAAGGACATTTCTGCCAAAGCCTACTGGTGATGAAAGTGAATCAGCTTGGTGAATTTATGCCTTACAATGTCCTTGGTCCTCTTCTCAGTTTTCCGTCTGGCCAAATGGTGCATCCTGATTGTGCAGTAGAGGGACGCAGCCTTTTTAACCAGGAGATGGACATGATTGTCTTCTACAGTGGTTTCAAACATGTGGTTGTGCAGCTCCGGGAACAATGTCTTCTCAGCACAAAAATTCAGGACTTGAGTAACGATGGCAGATGTTATGCCATGTCCCTGTGGGAGCTTGCCAGAGGTTGATTTCAAAACCCTTTGAAAGCAACACTCTGCCTCTGTGCACACAGCAACAATCCCTGGTGACGGTTTTTGCAAACCTCCACGATTTTTCATGACAATGAAGGGATGCACTGTGGAATCAGAAGTGAGGGCTTCATGGCATATCACGCAGTTGTGTTTCTCCTTGATCTTCTTCACAACAAATCCAGAAATGTAGTTGATAGCAGCCTCCTTGTATTCTGAGACACTATCTATATTTGGCAGGTAATCATGTTCTGGGTCCACTTCTGCCTGCACAGGCTCCAGGTCAAACCTGCGTGTGGTGTTGACTGATGAAGGGGTGGCCTCCATGATGATGGTATCATCTCAAAGAATACAATTCCCTGTTCCTGTTTTGACTTCCAACTTCACCAGAAGGTGTTTGTATGCAGCTGTGAACTGCCTTGCTGTGGGATTATTGTTAAATCCACCACATGCTCTGATGGCGGAAAAGAAGAGCTCCAGGTGATCTTGGCTCAGTTTGTAGGTGAGAAGGTAACGACATTGGGCATTTGGTTGGCAATTCCATGCACTTACACAGCTGGCAATGAAGCCAACTATGCACGTTTTCCTATTGCTAAAAATCATATTTCTCCATTGGACAGGTAGCCTAATGACTCACCTGTCACACACCGAAACATCCATGCCTCAGTAAATTTTATAAGAAGAAATATTTTCTAGATGTAGGTTATTTCAGATCTCAAGGTACAAGGCAGGGCCGCGTTTCCCAGAGGCATCGTTAAGGCATCGTAGCGCTACGTGCTTCTTAAGAACGTCGTTAGCTCCACCTCTAGGTGGCGATGCGTTTCCCAGAACCTTCTTAAGCCAAGGTATACCTTGGCTACGAAGGCTCTGGGAAACAGCTCCACCCAAGGTACATCGTAAATCGCCCTTACGATGTACCTTCCGAAGATACATCGTTAGCCTACCTTGGAGCCGAAGCGCTGTTTCCCAGAGCCTTCTTAGCCAAGGTATACCACAGCCAAGGGATACGTTACGAAGGGCGGTCTGAACCCATCGTTAGTGTACCTTGGCGATGCGCTCCGTTCATCCCGTCATAGTATTAGCTCGATTCGAGCTAAATTACACTTTTAAAAAGGAGAGTTGCAATACAGCGCACATCTATCTATCCTACCTGCGCGATTCACATCATTAGTGCACACAAAATACAAAGAACTTGAATGATGAACTAAATGTTATGGCGCCTACAGAACACATCATGGAAATGTTGTTTTGACTACTTTTATTGAGGCAAACGACATATAGGGACTATCCATAGCCTACTATAATCCACTCTGTGAACAACAACAACAACAACATTTTCCCATGTAAAGGGATAATCAAGATGGCTTGTCTGGCTGTCATCATACTATGTCAGATAGCCTACCGAAAGATATCCTGGCGAATTGATTCACCTACTTAGACCCACAGTAGGGTAGGCACAGGTGGAATTGATCTCATCAATCAGAGTTCCCTTCTATTTAAGTGTGTCACAAGCAACTCGTGCTTCAGGTAGACATCATGGCTGCATTGCAAAGGATCATTGTGCTCAACCAAAGGAACCAACGGCGACGCCGTCCGCATAGCGATTTGGTTCTTGTGAACCATCACATCCGCACAAATCTCTGCCCTCTGGATGTCCTCTCGGACCGTGCCATCATAGCCAAGTACCGGCTACCACGTGCGGAAATCCAGAGCCTGCTGGAGATTGTGGGCCCCCACATCACCAGGGCCACCAGGTGCAACTTCGCCCTCAGCCCTGAGGTACAGCTCCTGGCAGCCCTACGGTTCTACGCCGTGGGCAGTTTCCTGGAGGTGGTGGGAGATGGACTGGGGCTGAGTAAGGCTTCGGTGTCCCGGAGCGTGGAGGCTGTCACTAATGTCCTCGTGCGTCATGCGCGCACGCATCTCAGTATGCCGGCGACGAGGGAGGACACACTGGCGCGACACCGGGCGTTGTGTGTCTCCATGACCATGAAGGCTATACCGGCGGGGGGGGTCACCCCCCCAGCAGGTTCAACCATGCCGGGCAGGTTTCAGGTAGAGGCCAGACGAAAAGCAACACCTGGCTCTCCAGGTTGGGGGTTGGGCGTGGGGCTAACAACCCCACCCGGGAAAAGGACAACCTGTTCCAGCATTTACACCAAACACATCTTGAATCTCAAGAATAAACTATGTCTGAACCCAAGTTACTAATTCTCTACTGCTCTTACTTCCCCCCCGCCGGTATAGCCTTCATGGTCATGGAGACACACAAGCCTTCCCACCACGACAAAGTAGCAACACACAGGAAGGACCTCTACCCCGAAGCCTGCCCGGCATGGTTGCACCTGCTGGGGGGTTACCCCCCCGCCGGTATAGCCTTCAAGGTCATGGAGGATGAGTGGTGTGGTGAGTGCATGTGGTGTGAGTGTGCAGTGTAGTGTGGTGGGTGGGTGGGTTGTGGTGAGTGTGTGTAGTGTGGTGGGTGGGTGGGGTGTGGTGAGTGTGTGTAGTGTGGTGGGTGGGTGGGGTGTGGTGAGTGTGTGCAGTGTGCCTGGTGGGTGGGTGGGGTGTGGTGAGTGTGCAGTGTGCCTCAGGCCTCTGGATCATCTGCAAGGAAGGGAGGGGAAATAATTTAGCGACATTGAATGGAATGCATGCAGAATGGGAATAGACACACACTTAGCCTACCTGGGGTTGGCAAGATGATGGGGATGGAGGGCCGCTCGAACTGTGCCTCCGCAAGGGCCTGCTTCCTGCGCTGCAGTTCCAGTCTCTCACGCTGGAGCTGCAGCATCTCCCGCCGGTAGCTGGCAGTGGCCGCCAGCTGTTGGCGCTGCAGCTGCAGCATCTCCCGCCGGTAGCTGGCGGTGTCCGACTGCAGGTCCCGCTCCACAGTCAGCCTCTGCCTCTCCACCTCCAGGAGCCCCGCACTGCAGTCGCAGGGCACGCCTGCCACGCGTGTCTGTGAACTGGCAAGGCCCCCTCGCATCCGTGGGGTGCGGCCGCCCCTAACGGGGGTGGGGGCATCACGGGGGGTGTGGGAGGTGTGGGGAGAGCGCGTGGGGCGCTCGGTGTCTGAGGTGTCCTCTCCAGAGGAGTGGGAGGGTTGGGGTGACTCAGCTGAGCAGTGGAAGGATAGGGGAGACTCAGCTGAGCAGTGGGAGGGGTGGGGTGACTGGATGTTGGAGGGGCCCTCCGCAGCGTCCACATCAATGCCTCCCGTGATGCCTTGGGAGGCTGTGGGGCCGATGATGGCCAGCGCCTTCTCCTCTTCCGGGGTGAGGGGAGGCACGGTGTTCTGGCCACCACCTGTCCTCCCTGCCTCTCGCCGCACCGCTGCACCCCGACTCTTGGCCTGGCTGGCAAAATCTTGCCATTTCTTTCTGATGACTGCCCACGCCCTGGGTGGGCCGGGAGTGGAAGCAGCCATCTCCGTCGCGATGCTGGTCCAGGCGGCCCTTTTTAGCTGGTTGGCATTGGCGGTGCGGAAGCCGCCAAAAAGGACCGCCTTCCGCTCCCCCACCTCATCCAGCATGATGGTCATCTCCTCCCTGCTAAACGGTATCGCACGTCTTCTTCCCCTCGTTTCTGCCATGTCGCTCAATGTGTTCAATTAACCTTGATTTTTTATAGACCGCGTGCGCCCACACCGGTGCGTGATAAAGTGAATTAGTCATCGTATCCGCGTGGATTCTAACGTGGGAATGCTACTGACACAGGTGCTATTCATATGAGCATTAAACCTTAGTTTGTGTGATGATTAAATTGGTGTTCATTTAGCGATCATCACTGCCTATTCATGTATTTTTTCATGCGCTTTCAAGACATCCCAGACGAGGCTTATATGACCCGATCCGATCCATGTTATTGCTGGTATATTAACTTTGATGCAATAGTAGGCTATGCATTGTGACTATCACGCGGGCTCGCATTGACTCTTAGATATATTCGCAGATTAGCTTCGGGAGCAGGACTTCCTTTTTGGTAATATTAGGCTGCAATGACAATGATTTACACAACACGTATTATATTGTAACGTCATTTCAGTGACTTTACGAATGGCCATCGATGTGTGCGGCATCGATTAATTCTTTTTTCAGCACCGCGCCCAGGGACAGCTCCTCTAACGATGTATCTTCAGGCGCCCACTAAGGGATAGTCTGGGAAACACTCGTAGGAAACTCTGTCACTTCGCCAAGGTATACCTTGAGAAGCGTCGTAGAGCGGAGAAAATCGGCAAATCTGGGAAACGCGGCCCAGTTCAATATTGTAAAATATCAAAACCTGTACCTGTAAGTGTTAAAGTATACGCCTAAGCGTGTCTCGTCCCATCAATCAAAAACATTGCACTTCATCACAGTAAAAAAGTAATGTCAACTTACTACTGTCTGCATACAGGAACGACTATCATCAACAGATGGATTGGTCAGGCAAATTATTTTCCCATAACCGCGCCGTGGATGTGCGTCCCATCTCTATGGCCAGGCTGGCAAGTAACCTATCTCCGTTCCCCTGATTTTGACTTGACTTTTGACTGAATATCTGACTATCTGGGGCCTCATTTATCAAAGAGCGTGTAAATTCAGGTGTAAAAGAGGGCGTACGACGAAAACGCGGAAAATGCACAATGTAGCGTACGACGAGAATATTTACACGCTTTTCGGATCTATCAAAAATGTCGTATGCCCTTTTCTGCACGGTAAATCCGAGACGGGCGGGGAAGGGAGCGTACGCGCACGCGCCCCGTGTTCCGCCCCCTCCACGCCCTAATCCAACCATATATGGTCACAACCATGAGTGGACAAACGTGGTTTCCCGGAAGGAACCGGCTTAAAAAGGTAGCGTGGAGCACCCAGGCGGTACATTGAAACATGGAACGAAGAGCAAAGAAGAGGAACTTTTCGGAGACGGAGGTGCATGTGCTAGTTGGTGAGGTCCACGTGAGGAAGGCAATCCTCTTCGGAAGGTATAAATCGCCTACGTTTGTCTGTTTGCTCCTACAGCTTAGTAGCCTACTTTAGCTACGTGTTGTGCATCTAGGGTTGGGCATACACGGACATACTGTAACATGTGGCTGCGAGTGAAGCAAACATTCCCAACATCATGTGGCCGGCTAGGATTGATTTAGGACCACAAACATGTAACAATAACCCCAGATGATCACTTCATAATGTTGGACCACATTAGACATTGTCCCCCATGGGAGATTAATACTCTCCCATCTAATCAGATATGGCCCGGGCCTCACCAACAAGCGCAAAGGCACTGAGTGGTTGGAGGTGGCGAGGGCGGTCAACGTGGCCGGCGCCACAGGGAGGAGTGCCACGGAGGTCAGGAAGAAGTGGACGGACCTGAAGGTGGGTGTCATTCCTGTAATAGCCTACATCTAATCTCATACCCATGTGTACCCTCCTACCACAACGTGTGTAGTGCAATGTTAACACTAGCATTGTTACAGAGGGAGGCCAAGAAGCGCATTACTGCCCACAGACAGGCAGTAGTGCGCACCGGTGGGGGCCCGGCACCACCCCCTCCCACGCCGTTGGACGACACCATCGGGGAGATCATAGGCCGTGAATGCACGGATGGTGTTGTCCCGGCGGACGAGGGGGAGGGGGAGGAGTCGGACAGGACAGTCACTGCAGACGACCCCGGTAAATCACACTTATCCATTTATTAAGCTGGCAACAGACAAACATAACTAATACATATGGCTTCACCATAGAAGGTGTCTTGGGAAATAAGGTTAACTGAAAAACCCCAACTAAATTAACTCTTGTTTTCCCAGACTCTGACGTGGGGTGGGACTCAGAGGAGGGGGAGTGTGCAGTGATCCTGGACCTGACGGTCGTGCCCCCGCCGGTTGCAGCCTCCACCTCCAGCGCCACGACCTCCAGTGCCTCCACCTCCAGCGCGCCGGCCTCCACCTCCACCACCAGTGCCTCCAGCGCCTCCGTCTCCAGCATGGCGTCCTTCACCGCCCACGCCTCCACCTCTGGCTCCACCGCCTGGTCCATGCCTCCACCGCCCGGTCCACGCCTCCCCCGCCCGGTCCACGTCTCCACCGCCCGGTCCACGCCTCCACCACCCGGTCCACGCCTCCACCGCCCACGTCCACGCCTCCACTTTCCGGTCCACACCTCCACCACTGGCTCCAGCGCCCCGGTCCCTGCTGCCAGCGTCCCTGTCCCTGGGGAAGACCGTCTGGGCTCCCTCTCTGACGCGGTGCTGGAGGCCCAGACGGACGCCCTAGGGGCCCAGAGGGACATGGTAGAAGGGATTGGGGCAGTTGTGCAGCAGTTGGTGGAGGGCACAACAGTTCTCCACCAGGGCCAACAGGACATTCTCACTGCACTTCATACACTCACACATGCTGTCACGGCCCACACACAGTCAGTCACTTCCACACTCACGGACCTCACACAGTCACTCACGTCCACACTCACAGACCTCACACAGTCACTCACAAAGGCACTCACACACCTCACACAGTCACTCACCAACCCCCAATAAAATGGTTAATGTGAATCTTACTTGTCAGGTGTTCATAGTTGTTGCATTGCCTCAGCGCGGGCCCTTTGGCCCCGCTGGTACCCCTCATGTTGTGGAGGAGGCAGAGGGGCTGGGTCCACATTCTCGGGTGGGAGGAGGGCCGGAGGGAGGTGCACTCCGCGCCGTACTGCCACGTTGTGGAGGACGGTACATGCCCGGATGATGGTACAGACCTTGGTCGGGTGGTAGAGGAGTGTACCACCCGACGAATCCAGGCAGCGCCATCGGCCCTTGAGGAGGCCGATGGTGCGCTCCACTACATTGCGGGTCCGGGCATGTACCTCATTGAACTGGGTCTCCTGCTCAGTCTGAGGGGCCGGGAAGGGAACCAGCAGCCACTCCCTCAGGTAGTAGCCACTGTCGCCTGTGGGTGACAGAATCATCAGTCAGAACTGGTTCTCATTCTTATCAGGTTTGATTATGTATATTGGCATATGCACTCACCGACAAGCCAGCCGTCACGCGCAGCGCCTGCCTCCAGTCTAGCCCCTACCCTGCTGTGTGCCAGGATGAACGAATCATGTGTGGAGCCAGGCCACCGTGCCACTACACCTGTGATGAGCATGTCGGCGTCACATATGATTTGGGCATTTATGGTGTGCACATTTTTCCTATTCACATAGACGTATTCATTTTCGGATGGTGCCCTTATCAATATGTGGGTGCAGTCAATGGCCCCAATCACATTGGGGAGACCGGCCATTGCTGCAAATCGCCTTTTGGTGTCGGCCTGCTCCTCCACAGAGTAAGGGAACCGGATGTACCTAGCGTGCATCCTGAGGATGCCATCCCAGACTGCAGGCATGATGGCGCTCAGTGACGGCTGAGATATTCCAGACCTATGGGGGAAATATTTAGCAGGTTTAGATCATACCCAGCAGGGGCCAAGGATGAGCAAACTAATGTTGAGTTATCAGACACATTACACACCTGTCGGCTAGTTCCCGCTGGTATGTCCCGGTTGCCAGGAAACCCAGCGTGGTCAGTACCTGTGCCAGGACAAGTGGATTTACATCACTTCATTATGTCCAAATGTTCACAGCACATTCTTCATTATTATTGGGAGTGCTGCCTTGGCATCATTATTCTATATGGTATGTGGTCCGTAGGCCTACCTGTGTTGGCACGGATGTTGCGTGGGTGCGCCGGGTGCTCCGTTCCAATGCTGGTCCCAGTTCAGCACATAGCTCCAAGAGCACGGCTCTTGGTAGTCTATATCGGCTTATTAGCCAGTCATCATCATGGGCCAGCAGATCGTGTTGGTCGCGGAACACCCGCTCCCTCCTAATCCTCCTCCTCCCACCATCGCCACGTGCAATCTCGACTAGCACTGCAAGTAATGCTGGATTCATCTTGTCTAGCTTTACGCACAGGGGGACTTTCATTTATATGCCTAGCGGGCAGCAAGACAGCTGCACATGATCACATATTGATGACAATCTAATTGGTCAATGATTTGCGTTTGATGGAGTGCCTGCATTACGTGTGTGACATATAGCGCGGAAGGGTTTGGGACAGCGCATAGGTACAGTTTGGGGAACAAATCCATATCGAACCATGAATGAGCCGGTTAGAGGACACGTCTAATCTTGCATTGCGATATATGTTTGTGCTGAATTGGCCTAGTAGCCTACATGATTGTGCGTTCATGAACTGTCGCTCTTATTCTCTCCGTCAAACATAGTAATTCACCGACGCACCACCGGCGTCGCCAGTTCCCCCTGTGTTCAAGAAGGGCGTAGAACACCGTGTAAATCGGTAGAGCAAGCTGAGAGGTGTCCTACAAAAGCGCGGAGAAAGGCGACTAAATTTTCGCCCTTACGGCTTGATAAATCGCAATGTGGGGGGGGCAAATGGCGTACGCCTGAACTCGCGAAAAAGACCGTGTAAAAGAAGGCGTACCTCAATGATAAATGAGGCCCCTGGTATCTTATATAGCCTAGTGTTCGTTGATGAACAGGCTATGTGTTCATGCAGGCATAACGCACCCTCGAGCGATTCTCTCTCTTCTGTCGAGGTTGTCGTAGTGTCGCCAACACCTGTTCCTTGGTTACCTGGTAGCCCGTCATCTAGAGTAGCCTACACGAACTGCCTATATCGATAGGTTGAGCCCCATGTGTTGTACTATTCATGTTGTTGCCATGCTGATATACTCGATACACGTTTCTTCGCGAATCACACACAATTGCCACATGCTATTTCTTTACTCGATACACGTTTCTTCGCGAATCACACACAATTGCCACATGCTATTTCTTATTTCCATGGAAACTTGCGCGTTTGTGAAGATCAGAGAGAGCATACATACACGTCGTCCGTGACTGCATTCACGTAGCCTATGTCTAGAATCTAGACTACGTAAACTGCGCATAAATGATAGCCTACCTAGCTTACGCTTAACTTCATTTGCATGGATCGGTCTTCTCGATTAGTTTTTGTTGGGGGGGGGGGTAAACATTTACAATAATTATTAATGCTCCTGGACCAGAAAATCAACAGCATCAGTAGCCCACAGGCAGTTGGGAGCCAAAGAGCTTCCATAAGGACTGGTTTGAGCTCCCAGCAATAACAAAGTCGCTAATACATTACCAGAAGGCCTAGCCAGCAATTTTCAACGTAGTGTTATTTACGTTAACGATATAAATAAGCTAAAACGAAACGTGATTTGATGTTTTCTCGTGAAAGACAGTATGGCTGCACGTCACAACCAAGCCACCAGGGGGGGCACTAGAATATTGTACAAACTACATCCTGTTGAGAGCGCGCGAACGTGCGAACCATACATCCATGGTGCGAACGCGAAGCCCATTGGAAGAAGAAGCCATAATTTCTCAGCTAACATTACAGTACTTTATAATTTATTGAATAAAAAAGTAGTAGTATAGACCAGCTAGTGTGCCATGCCGCTCAAAAAGGCCGCTGCTGCCTAGTCTGGCAAGTTTCGTTTTTTTCACAAACAGCAGGAATTCACCTGCTAGCATCATGACAGCTATAGAGCTAGCACTAGCTAATACGGATGATGCTAGTTCTCTCTCTCTGGAAGCGCACCCGGTAGGCTTTTATTTATCTATCTATCCGTCCATCCATCCGTCCTAACGATTTTAGAGATCCCCATAAAGATGAGATTTAAAACTTGATCCCGCCACTAACATTGTGGTGGTAAAGTGATTCATGGAGTGTGTGTTCTCTCAGTCAACTGTGAATGTTTTTTTTTTTGCCTAAGGCCTGCTAGTCTGACTCTTTACTATTCTGGTGTGACAGCTATTTGAGGTTCACCACAGCCCCCTGGCCGCCTGCTTGACTGCGGATTTACCTGAAGACATATAGTAGAATGCTTTATGAGAAACAGGACTTAGCACTGAGGCTCTTAGATAAAGCTTGTGACACTTCATTGTGGACAGGTATTGGTATGAAAATGTAGAGCATGTAGAACATTTTAGGTAAGAGGGGGCCCGAGAAAGTGGATAGCAGGTCAGGACAGCAGAGTCGCTGCCCATCTTTCGTCGCAGGCTCAAAACTCATCTCTTCAAGAAGTACTACAACAATCCTCCCACCTAAGCACTTATTATATTATATTGCACTGTACTTTAGATTGTGATTCTTGCACTTTGCTTCAGCACTAGATTATGCTCTTAGTCACTTGTTTGTTTTAGAAAGAAGATGCACTTGTGAGTTCTGGCAAGTAGTAGTACATTGGCTCTTCCTACGTTAAATGCAATTATTGTTAGTCGCTTTGGCCCTTTTGACCCTTTCCCTAGCAGCATCAACCAGCTCTGCCTGGGGAATCTTTAGCTGCTCACAGGCCAGTGCGGAGATGTAGTCCCGCCACCTGGTCCTGGGTCTACCCCGCGGCCTCCTCCCAGCCGGACACGCCTGGAACACCTCCCTAGGGAGGCGCCCAGGAGGCATCCTCACTAGATGCCCGAACCACCTCAACTGGCTCCTTTCGACGCAAAGGAGCAGCGGCTCTACTCCGAGTCTCTCTCCTGACCGACGGACACCGGGGGGAGCTGGGGAATGGTGTCAGACGTCCAGCCTGAAAGCAGGAAAAGAGGTGATGTCGCATGGCCGCCTGATGGTACTGCACCATAGATGGATCCTCACCTCTGCAGAGAGTAAGACTGTTTGCAATAGCAAACAGCCCACAATCTGAGCCAGCGCTCTGCTGCTGGACATCCAGCCACTGCACCCGGACCTGGTTCCCTTCTGAGCCAGCGCTCTGCTGCTGGACATCCGGCCACTGCACCCGGACCTGGTTCCCTTCTGAGCCAGCGCTCTGCCACTGGATATCCGGCCACTGCACCCGGACCTGGTTCCCTTCTGAGCCAGCGCTCTGCTGCTGGACATCCGGCCACTGCAACCCGACCCGGTTCCCTTCTGAGCTAGCGCTCTGCTGCTGGACATCCGGCCACTGCAACCGGACCTGGTTCCCTTCGGAAGAGAGAAGGCCTGTTATTTGGGAAATGCACGCCTCGGTCTTGTTGTGACCAGAGGAGTCATAAACATTAACAGTACCTACCTGGCAACCAATGTTACTTACCGTAACCCAGTGGTTGGCACAAACATTGACAATCTGTACAAACCCCTTCGCCTGCACGGAGGACAGGAGGGCGGTGGACGTGGTGGCGGAGAGGCCTCCAACACGGGGATGCTGTGCCTGTAAGAGAGCCTGAGAATGGTCAATAGCACGGTCATCAAGCCAACACTGTGGGTTAAGGATCATATTCCTGAAACCCTCCACCCTGCTCAGTGAAGCGGGACAAGCCCGCCCCCGCTGGACACCTGTGATGACAACATCGCTGTCCTCACTGTCCTGGACAACCTGGGAGAAAATGCAACTGATTAATATGATGCATTTAATCATCTGTACAAACACATGTAAACTCCTTACATGAAAGACAAATACACAAAAGGACAGTTCATGAAGTGTACCTGAAGCGTGTCCCCCTCCAGCATAGAGCACAGTGGTTCAGGGTCATCTGAACAAACTGGCTCAGGCGGATGGGACACAGCTTCCTCAGCGGGCGGGCTTGCTCCTGATCCTTGAGTCAAAGATTGACAAAATTATTCAATGAAACCATATTTTACACAATGCCCTATTCAGTGAAAAACTTCTCAACAACAAGAAGACACATACTTTTCCGCAGAGGCTTCACTGAAGCATAAGGTGTCCGAGTCTTCAGCTGGTGGCCATCCAGGGTCTCCAACTGCACCATGTTGTTGGTCCCAACCTCAGACACCCTAAGAAAGACATGTGTAGTCTGTAATGGCAAAATTGGACATCATAACTCTCACCAATAATTACTGTTAATAGTCCAACATTTACCGGTACAGAGTTGGCCAGTCCGGATCCATCGTGCGACCAGGTCTTCCACGTTTCCTCTCGTCCTTCTTCAGGACCTCCGTGCCCGGCAGGATCACGAAACTCTTAGTCCCCTTCATGATCCTCTTCCGGTAGGTTTCCCGCTGTTTCTTCTGGGCCTGCTCCACGTTGAGTCGCACCTTCATCGTTAAAGAAAAAGCAATGCAGCAGATATTGATATTTTCTATTGTGCTGTATAGTTCTGTATATTGCTGATGCATTGTTATGGTGTTAGCGGTTATGTGATATTTTACCTCTGCAAACACCTCATCTTTTTCAGCGCTAGCCTGGAGGTAGTCTGCAACGGTGTCCTTGTCAACCCCGTCAGCCTCCACAAAAGGAATATCACCAGTGATCTGAAGTAACACAGCAAATAACAGAAAAACGCAATAGACAAATATTTTCAAGAGTTAGTGGTTTTTATATTTTGAATCTATTAGTGAAAAAATGTACTGTATATGTAAGAAAGTTAATATCAAGAGTTCACATACCTCAGACAACAACCGTGGCTCCCGGCCGTACGTCAGGCGGTAGGGGGAATACCTAGTGGAAGCCTGGACACTGGTGTTAAGTGCAAACAGGATTACCTTCAGGTTGTCCTCCCACCGTTCCTGGCAATGAGGGGAAGTAAAGAGAGAGGAGATGGAGAGAGAGGAGAAATAGTTAGCATCTTTAGATGCCTTCATTGTTCTAAATTATCTTTGCTTAAAGGTACCCAATGTAGTTTTTGACCACTAGTATGCGCTCTCGAGCAAATTTGAGAAGGTGGTCCCCGAAAATCGCGTACTACGTCATTGCGTCAATACGCGGAGCACATAATAGTGACGTTTCACACATCTTTGTTGTTTTCAAAACATTAGCTAAATATCATTTTGCGAAGAAATTACAAGGTAGGAAAGACATTCAAGTGATTCAACATGTTTATTAGACTACAAGGAACCATATAATGAGGAATTTATCGAAAATAAACAAAGAACGGATTGTTTTGATTCACGTTTCGTTGGGTACCTTTAACTTTACTGTGTTGTTTTTTTATTGTTCCTCCAAATTGTCTTTTTGCTTTAAAAAAAAATATGTGATTGCATGTGATTGCATGTCTCTGAAATGTGTGGCTTACCTCATTGCAACAGCCAGTCTCTGCTTGGGTTCGATGGGCAACCTGAAGTTAGTTCTCTGTCTCCTAAGTTCTGGGCCAATCAGAGACAGGATCTCATCCATCTGAGCTAAGCTCATTCTAAAGTAGTTCCGATGGCTTTCGCTGTAGGGAGTCAAATTTCACAATTATTTGTCACATACATATTATACAGGTACAATGTAGGCTAGGTTAGACTGGAATGTTTACTGCTGCTTAATAATGTGCTCCAAAGTGAATAACACAATTATAGTAGGATGGTGGGAATAGCCTATGCACAGATGACATTTGCTCCAAATTAAAGTATGCCTACAACCGTACATGCATGAAGGTTTAATCAGATATAATCCATATTATACAACGGTTAGTTCTGGTTCTTGATTCTGATTGGCTGGAAGCTGTGTTAAAATACTTTGTAACACACACCTGGGGCCGCATATCATTCCATTTTCAGTATGAATGCGCCTCCCATTTGATCCAATGCATTGTAGTTGTTGTTGTTGCTTGGCAACCCATTTGTTAGGGGAACTATTTTGCTCGGCGGAATTGAGGGAATGATGCTTCGTTTTGAATAAATGTTAATATTTTACATTGCTGTGTGTCTATTTTACACTAATAGCTGTAGTAACCGTTGTATAACGGCTTTGCGTCGTGCCTAACAACGCCCCCTAGCTACTGAACCGAGATAGGGATGGGATCAGGGGATGGCCATGTCTGGTGTGTTTTTAGGACATATCATTAAGGCCCCCCGGCGTGAGTGTATGGAGGCGTGCAATCCAGGTCCTTTCCCGTCTACGTCTTTGAGGGCAGGTCCAAGTGGGACTGTGATCCAGACCCAAGATGGTAAGGAACTTAACATGGTGAAAGTTGAAGTGGATGACCAGTGGTGTCCCCATGATGTTGTTTCGGATATTGAGGAGATGTTGGCGTAGCCGGAGGTGCAAGGAGTTGCCTGTCTCGCCAACATAGGTAAGTCGGCACATACTGCACTGGATAGCATAGACCAGGTTGGGGGTGTCCAGGGAGACAGTGGGGGAAACCCGGTAAGGGGTGTGTGTGGTCCTACACGTGATTGTGTTTCCCCGCTTAAAGTGGGGAGGGGGGAGTGTCCGTACCGAATTAAGGGGTGCGAGTTTGCTGCGGACTAGCAAGTCTTTGAGGTTGGGATTTCGCCTGTAGGCTGACACCACCCTATAGTTCTGGAACCGGAGTCGGTCAGAAAGGTGGGAATTAAAGCTGCCCTTGAGAGAGTGGTTAAGGGCTACAGCGCTACTATTATAGGTGGTGACCAGGGGTAGGACGGTTCTATTCTGGGGGGGTCGAGGGTCACGGAAAGACTTCCGCACCTGACGGAGGAAGGACCGTGTGTATCCCCTAAGTTGTAGGGCCTTAAAGAGCGTCTGGGTAGCCAGTTCTGCGTCTAAAGGACTGGTGCAGATACGGTCATACCTGATGAGCTGGGACTTGACGATACCTCGAAAGGTATGGGGTGGGTGGAAACTGGCACGGTGGAGAAGCGCATGTGTGTCTGTCTCCTTAAAGAAGACCTTGGTGGCGAGTGTACCCGTTTGGAGGAAGTCCGGCCCTTTGAAAGTGGTGACGTCTAGAAAGTCGATGCTGGAATTGTGGATGACGGCTGTAAGTTTAATGGAGTCGTGGTGGGTATTGAGGATGCGGACGAATTCAGTGAAGTCGTCCGTGGAGTATGGCCATATGCCCCATATGTCATCCAGATATCGGAAGTAATGCGAAGGTCTAAGGGGGCACAAGGGCAGTATCGTGGCTTCCCACTCGGCCATATAGATGTCCGCTAAGGCCGGGGCGAACTTTTTACCCATGGCCACACCCTTCACCTGCAGATACGTACTGTTATTAAAAGAAAAATCGTTTTTGGTAAGGGCCAGATCCAAAAGCCGGAGTATGTGGCCGTCAGGCCGACCCGCCACCGGGTGTTCGGCCAGGCATTTTTGGACAGCAGCCAGACCAGGACCAGCCTCGATATTGGTATATAAACTCTCCACGTCCATGGAGAACAAGATGTCGTCTGGGTTGAGCCTAGCCGCACGCACCTTCTCGACGAAGTCGTAGGTGTCCTTGATATAACTAGGGTGGCGGGTGGATAAGGGGTTGATAATGGATAAGGGGTTGATAAAGGAGTCTATGTATTCAGAGACAGCATATGTTTCCGTACCGCAGTCCGAAACAATTGGCCTACCCGCTGGTACTAAAAAAGGCACAGGCCATAAGGCCGGGGATTTGTGGATTTTGGGCAGCAGGTAAAAACATCTGGCCCTGGGCTCTTCCTGACCCATGAGGTAAGTCAATTGTTTAGAATTGATGTGGCCCAAGCGGCAGAGATCGGCTAAAATGTTTCTGATTTCCGTGGCCGTGTTCTGGAAAATGGGGCCGGGCAGTGACCTGTAGTATTGGGCCATACCAAGTTGCCTCTCGGCCTCCGCCACATATTGGGACCTGTCCATGATGACAATGGCTGTGCCTTTGTCGGCCGGTTTAATAACAATACTAGGATCTTTTTGAAGTTGGCGGGGCGCGATGACTTCCTCCGGTGTTAAGTTGGATTTGTCAGGTCGTAGGAAAAGACGTGAGGTGATGAGGTAGTCATCGTCCAGCAACCGTAGGAGGTACCGAGGGAGTAGGTCTATGTGTGGTTCCCAATGGGATTTGGGCAGAAAATGTGGGGTGTCATCAGGGTTAGATTGATCATCCTCAAAAAAGGCCATTAATTTGAGACGTCTATGATAAGCCAACACTTCTGTAAGTAGTCGGGGGCGGGCATTTTTGGTGACGTCGAGGGTGGGAATGAAAGAGAGGCCCCTTTCGAGGAGCGTGACCTGGGATGGGGTGGGTTGAAAGGTCTGAGACAGGTTAATTATTAGTTTGCCTCCCCCTGAGTGAGAGTCAGGGAGGGGAGGGGGCCGAATACTGCTCTCCCCCGGGTCTGGGCTAGAGAGCAGATTCAGTTTAAATACCTAGTCCAGAGACTCCAGATCTTGGCCCCGGTTGGGACCGACCAGTGGATGTTATCCACCTGGGTACGAAACTCAGAGGGGTGGAGCGCTGGGATACAGTTATTGAATTGATGGATGCATTTGTTGATGTCCTCAAGTCTGGCTCTGTGGGCCACTGGCAGCTTGGGTGAGTAGGCGATTTTAGGGATATAGATCGTAGCACATGGGAACTTATCTATTGCCCCCTGAACTAAGCGGCCCAGAACCTTGCTCAGGGATTTGTAGGTGCCAGACTCCCTGTTGTTGAGCCCAAAGGAGAGGACTACCTTTTCGACTATGGGACAGGGCTGAGAGATACCGGAGAGAATCGCGACCCCATGATGGAGTTTGGCTCCTGGGTAGGTGTCTATTTGGACGTCAGGGTCTAGGATGGTGGGCAGCCACTTAAGGTTGGAGCTGCCCAGAACAAGAATTCTCCTGGCTGGAGCAATAGTCCAGGCATCCTTGCAACCCCCATGGTGGTGTATTGTCCTCAGTGGGGCCAAAGGCGGGGCAACTGGCACCGTCGGGAGATTGCTAGAACAAGCGTTATTGTGACAGGCCGGAAGGGGGTGGTGTCGGAGTAAGGGGGTACCCCTGGACACGGTCCTGGGGCCCGGTGGACACATCCTGGACATAGGGGTGGGGGCAGGCACGACGGATTTGGAGGGTACCGGCAGGCAGGCCTTGAACCCGGGGGTGTCTCCGGGACCGGGAGGGGTGTCGGGTGGAGGAGAGGGGACATGGTCGCAAGGACCCTCGATTCTCCGGTTTCCAGACGGGTGTCAGACCGAGTGTAGTACGGGTAGCTACTGCGTGCCAAAGTGGGGTTACTGACCATGGAAGGCGGACATGTCGGCACTAGGGTGACCGAAGTGTGGACTGCAGCAGGGTGCGGGGATGGGTTGAGGCGCATCCGTGAGAGGCTCGGACTCAAGGTATCGAGAATTCTGCCTTCGGGGTCCATAACCCGAGGAGGGGATCGGAGGAGGTAATCCTCATCAGTAACAGCAACCAGGAATAGTTGACGTGGTCGGGCCGGGTTGGGGGGGATGGGGGAGTTAACATATGACCATTGGCTGAGCATGGGGGAGACCGGAGGCACCAGTGACGGGGTAGGTGTTAAGCAACCTGCTGACAGGAAGGGGGGGAGGAGGGCCTTGGTGCGGTCTATCGTGCTGATATTGAGGTGGCCCTTAAGTTCCCTGTCCGCCCAGCGACAGGCATGATCCCAGGCAACTTGGTCAGTAAGACCCGGCCTTGATTCTAGGTCTTCGAGTAATGCCTTAACCTTGGAGCGATAGTGACTCTCAAGGATTTGGTAGGAGGTAGATATATAGGTCTCTGTAGCTCGTGTGAGGCCAAGGGACGTGGTAGGGAGAGCGTCAGAGGGGCTGAAGAAGGATTTGAGTTCTATGACCTTGGCATAACCCTCAGGTAGGATGTCATGTTTGGTGAAAGTAAGGATAGTTTCCAGGTTATGGGACGCTTTAAGTAACTTGGTCATCCGCTTAGCCTTGGCTTTAGTCAGGCTGTCCAGCCCTAGGATTGGGGCGGGGACTTTGAATGAGGCGGGGCCCGGGGAGGTGGTGGAGTCCGTAGTTATAACGGTCTTTGGACGGACAGAGGGTTCAAGAGGGGCCTGGCGAGTATTCAGGGGGGCCTTGGGGGCCTCCTGCGGACATGCTGGAGGGGAGGAGACACCCTTCCTCTTTAGTACCCCAGAGGACTCCTGTGGTGCCCTAGCACCCTTAAACCTGACAGTAGCAGGGGTTCTGACACCGATGGTTGGCAGGGGGGTTGGGGGGAGGGAGAAGGAACGGTGGGGAAGAGGGAAAGTATTCCGGTTCTCATAGGGAGCCTGGATATAGGTCTGGTGGTGGTTGTTTGGATCGGAACGGTCCGCCCACATGACCCTGCCAGAGTCGGGGGTATGGAGGTCGCTCATGGCGTGAGAGTGGCGGGGGGGCATGGAACGAAAATATGGTCGTTCGGTAGACCGGCGGGAAGAGTATTTAGTTGAAGATAACTGACGCCCCCGAGGGGGGTTGTTATCCCGTGTATCATGGTGAGGTATGTGGAGTGACATAAGGGGAGGGGGAGGAGGAGGAGTAGGAGGGGGGTATGTGACTACTGGGAAATTGGAAGGCAAGGGGTGATCAAAATGAAGGTAGGGATGTCCAGCAATGGGGTATGGGCGTGGAGGGGTCTGTCCAGGGGGAAAGGGGATGGCAGAGCGTCGAGGGTGTTCCTGTTGGCGTGGAGGCCTACGGAAAGGTACGTCCATGGCCGAATGAGGGTTTCCTGGAAGGGGGCGGGATTGGAAGTCCCTGAGTTGGGGGCGGTCCACCCGGCCAGCAGGACCCCAGTTGGGGCGATGGTAGGCACGGTCCCCGCCCTGCCGAGGGTCGGGTCTAGCAGACAGGGATCCAAGGTGGGGGATGGGTCCCTGGGCGTACTTGAGCCCGGAGCGGAGCGGGTGGTACCGAGGTGGAGGGGTCTGGTATCGATCCTGGATCATTTTACCCATACTGATTTTGTAAAATCTGCATAGGGTGGAAAAAAAAGGGGGGGGGGAAAAGGGGGTTGTGGATGAGTACTACCTAGTGAGGCACTCCAAAGAACAGAGGAAAATTACTCAAAAAGTGACCAACTGGGAGGCGAACCAGTGAATAAAAGTGAAACATGGTAAGTAGATAAATGATAATAAGGTAACCCCAGAACCTCGGAGGTCTGGAGTGCCGGTGTCAGCGTCTGGCTGGTTAGGTTTTGCGTAACAGAGCTTCCTGACAAGACGTGGGAATAGGTGAACCAGATTCTTTAGGTCCACCACACGTGATGAACAGGAAGAATGCGCTCCGCTACACACCGACAGCCCCAGTTTCAAAGTCTGAAACGGGTTGAGGCAAGAAGATAAAATATCCGGTAGGAGGGGAGATGAGAAGTGAATACACGTAACTGATCCAGGGGGTTGGACTAGGGCAAAGTTTCAGGTAAAAGTTAGGGCGAAACGGTGTCAGGGCGGGGGGCGGGGGGGGGGGGGAAATCTGTGACGTTAGGGTTAGAGAAACGGTCCGGGATAGGTATACGGATAAAGAGGTTGGGATTAAGCTCAGACAAAAGTAAAAGCCTGAGATTAGGGTCAGGTAGGGAGTCCTGTGAGGTTAGGTTTAGAGAACGGTTCGGGATAGGTGTATGGATAAATATGTTGGGGTTAGGCTAGACAAAAGTAAAAGCCTGAGATTAGGGTCAGGTAGGGAGTCCTGTGAGGTTAGGGTTAGAGAAACGGATCGGGATAGGTATATGGAAAAAGAGGTTGGGTTTAGGCTTAGGTAAAAGTAAAAGCCTAAGATTAGGGTCAGGTATGAAACCCGAGGGTAGGGGTTAGAGCAACGGTTGGGGATGGGCAAACGAGTAAGACGGTGGGGGTTAAAATGAGGTGCGAGCCTGGGATAAGGGTAAAGTATAAAGTCCTACGAGGTAGGGTCAAAGTTATAGCAAGGGATAGGTCCATGGTAAAGGTTTGTAAGGTAAGGTAGAAACGAAACCGAAATTTAGTGAGACATTAGTATGAAACAAAATATTTAAAGGTTAAGACATAATGTTTAAAGGACTCGGCCGCTAAGCCTTACATTACGACTGGGCTAACTAAGATATTAATGGCCTACTAAGAATTTTTTAGGGGGCAATAAAAACTATAGGTTATTTAAGAAAACTAAATATTGGAACACAATCATCAGTAGTTACCCAGACGTCAACGGGTGTTTCGGCCAAACAACTATACACCCTCGGCCTGGGCAGGCCCACCAGGAGTGATCAAATCCCGGTGTGTGTTCCTCCGGGTCAATGGAGCATATTGGGCTTAGAAGAGCAACATTTGGACTAATTTGACCTCTTTTACTGGGAAACCTACAGGGGGCCTAACCTAAGAGGCTAATCTAGAAGTGCATTTAAAGAACGTGGCAAAAAGTAAAAATGGGCGCAGAGGAGGACGAGTCAAATGGAGAGAGAAGTACAGGTGAAACTGGGGGTCAAACTGGGGGTCAAAATGCCAGATGGACTAACTACAAAAGCCCCATGAGGGCAAGGGGAAAACCCGCCTGAGCGGGAAGGGGAACAAGTGCAAACTGGAGGGAGACAGGGTCCCCAGAGACGGAAACCACCTTCTAAGGACCGACAGCGTTCGCTCACCGCTGAGACGACCATAACCGCTGTCCAGCCTACATCCCAGGACGATCCCTGGAATCCACCAGGAGCTACCAGGGTGTATACCGACGTATATTCCCCAAGAGGAAGAACATCAATATAACCCATGAGGTATACTCCAGAGCAGAAACCAAGACCGGAATGACCATGGGACTCCAAACGAGGGGAGAGCAGGGGCTCATCAAACGTATATCTCAGAAGAGAGAACATTCAGAAAAGCACCCCAGTGCAACCAACGCTCAGACAGCCATGGGTGTACAACAATGTATATTCCAGGAAGGAAGAACACTGATGATACACACCGGTAGAACTCGACCAACAGAGCACACTCACCGCTGAGATTCTGCCTCTGACCGGGAAGTGAAGGGGAACCAACCCTAGGAAGGGCCTACAATAAAGAACCATGTGGTGTGAAGGAGAGGCTAAGCTCCAGGGGAATTGGGCCACGATAAAGGTCCGCTAGGCCTGGACCACTCACCCTGGTGGACAAGGATCCAAAACGGATCCCAGGGGAGCCGCATACTCACCTGGGTGCCTAAGTCAAGAAAGGTGCCGCTGGGGCCAGCTGGTACACCCTGAACAAAGGCCTGAAGAGCTAATCAGTACTCACCGAGTTGGGGTAAAAACCGGCAGCGTAGCGGGAGGTCTAGGAGATCAGGAACAACGTCAAGAGCTGGGAAAGTGAGAGGGAGGGAGAAAGGGGGGTGAGAGAGGGTGTAGGGCAAGGGATGGGGACGTAAGGGGTGGAGGGGTAAGGAAGGGGCAAGGGATGGAGGGGTAAGGGATGGAGGGGTAAGGGGAGGGAGCAACCACCAAGAGTGGCAAAACCCAGGTACTCAGGGGGTCCGAGGGTACCCCAGATAGCCTCCCCCCGAAGGGCGCCCAGGACCAGCTCCGACAAAGCGGTGCCTTCCCAGCCACCCCAAGGGGTTTTCGAGGACCAGGACCAGCCACGCCGAAGCGGTGCCTACCCAGTCCCCAGGATGCCAACGGGGTGTTACCGACAGCCTCCCCCCAAGGGTCGACCAGAATAGACTCCGGGGAGCGGAGCCTACCCAGTCATAATATCCCAAGGGGTACTTGGGGGCCAGGGTATAACCCGCCGGAGCGGGGTCTCCCTGGCCCCGAGGATGCCATCGGAAAACCAACGAAACCTACACCAAGGCTCCCAGGACCCAGAAACATGGTGGGCACCGACGTGAACCTGGAGCCTCCCCTCAAGTAAGGCCAAGGACCAGCCACGACCAAGCGTTGCCTTCCCAGCCACTACTAGAGGTTTTACGGGGACCAAGGCCAGCCCCGACCAGGCGTTGCCTCCCTGATCCCCAGGATGCCCCAGGTAAATGCTCCATACCCAACCAAGGTAACCAGAGACAGGAAGCCTCCCGGGCCACAGTATCAATGGCAGCCTCCCCCCAAAAAGGCAAATAGGACAAGCTCCGACAAAGCGAAGTCGTCCCCATCAGCCCCAGAGGTTTTAAGGGGCCAGAGATAGCTACACATGGGCGCAGCCACCCCCGGCCCCTGGATGCTACCGGAAGATCACCAAGGTCCAGCTCCGAGAATCCCCCCCCCTGGACAACCAGTATCCTCCCCGGCGAACCGCATCCAAACTGAGGGTCGTAGGTCAAATCCAAGTGGATGTACCCCCCTAAATACGTGTGCGGGCTATCCAACGCATCCAGGCCCAAGTCTGTGCGACTTATAGTTCAAAAGATACGGCCACCTGAAGTAAGGTAGATGGTCAGTAAGGGGAGGGTAGGGTAAGGTGTATAAGGTATGAGAACCAGAGTCAGACAGTGTAGGCATAAGTGTCCTTGGTACACGTGTCCCAGTGGACGGATCCAGGACCCTATGGACTTCGGCGGTACCTAGGGGGCGTTCAAGTGAGCAACAACAGGGAGGTGTATGTGTGTGTGCGTGTGTGTGTGTGTGTGTGTGTGTGTACACGCGTGTGTACGCGTGTGTGTGGGAAAGGATGTGGGGGTTTTTTGGGGGGGGAAGGCAATCAGTATGGTGATCTAATCCATTAAGCAGCGTGCAGCCTCCAGGGCCAACAGACCGCAGCCTCCCCGGGGTCTGGGGATGGCAGTCAGTACGAAAATGGATCTTTTAAGCAGCGTGCAGCCTCCAGGGCCAACAGACTGCAGCCCCCCCGGGGTCTGGGGAAAGGCAGTCAGTGTGATAATAAATCCATTTAAGCAGCGTGTAGCACCCAGGGTCAACAGACTGTAGCCAACCCGGGGGTCTGGAGAAGGCAGTTTAGTAGGATAATAGATCCATAAAGCAGCGTGCAGCCCCCAGGGCCAACAGACCGCAGTCCCCCCGGGGGTCTGGGGAAGGTAGTTGGTACGATGATTGGATCTATAAAACAGCGTGCAGCCCCCAGGGCCAACAGACTGCAGCCCCCCCGGGGGGCGGGGGAAGGCAATCAGTGTGATGATCGAACTATTAAGCAGTGTGCAGCCCCCAGGGCCAACAGACTGCAGCCCCCCCGGAGTCTGGGGAAGGCAGACAGTACGATAACAGATTTATCAAGCAGCGTGCAGCCCCCAGGGCCAACAGACTGCAGCCCCCCCGGGGGGCGGGGGAAGGCAATCAGTGTGATGATCGAACTATTAAGCAGTGTGCAGCCCCCAGGGCCAACAGACTGCAGCCCCCCCGGAGTCTGGGGAAGGCAGACAGTACGATAACAGATTTATCAAGCAGCGTGCAGCCCCCAGGGCCAACAGACTGCAGCCCCCCCGGGGGGCGGGGGAAGGTAGACAGTAGATAACAGATTTATCAAGCAGCGTGCAGCCCCCAGGGCCAACAGACTGCAGCCCCCCCGGGGGGCGGGGGAAGGCAATCAGTGTGATAATTGAACTATTAAGCAGCGTGCAGCCCCCAGGGCCAACAGACTGCAGCCCCCCCGGAGTTTGGGGAAGGCAGACAGTACGATAATAGGTTTATCAAGCAGTGTGCAGCCCCCAGGGCCAACAGACTGCAGACGATAATAGGTTTATCAAGCAGTGTGCAGCCCCCAGGGCCAACAGACTGCAGTCCCCCCGGGGGGGTCTGGGGAGGCAGTCAGTGTAAATCGATCTATTAAGCAGCTTGCAGCCCCCTAGGGCTAACAGACTGTAGCTCCCCCGGGGGGGGGGAAATTATGTTATATAACAGGAAGAATGGAAAACATTGAATAGTCAATTGTTCTGAGGATGGAACAGGAATGAGTCACAGAGCCTAATCCAAGATCCTTATGGATAGGATGAGACTGCATACCCTAGTAACTTCCAGAGAAGCATGCTCGACCTAAACCAAGATCCTCATGGTTAGGAATTACGAGAGAACAGCCAATTGTTGACTGGGAGGGAGGCAGAGGTATAGGTAGGAGGAGTGAGAGTCTTTTGGTTCCTGTATATGCAAACAAGGGAAATGTATTAAGTGGTTACTCACTTCACACCAACCAGCCACTGCAGTCAGTGGTAACCCAATTAAGAGTGAACGAGAAGGGCAAAGGTTTCACCACTGGCTATGTAGGTAAAGGGAGGAGGAGGGGTAAATGTCAAAGTGGGGTTATAATGACATCCATGATCATAATATTAGGGTCAGAAGGAATCCAGATTTAGGTTTTAGGTTTAGGTGTAGTAGTCCGCGCTTTAGGGTTAGAGCAGGGGTTTGGGTAGGGTTAGGGTCAGAGTAGGAATAAAGTGAGAGTCTTATGGTTCCTGTATACGCAAACAAGGGAAATGTATTAAGTGGTTACTCACTTCATACCAACCAGCCACTGCAGTCAGTGGTAACCCAATTAAGAGTGAACGAGAAGGGCAAAGGTTTCACCACTGGCTATGTAGGTAAAGGGGGGAGGAGGGGTAAATGTCAAAGTGGGGTTATAATGACATCCACAATCATAATATTAGGGTCAGAATGGAATCAAGATTCAGGTTTTAGGTTTTAGGTGTAGTAGTCCGCGCTCTTAGGGTTAGAGCAGGGGTTTGGGTTAGGGTTAGGGTCAGAGTAGGAGTAGAGTGAGAGTCTTACGGTTCCTGTATATGCAAACAAGGGAAATGTATTGAGTGGTTACTCACTTCATACCAACCAGCCACTGCAGTCAGTGGTAACCCAATTAAGAGTGAACGAGAAGGGCAAAGGTTTCACCACTGGCTATGTAGGTAAAGGGGGGAGGAGGGGTAAATGTCAAAGTGGGGTTATAATGACATCCATGATCATAATATTAGGGTCAGAATGGAATCAAGATTTAGGTTTTAGGTTTTAGGTGTAGTAGTTCGTGCTCTTGGGGGTAGAGAGGAGTGGAGGAGCAGGGGGTTGAGAGGAGTGGAGGAGCAGGGGGTTGAGAGGAGTGGAGGAGCAGGGGGTAGAGAGGAGTGGAGGAGCAGGGGGTTGAGAGGAGTGGAGGAGACGGGTGTGCAGGGGGTAGAGAGGAGTGGAGGAGCAGGGGGTAGAGAGGAGTGGAGGAGCAGGGGGTTGAGAGGAGTGGAGGAGCAGGGGGTTGAGAGGAGTGGAGGAGCAGGGGGGTAGAGAGGAGTGGAGGAGCAGGGGGGTAGAGAGGAGTGGAGGAGCAGGGGGTTGAGAGGAGTGGAGGAGCAGGGGGGTAGAGAGGAGTGGAGGAGCAGGGGGTAGAGAGGAGTGGAGGAGCAGGGGGTTGAGAGGAGCAATGAGGGGAAGTAAGGAGATGGAGAGAGAGGATAAATAGTTGGGCAACTTAAAAGGTTTAAAATAGTTAGGCTATTGGTTTAAAAAAATCTGATTTTCTTTAGATGCCTTCATTGTATAAATTATCTTTGCTTAACTTTACTGTGTTGTTTTTTTATTGTTCCTCCAAATTGCCTTTTTGCTATAAAAAAAAAGAAGAAGAAACTTCATTGTGGTCAGTGATTGCTTGTCTCTGAAATGTGTGGCTTACCTCAGTGCAACAGCCAGTCTCTGCTTGGGTTCGATGGGCAACCTGAAGTTAGTTCTCTGTCTCCTAAGTTCTGGGCCAATTAGAGACAGGATCTCATCCATCTGAGCTAAGCTCATTCTAAAGTAGTTCCGATGGCTTTCGCTGTAGGGAGTTAAAATTCACAATTATTTGTCACATACATATTATACAGGTACAATGTAGGCTAGGTTAGACTGGAATGTTTACTGCTGCTTAATAATGTGCTCCAAAGTGAATAACACAATCGTAGTAGGATGGTGGGAATAGCCTATGCACAGATGACATTTGCTCCAAATTAAAGTATGCCTACAACCGTACATGCATGAAGGTTTAGTCAGATATAATCCATATTCTTACCTGCAAAGCCTCAGCTCCTCACACAGGTGGTAAAAGTCACCCTGTTCTCTCCTCCTCAGATTGATTGGATGAACCCAAAACCTGTGCCTTCTCCTCCTCTGTCTCCGTCTATCCAACAGGAGGATAAATAGCACTGCTAACGGTCACTATGTGAGAATAGAAATAACCAAAATACTCTATTGGTGCGTATAGGTCTACATGGACACCTTCAAACCGATTAAAATCAGATTTAAGGACATTAATTATTGGCATTAAATTCGATTGAATAGCCTATATGGAGTATTTTCTTTTAATGTCAGTTTTCAATTGGTTTGAAGGTGTCCATGTATAGGCTAGGCTAGGCATCTACTGCTACAAATCAATCCTTTGTTATTGACCACATCGTCAGTAGCAATGACGGCCAGAAAACAATAGCCACCTTGTGAAAAAGTTGGGCCTGATGAGCACAGCATTGTTATTTTACAATAAACAAAGCCAAGGTTGAAATTTGTTGATTTACCCATTGAAGAAGACACCGTTGGTCGATGGAGATGATCTAAATAGTGGGAACCTTTGATGGGAGTGGGAAGACGCAACGGGCACGAGCCACATTCAGTCTGGTTTAAAGCCGTACGCGTTCCTGAAGGAAAACATCCCGGTCTGGAATGGTAGACGGATCGCTGGTAGTGGAATCAGGGGGTTACACTGGGACCGTATGCTTTAACCTCCATTTTCAGTTCCTCTCCATTCACACTCCGCTGACCAGTTATATCGTAAACGCATATTGTAAACCTTTCTGTTTACTCCTCTCTGACATTTCCTTGTCCTTTAACCAGAAATGTGATGTCATTTCGTTTGGAATATCTCTCATTGAAATAGTAGTAAACGCCATGTTTATTTGTCCCGCGCCGCCATTTTAGTTGGGTCATCTGTGGCACTTCTGTGACCATGGAGAGCGAAGGTCCGTTTCTCAATGGATTTGTCATCTAGGAGGGTTAATAAACACATTAAGCTGGGTTTTTTTGTGTGGTTTTTTTCAAAGGCAGGGACATTTGTGTGAGACCAAAATCCAAAACGGCTGCCGTGGAAATGAACTTTTTAATGGTTTGACCTACAATGATGCACAATACATGGTTTTAGAGCTTATTTTGTCGATGAATACATATTTGGTGTTTATATGGAGACTGCCCACTGTTCCGACATACCATTGATCCGACGTCTCACTAGTCCGAAACTTGTTCACCGATCGTCAGACATCCCATTGTTCCGACGGCTCAAGAGTCCGACCGACAATGGGATGTTTCGGACTAGTGAGACGTCGGACTAATGGGATGTCGGAACAATGGTATGGCACCGTTTATATAATGATTTGACCTATTTTTGATCTTCAAATGCAAGATGGCTGCCAATTTTGAGCTCTAATAGGCATTTTTTCAAAATCGTCACAGATCCTTCCTATAAAGCTCTAATGAAAGTTCTGCTCATGATGATTTTAATAATATACAGCAGGGGTAATCAAGTCAAGTTCTAAGAGGTCCACTTTGACAAAGTGGCCTCAAGCCAGGGTCCGCTGGTGATGCGTGCAGTTTGTATGCCCTCAACACAGATTTGTTTCCTTGCATATTCCTATCAAATTATTGTATAGCAGCAAGTAGGCTATGTTACTGTGAAATATGCATGGAAGTTAAAATATTGTTCACTTCATTGTATATCCCCAACTTAATTTAAAATCAAATGAAGCAGGCTACATTTAAACAATATTTCAACCTGTTTATTGACACTTCACATATAGGAAGGATTTCACATTTAGGAGGGATTATAAATAAAAAGTAGGCTACTATAAACTTGAGTAAAATGAGGTCTACATTTAAAAACAAGGTAGCTTTTGAAATATATGAGACAAACAGGTTTAGAGCTACCCGCGGGGAGAATGAATATATACAACTCGGTCCTTGATGAAACGGCCTATTTTCAACATCTATTTTTCTTATTTTAGAGCAGGGCATATATAGGCTGACGTTACTTCTGTCTTACATTATCTCACTTCCCTCTTCGTTTGTCGTTACGTTTCTCTGGTCATGCAGTGTCCAACTCCAACTAATGTTAGCAAGGAATCGCTCTGATTACAGTAACGATAGCCAGGCTGTCACATGTAGACTGGGTGAGGTCAGGCAATGAACACGCAGATTCGATTAGCTAGCGACACGTGAGATAGTAAACAAATGCGGTAATATACTACAAAGGCTGCACAGGCTCAAACTAGTTGCCTACGCTCCGTCAAAAGGGAGAAATTCTCATTGATTTATCGGGTTATAGACACGGTCCGGATTGGATGGCGTCTGGGTCTGGATCCGGCCGCGGTCCACCTGTTAGTGATGGCTGAGATACAGTATAACAGTACACAGAAGTAATCTCTGAGGTCAATTAAGTCAATGTTTGTGTGTAAACAACAGTTGCTGATTTGCAGGTAGGATAAGCTACTGAGAATATGGTGTCCAGTTCATCCCATCACATTTTCATAATGAACCAAAATAATTTTGCACTATAGCCTAACATAAAATAGTATTCTGTGTGCAAAGCTAGCAAGGTTAGTTGCTTGAGCTGAATTTAAAGGTCAACTCAAAACAAACAGTAAAATTCACTTCGAAATTAAAGGAGTAGTAAAGGGAAAATGCATGTTAAGCCCTGTTTTAAGGTTACTTATGATCATATACAATGGTTCAGATCAAAACGTTGACAAAACTAACACTTTTGAGAAAGTTTAACATGTTTTTTGAATGATTTTTCACGGTGCCCATCCACATCCATTGTATGACCAAAGCGGTGGTAGACTTTCTCAAAAGTGCTAGTTTTGTCAACGTTTTGATCTGAACCATTGTATACAGTATGATCATAAGTAACCTTAAAACAGGGCTTAACATGCATTTTCCCTTTACTACTCCTTGAAGAACTTCGTTGGTGAATGAGGCCCAATCATTTGACCTTTTATGTACTTTTAAATTCTATATTAAACGTTATTGCCTTTGAGTCCTCTGCCTCTTGTGTCTGTGTGGTGTGGCACGGGGAGAGTAGCAAACCTGCGACGTGTGTGTGTGTATGTGTGTGTGAGGGTGTGTGTGAGGGTGTGTGTGTACTGTTTGAAGTAATTAGTTCTTTTGTTTCCAATTTTAATTGCTCATCTGTTATTCGAATACATGATACGTTTTACCCCCTATTCCACTCTTCATTTTTGAAGTCTACAAAACATGAATACATGTTGTTTTCATTTTGGTGAACGTGATAATGAGGGTGGTGAGGGTGAAGATATAGTCAGATGTGCGACGGTTTGGCATGAATAATGGAGGACTTTGTGTTCACTTAAAATTAAGCTATTCAGGAGTTGATGCTGCGTAAGACCTTGCCCATACGACTGGTGACACACATCTCTCTGTACTTCTGAGGGTCAAACGGGGCTCTGCTTTTAAATATAGGTGTAATGAGAACATTCCTCCAACTCTCCAATCCCAAATATCCCACTCTTAGAATTAAATTGCATAATTTTCGAATAGCCAATTGGATTTTGTCTGTGCTGTGTTTCAACATTTTGTTTAGTATTCCATCAGTCTTTTTGCTTTTGAGGGTCTTATTTGTTTTAGGGTTTTGAGAATCTTTGATTATCAAAAGTGTTTACATCAGTTCCTGGGCATTGGCCCAAATTAAGTGTGAAAATGTTTAGTCTATATTTCTCCATCCTGAATCACCAACTCCTCAGCTTCAGACGGACAGAGTTCCACTGCTCCCAGAAGGAGATTCTACCCAGATAGCAAGCGGATCTGGGCCATATATGGGCCGGAACTAAGCCACAAGGGCCAGATCTGGCCTGTATATGGCCCTGATCGGATTGCTGTCTAGGTATACTCTCTTCAACGAGGCATAGCTATTTCTGTGTGGTGTATATTTTTGGTTCTAATTGTATTCTTATGTCTTAAGTGTTTCACAATATTGAAGGAGTGTGACATAGAAAACCTATATAATGAATTATCAATTTAGATAATAATACTTAGATAATAATTTTAAAATAATAATCTATTTAAGGAGTTATACAAATATGGTGGATGACTGATGTTATATCTATCTTACTAGTAGTCTCTCTAGTATCTAAGCTGCACCGGTTAAAATAGAAACGGTTCGTCAAAATAATTATCAGAATGTATTGGTTATAGGTCTGGATCCGGATATGATGGTGTCTTGGTCCAGACCCGGACCGCGGTCTCCCTATTAGTGATCTACAGGCACACCAGGAGAGACCTACATACCATCTATAGGCACACCAGGAGAGACCTACAGACCATCTATAGGCACACTGGGAGAGATCTACCATCTACAGGGACATCAGGAGAGACCTACAGACCATCTACAGGGACATCAGGAGAGACCTACAGACCATCTACAGACACAACAGGAGAAACCTACAGACCATCTACAGGGACATCAGGAGAGACCTACAGACCATCTACAGACACACCAGGAGAGACCTACAGACCATCTACAGGGACATCAGGAGAGACCTACAGACCATCTACAGGGACATCAGGAGAGATCTACAGACCATCTACAGGGACACCAGGAGAGACCTACAGACCATCTACAGGGACATCAGGAGAAACCTACAGACCATCTACAGACACAACAGGAGAAACCTACAGACCATCTACAGGCACACCAGAAGTCCATCTACAGGCATGCCAGGAGAGACCTACAGAACATCTACAGGGACACCAGGAGATATCTACAGACCATCTACAGGGACATCAGGAGAGACCTACAGAACATCTACAGGGACACCAGGAGATATCTACAGACCATCTACAGGGACACTAAGAGAGACCTACAGACCATATACAGGCACACCAGGAGATATCTACAGACCATCTACAGGGACACTAAGAGAGACCTACAGACCATCTAAAGGCACACCAGGAGATATCTACAGACCATCTACAGGGACACCAGGAGAAACCTACAGACCACCTGCAGGCACACCAGGAGATATCTACCCTCTATAGGGGCATCAGGAGAGACCTACAGACCACCTGCAGGCACACTAGGAGAGACCTACAGACCATATACAGGCACACCAGGAGAGACCTACAGACCATATACAGGGACACCAGGAGAGACCTACAGACCATCTACAGCCATGCCAGGAGAGACCTACAGTCCATCTACAGGGACACCAGGAGAGACCTACAGACCATCTACAGGCATGCCAGGAGAGACCTACAGACCATCTACAGGGACACCAGGAGAGACCTACAGACCATCTACAGGCACGCCAGGAGAGATGCGATATCGTTGCCGTGCCCATCTCCATCTAGGGTGGTTGTGATCTTCCCTGGCGTGTGTTTGGGGCGCTCACCTGGCAGTGAATGGGGTGTAACGAGCCCCCGGGGGGACAAATGATGATGAAGAAGATGATGATGAACAAGCAAGCCAGAAGACGCCTCCCACCTCGAACAAAAGAAAGCTTTTAGGAACCGAACCAAAAGCTTTTAGGAACATCTCCCAGCTCAGCTTCCGGACTGTTCCAGAAATATTTGGACGGGTGTGAAAACATCTCCTGACTGTAAAGCTGAAGCTAAAAGCTGCATTCAGCTCCATCGTCGAGAGATGCTTTTAAAAGACAAATATTTGACAAGCAAGTCAACAGAAAACAAGCTGTCTGTCTCTTGGACAGAGACCACCAATAGTGTTCACTGCCCACACACATACGATATGATCAAACACACACACACACACAATATGATCAAACACACACACACACACACGATATGATCAAACACACACAAACACACAATATGATCAAACACACACACACACACACACGATATGATCAGCACCATCCATCTGTTACAGACCTGTCAGTGAGGACTGGTGTGTGTGTGTGTTTGTGTGTGTGTGTGTGTGTGTGTGTGTGTGTGTGTGTGTGTGTGTGTGTGTGTGTGCATGCCCGTGTGTGTGTCAGCTCATCTGTTAGAGGCAGGAAGTGAGAGGCATCTTCTGTCTTGCTTGTTTACGTTTGTGTGTGTGTTTGTGTGTGTGTGTGTGCGCACTTGTGTGTGTCTGTGTGTGTGTGTGTATATGTGTGTCTGTGTGTGCACTTGTGTGTGTATGTGTGTGTGTGTGTGTGTGTGTGTGCAGTCCCAGCGTCAGAGCGTGTGTTAACAGCCCATCCCAGCAGGTTTGCTCTGGGCCTGTGTGTCTGTTAGCAGAGGCGTTTAAACACCGTCGCATGGCTCCTATCACCGTCACATGGCTCTTATCACCGCCGCATGGCTCTTATCACCGTCGCATGGCTCCTATCACCGTCGCATGGCTCCTATCACCGCCGCATGGCTCCTATCACCGTCGCATGGCTCCTATCACCGTCGCATGGCTCCTATCACCGCCGCATGGCTCTTATCACCGTCGCATGGCTCTTATCACCGTCGCATGGCTCCTATCACCATCGCATGGCTCTTATCACCGTCGCATGGCTCTTATCACCATCGCATGGCTCCTATCACCGTCGCATGGCTCCTATCACCGTCGCATGGCTCTTATCACCGTCGCATGGCTCTTATCACCGTCGCATGGCTCTTATCACCGTCGCATGGCTCCTATCACCGTCGCATGGCTCTTATCACCATCGCATGGCTCTTAGCACCGTCGCATGGCTCTTATCACCATCGCATGGCTCTTATCACCGTCGCATGGAGAGAGGAGAGAGGGAGGGATAGAGAGAGGGAGGGATAGAGAGGGGAGGGAGGGATAGAGAGGAGAGAGGGAGGGATAGAGAGGAGAGAGGGAGGGATGGAGAGAGGAGAGAGGGAGGGATAGAGAGAGGAGAGAGGAGGGATAGAGAGGAGAGAAGGAGGGATAGAGGGAGGGGGGAGGGAGGGTCACAGGAAGTGAGACTTGTGAGAATGGAGAGAATTACAACTGAGCATTAAATTGTGTAAACTTTATGACAAGATGAACAAAGCTCTATAATACTTAATAACAAGTTAGTGTGTGTTTTTGGAGATAGAACTTTCTGTTATTTATACAACTTAAAAACCACACAGACATACCTAAACATTGAATTATCATATCAGTCTATCCATAACATCATATTTATTAACAAACACACACACACTTTGTCCCCTGTGTGTGTGTGTGTGTGTGTGTGTGTGTGTGTGTGTGTGTGTGTGTGTGTGTGTGTGTGTGTGTGTGTGTGTCAGGGATAGGGGTCATGACCTGTGTGGGATGCCATTTCCTTTCCAGGCCGCTTAGATCTTCACGTTGGGGGAGAAAAGTTTTCCATTTTCTTTTTTTCCCCCTCACTCG
Source organism: Borostomias antarcticus (assembly GCF_949987555.1). Classification (NCBI taxonomy): domain Eukaryota; kingdom Metazoa; phylum Chordata; class Actinopteri; order Stomiiformes; family Stomiidae; genus Borostomias; species Borostomias antarcticus. The sequence goes on from NC_140234.1 coordinate 2,385,406, forward strand.
CTCCCTCTCTCCAAGTCAAACTGCCCCCCCCCCCCCCTCTCTCTCCCTCTCTCTCTCTCTCTCTCTCTCTCTCTCTCTCTCTCTCAGGAGGAGGAGGAGGCAGGGTGTTCACAAATGACATGCAGGCTTCTTGCACTGTGTCAGGCTGCGAGAGGACCCCTCTCTCCTCCTCCTCCTCCCCTCTCTCCTCCTCCTCCCCTCTCTCCTCTCTCCTCCTCCTCCCCTCTCTCCTCCTCCTCCCCTCTCTCCTCCTCCCCTCTCTCCTCCTCCTCCCCTCTCTCCTCCTCCTCCCCTCCCTCCTCCCATCTCTCCTCCTCCTCCCCTCTCTCTTCCTCCTCCCCTCTCTCCTCCTCCTCCCCTCTCCCCTCTCTCCTCCCCTCTCTCCTCCTCCTCCCCTCTCTCCTCCCCTCTCTCCTGCTCCTCCCCTCTCTCCTCCTCCTCCCCTCTCTCCTCCTCCTCCCCTCTCTCTTCCTCCTCCCCTCTCTCCTCCTCCTCCCCTCTCTCCTCCTCCTCCCCTCTCTCCTCCTCCCCTCTCTCCTCCTCCTCCCCTCTCTCTGCGGAGAACCTGGACGTCTCTCAGTCTTCTCTGCTGACCAGATGGGCTCGCTAGCAGGGCACAGGACCGACCGAGCGACCGACTGACCGACCCGCCGAGCGTCTGAATCGAGCGCAGACCGGGCCGGCCAGCAGAGGTCAGCGCCGGTGGGGTCCGGGGGGTGGGGGGTTGGGGGGGCATATGGAATATGGCTCACACCGCGGTGAAGACCCCTTTGAGGAGATCGTTCAGTGAGCATGTGAAGGACTCCACTAACAAGGCATGGGACGTCTTCTGGAGGAACACCAGGGAGAACAGGCTGTGGGGTGAGTCGCTGAAGAGCTGAGACACTCCTAGGTCTACACACACACACACACACACACACACACACACACACGTTGACTTCTAGCTCCCGGGTGCCTAGAGGAAATGCGATTGGCTTGAATTGTGTTTTTGTCTGTGTTCCTGTGAAAACTCCCCATCTGAGGTTTTGGAACGGTCCCTACAAATCTGATATTCTAGAACATTCCCTCCAGATCTGATATTCTAGAACAGTCTCTCCAGTCTGATATTCTAGAACATTCCCTCCAGATCTGATATTCTAGAACAGTCTCTCCAGTCTGATATTCTAGAACAGTCTCTCCAGTCTGATATTCTAGAACAGTCTCTCCAGTCTGATATTCTAGAACAGTCTCTCCAGTCTGATATTCTAGAACAGTCTCTCCAGTCTGATATTCTAGAACAGTCTCTCCAGTCTGATATTCTAGAACAGTCTCTCCAGTCTGATATTCTAGAACAGTCTCTCCAGTCTCATATTCTAGAACAGTCTAGAACAGTCTCTCCAGTCTGATATTCTAGAACAGTCTCTCCAGTCTAGAACAGTCTCTCCAGTCTCTCCAGTCTAGAACAGTCTAGAACAGTCTCTCCAGTCTGATATTCTAGAACAGTCTCTCCAGTCTGATATTCTAGAACAGTCTCTCCAGTCTGATATTCTAGAACAGTCTAGAACAGTCTCTCCAGTCTGATATTCTAGAACAGTCTAGAACAGTCTAGAACAGTCTAGAACAGTCTCTCCAGTCTAGAACAGTCTAGAACAGTCTCTCCAGTCTGATATTCTAGAACAGTCTCTCCAGTCTGATATTCTAGAACAGTCTCTCCAGTCTGATATTCTAGAACAGTCTCTCCAGTCTGATATTCTAGAACAGTCTCTCCAGTCTGATATTCTAGAACAGTCTAGAACAGTCTCTCCAGTCTGATATTCTAGAACAGTCTAGAACAGTCTAGAACAGTCTAGAACAGTCTCTCCAGTCTAGAACAGTCTCTCCAGTCTGATATTCTAGAACAGTCTCTCCAGTCTGATATTCTAGAACAGTCTCTCCAGTCTGATATTCTAGAACAGTCCGTGCCGTCTCATTGGTTCCCAGCTTGGTCTTGTCAGTGCGGTCCAACACATACCAGAGGAACTATGTTCCCATGCTCCGAAAGTCCATCAAAACAACTGATGAAACTGAGCTGTGTGTGTGTGTGTGTGTGTGTGTGTGTGTGTGTGTGTGTGTGTGTGTGTGTGTGTGTGTGTGTGTGTGCGCGTGTGTGTGTGAAGGGTCGCTGACCCCTCGGAGGACTTGTCAGTGGAGGGAGGTTGTCAGTGCAGAGAGTCTCTCTGGTTCTCATGCGGAGGGTCTCTGGGCAGACTGGACCCTGACTCAGGGAGGGTCTCTGGGCAGACTGGACCCTGACTCTGGGAGGGTCTCTGGGCAGACTGGACCCTGACTCAGGGAGGGTCTCTGGGCAGACTGGACCCTGACTCAGGGAGGGTCTCTGGGCAGACTGGACCCTGACTCTGGGAGGGTCTCTGGGCAGACTGGACCCTGGCCCTCGGGGGTCGCTGGGCAGACTGGACCCTGGCTCAGGGAGGGTCTCTGGGCAGACTGGACCCTGGCCCCCGGAGGGTCACTGGGCAGACTGGACCCTGGCTCAGGGAGGGTCTCTGGGCAGACTGGACCCTGGCTCAGGGAGGGTCGCTGGGCAGACTGGACCCTGACTCAGGGAGGGTCTCTGGGCAGACTGGACCCTGACTCAGGGAGGGTCTCTGGGCAGACTGGACCCTGGCCCTCGGGGGGTCTCTGGGCAGACTGGACCCTGGCTCTGGGAGGGTCTCTGGGAAGACTGGACCCTGACTCAGGGGGGGTGGCTGGGCAGACTGGACCCTGGCTCAGGGGGGGTGGCTGGGCAGACTGGACCCTGGCTCAGGGAGGGTCTCTGGGCAGACTGGACCCTGGCTCTGGAGGGTCACTGGGCAGACTGGACCCTGGCCATGTTCACCCGGTCATGTGTGTCCTTTCCTAATGCCTGCTCTCTCTCACATGATCACACGTGTGTGTGTGTGTGTGTGTGTACGTGTTTGTATCTTTGTGTGCGTGTGTGTGTGTGTGTGTGTGTGTGTGTGTGTGTGTGTGTGTGTGTGTGTGTGTGTGTGAAATGGCAGACCACAGGAGTGTGTGTGTGTGTGTGTGTGTGTGTGTGTGTGTGTGTGTGTGTGTGCGTGAAATGGCAGACCGCAGGAGTGTGTGTGTGTGCGTGTGAAATAGCAGACCGCAGGAGTGTGTGTGTGTGTGTGTGTGCGCGTGTGTGTGCGCCATTTCACACACACACACACACACACACACACTGAGGTCAGCTGAACAGTCTTCTTTCTCTACCTTTCTCTCCACCTCACTCTCCGTCTCTCCTCCCTCCCATACTCTCTCTCTCTGTTACACACACACCTCACTCTCCCTCTCTCCTCCCTCCCATACTCTCTCTCTGTTACACACACACCTCACTATCCCTCTCTCCTCCCTCCCATACTCTCTCTCTCTGTTACACACACACCTCACTCTCCGTCTCTCCTCCCTCCCATACTCTCTCTCTCTGTTACACACACACCTCACTCTCCCTCTCTCCTCCCTCCCATACTCTCTCTCTCTGTTACACACACACCTCACTCTCCCTCTCTCCTCCCTCCCATACTCTCTCTCTCTGTTACACACACACCTCACTCTCCCTCTCTCCTCCCTCCCATACTCTCTCTCTGTTACACACACACCTCACTATCCCTCTCTCCTCCCTCCCATACTCTCTCTCTGTTACACACCTCACTATCCCTCTCTCCTCCCTCCCATACTCTCTCTCTCTGTTACACACACACCTCACTCTCCCTCTCTCCTCCCTCCCATACTCTCTCTCTCTGTTACACACACACCTCACTCTCCCTCTCTCCTCCCTCCCATACTCTCTCTCTCTGTTACACACACACCTCACTCTCCGTTTCTCCTCCCTCCCATACTCTCTCTCTGTTACACACACACCTCACTCTCCCTCTCTCCTCCCTCCCATACTCTCTCTCTCTGTTACACACACACCTCACTCTCCCTCTCTCCTCCCTCCCATACTCTCTCTCTGTTACACACACACCTCACTCTCCCTCTCTCCTCCCTCCCATACTCTCTCTCTGTTACACACACACCTCACTCTCCCTCTCTCCTCCCTCCCATACTCTCTCTCTGTTACACACACACCTCACTCTCCCTCTCTCCTCCCTCCCATACTCTCTCTCTCTGTTACACACACACCTCACTCTCCCTCTCTCCTCCCTCCCATACTCTCTCTCTGTTACACACCTCACTATCCCTCTCTCCTCCCTCCCATACTCTCTCTCTCTGTTACACACACACCTCACTCTCCCTCTCTCCTCCCTCCCATACTCTCTCTCTGTTACACACACACCTCACTCTCCCTCTCTCCTCCCTCCCATACTCTCTCTGTTACACACACACCTCACTCTCCCTCTCTCCTCCCTCCCATACTCTCTCTCTGTTACACACACACCTCACTCTCCCTCTCTCCTCCCTCCCATACTCTCTCTCTCTGTTACACACACACCTCACTCTCCCTCTCTCCTCCCTCCCATACTCTCTCTCTCTGTTACACACACACCTCACTCTCCCTCTCTCCTCCCTCCCATACTCTCTCTCTGTTACACCCACACCTCACTCTCCCTCTCTCCTCCCTCCCATACTCTCTCTCTGTTACACACACACCTAACTCTCCCTCTCTCCTCCCTCCCATACTCTCTCTCTCTGTTACACACACACCTCACTATCCCTCTCTCCTCCCTCCCATACTCTCTCTCTGTTACACACACACCTCACTATCCCTCTCTCCTCCCTCCCATACTCTCTCTCTGTTACACACACACCTCACTCTCTATCCCTCTCTCCTCCCTCTCTCTCTGTTACACACACACCTAACTCTCCCTCTCTCCTCCCTCCCATACTCTCTCTCTCTGTTACACACACACCTCACTCTCCCTCTCTCCTCCCTCCCATACTCTCTCTCTCTGTTACACACACACCTCACTCTCCCTCTCTCCTCCCTCCCATACTCTCTCTCTGTTACACACACACCTCACTCTCCCTCTCTCCTCCCTCCCATACTCTCTCTCTGTTACACACACACCTCACTCTCCCTCTCTCCTCCCTCCCATACTCTCTCTCTGTTACACACACACCTCACTCTCCCTCTCTCCTCCCTCCCATACTCTCTCTCTGTTACACACACACCTCACTCTCCCTCTCTCCTCCCTCCCATACTCTCTCTCTCTGTTACACACACACCTCACTCTCCCTCTCTCCTCCCTCCCATACTCTCTCTCTGTTACACACACACCTCACTCTCCCTCTCTCCTCCCTCCCATACTCTCTCTCTGTTACACACACACCTCACTCTCCCTCTCTCCTCCCTCCCATACTCTCTCTCTGTTACACACACACCTCACTCTCCGTCTCTCCTCCCTCCCATACTCTCTCTCTGTTACACACACACCTCACTCTCCGTTTCTCCTCCCTCCCATACTCTCTCTCTGTTACACACACACCTCACTATCCCTCTCTCCTCCCTCCCATACTCTCTCTCTGTTACACACACACCTCACTATCCCTCTCTCCTCCCTCCCATACTCTCTCTCTGTTACACACACACCTCACTATCCCTCTCTCCTCCCTCCCATACTCTCTCTCTGTTACACACACACCTCACTGTCCCTCTTTCCTCCCTCCCATACTCTCTCTCTGTTACACACACACACCTCACTATCCCTCTCTCCTCCCTCCCATACTCTCTCTCTGTTACACACACACCTCACTCTCCCTCTCTCCTCCCTCCCATACTCTCTCTCTGTTACACACCTCACTATCCCTCTCTCCTCCCTCCCATACTCTCTCTCTGTTACACACACACCTCACTCTCCCTCTCTCCTCCCTCCCATACTCTCTCTGTTACACACACACCTCACTCTCCCTCTCTCCTCCCTCCCATACTCTCTCTCTGTTACACACACACCTCACTCTCCCTCTCTCCTCCCTCCCATACTCTCTCTCTGTTACACACACACCTCACTCTCCCTCTCTCCTCCCTCCCATACTCTCTCTGTTACACACACACCTCACTCTCCCTCTCTCCTCCCTCCCATACTCTCTCTCTGTTACACACACACCTCACTCTCCCTCTCTCCTCCCTCCCATACTCTCTCTCTGTTACACACCTCACTCTCCCTCTCTCCTCCCTCCCATACTCTCTCTCTCTGTTACACACACACCTCACTCTCCCTCTCTCCTCCCTCCCATACTCTCTCTCTGTTACACACCTCACTCTCCCTCTCTCCTCCCTCCCATACTCTCTCTCTGTTACACACACACCTCACTCTCCCTCTCTCCTCCCTCCCATACTCTCTCTGTTACACACACTCTGCCTCTCTTTCTCTCATCCTTGCCTCTCTCTGTCTCTCTTCCACTCTCACAGACTCTCACTCTCACTCTCTTCTCCTTTATCAACATCCTTCTCTTGCTGTCCTTTTTCTGCCCTCTTATTAACTTTCCCACCTCTCTCTCTCTCTCTCTCTCTATCCTCTCTCTCTCTCTCTCTCCCTCTCTCTCTCTCTATCTCTCTCTCTCTCTCTCTCATTCCCAGCCGTGTGCATCTCTGCTTTCCGTTCTGCATCCCTAACTTGTCCTAATATTTACACGCGCCGCACGAAAACCTGTCATAACCCCGACCAAATATGGTCGTTCCTTCACAGGCCCTCCTCTCTTATCCAAACGGCGCCCTGGCCAGATGTAGTCTTTAAACCAGCAGTGACCAGCGCCCAGCGCCCGGCCTGGACACAGCCCAACAGGCCAGTCAGATCCTGGTGG
>NC_140234.1:2397370-2402370 GCF_949987555.1 Borostomias antarcticus
CACACTACACCACCAGAGCCAACAGGACATCCTCACTGCACTTCATTCCCTCACACATGCTGTCACGGACCTCACACTGTCACTCACTACCACACTCACGGACCTCACACAGTCACTCACTACCACACTCAAGGACCTCACACAGTCACTCACTACCACACTCACGGACCTCACACATTCACTCACAAACGCACTCACACACCTCACACAGTCACCCACCAACAGACAATAAAATGGTAGAAATGTGAACCTTACTTGTTTGTGTCTTCATAGCTGGCGCATGACCTCAGTGTGGGCCCTTGGCCCCGCTGGTAAACCTCATGACGGGGAGGGGGCTGAGGGCTTGGGTCCTCATTTTGTGGTGGGGTCTTGACTGGTTCTCATTCTTATCAGCTTTGAATATACATCTTGGCAAACATAACAGAATGATGTACAAGGAGGGGACAGATACCTAGTGAAATTACTATTGGTTGCTAGTAAAAAGACAATAATGAGGGCTTGGTATAAGGTGGAACCCCCAACCAAGGAGCAGTGGTGGGTGTTGTGGAGGAGATTTATGAGATTTATTTATGCATTGAGGATGCAGGAAGGAAAGTTTGAAGGGAGATGGGAAAAATGGATGGATTATAGAAGGAAGTGTGATGATACCACTAGTATTAAAATTGTCATATTTGAGTAAGAAAAAAAAGCTGCATGGATGGAAGTACCCATAAGCTGTTATTGTAAGTTTTTATGTTTTATGGTATTGTCGTTGTATGGATGGAAAATGCTAATAAAGATTAAAGTAAAAAAGACAAAGAATATGTATCTTGGCTATGCACACACCAAGCCAGCCGTCACGCGCAGCGCCTGCCTCCAGTCTAGCCCCTACCCTGCTGTGCGCCAGGGTGAATGAGTCATGCGTGGAGCCAGGCCACCGTGCCACTACACTTGTGATGAGCATGTCGGCGTCACATATGATTTGGGTATTTATAGTGTGCACATTTTTGCGATTCACATAGACGTATTCATTCACTGATGGTGCCCTTATGTGGGTGCAGTCGCCATCGCCGTCACCTCTTTGGAGTTCTATCTCGGCCAGTAGGCCGAGTTGCGCCCGATTCATTTAGGCTCGCATTACGCACAGGAGGACTGTCATTTATATGCTTACCAAACAGCAAACAGGTCCACATGATCACATATTAATGACAATCTAATTTGTCAATGATTTGCGTTTGATGGAGTGCCTGCATTAAGTGTGTGACATATAGCGCGGAAGGGTTTGGGACAGCGCATAGGTACAGTTTGGGGAACAAATCCATATCGAACCATGAATGAGCCGGTTAGAGGACACGTCTAATCTTGCATTGCGATATATGTTTGTGCTGAATTGGCCTAGTAGCCTACATGATTGTGCGTTCATGAACTGTCGCTCTTATTCTCTCCATCAAACATAGTAATTCACCGACGCACCACCTGCGTCGCCAGTTCCCCCTGTGTTCAAGAAGGGCGTAGAACACCGTGTAAATCGGTACGCCAACTGGAGAGGTGTCCTACAAAAGCGCGGAGAAAGGCGACTAAATTTTCGCCCTTACGGCTTGATAAATCGCAATGTGGGGGGGGCAAATGGCGTACGCCTGAACTCGCGAAAAAGACCGTGTAAAAGAAGGCGTACCTCAATGATAAATGAGGCCCCGGGCATCTGGAGCAGATGTGCGCGTTGAAGCGGTGGGATTGACACAGGGAAATGAAACAAAACAACCTCAGCAAAACAAACGACCAAAGCCAACAACACGGGTTCTAAAATAAGGAGTAAAATAATAATAGAATTCAATTTTGCCCTGGAATAGGTGTACTTGTACTAAGTGCACTAGAATAAGAATAAATGTAAACTTCCTTCCCTTGTAACCAGATCCATGTCTTCGCGCTGCAAACTAGTGTTTGCAGGGTCAAGATTTTTTATTTTATTTAGCCTTTATTTAACCAGGAAAGGTCCCATTGAGATTAAAAATCTCTTTTTCAAGAGAGACCTGGCCAAGACGGGCAGCAGTGCAATCAAACACAGAGTTAAAGACGGAAAATACAACAGAAAACACAGAGATGCAACAGTAATACAATTTACACATGTGACTTGGTGATTTGGCTATATGGCAATACGCTAGTTAAAAACATGAACATACTGTTAAATCCACCTCTAAAACCGTCATAGTGGATTTAAAAACATCGATTGAGACCTGCTCCTCAAGTTTGAGATCATTTTGTAGCATGTTCCAGGCAGAAGGAGCCGAATAACTAAAAGCCATTTTCCCCTTTTCTGTTCTGACTTTGGGAACAGACAGAAGCAAGAAGTCAAAGATAGAAAAGGATCTTGTGCACCATCTCAGCAATGAACTTGAAGCTGGGCTCAGATATGCTCCGCAGCAATCCCACCGCTTCAACACGCACATCTGCTCCAAATGCCCGGTTGCCGTTGACCTCTCGGAGCAGTGTGGATAGGTCATCCAATGATCGCAGAACAACTGAGACTGTAGTATAGAGAAGAGACACACATAATGTTAAAAATGAGTCCTAAAACATATACAGCTAAAGGAACATAAAAAAACATTAAGATTTAGTAATAAAACACAGTTTCAATATTATGTAGCAGAACATACAAAAAAAAACTGCTTATCAGTAACAAAAACAATTGCAGTTAATCCGTTCTAGTGCAATCCACATACCTGTCGCGAAATGTCCCGTCCAACGTTGGTCCAGTAGGCGCTTGAGTGTCTCTGCTTTGTAGAGAATGGCAACGGTTGGGTTTTTGCAGAACTTGTAAATGGACTGCACTTATATAGCGCTTTTCCACCTTAGCGGCACTCAAAGCACTTTACAATGGCCTCTCATTCACCCATTCACACACACATTCACACACCAATGGCGGTAGCTGCCATGCAAGGTGCTAACCTGCTCATTGGGAGCAATTTGGGGTTCAGTGTCTTGCTCAAGGACACTTCGACATGTGGACAGTTGGAGCTGGGATTCGAACCACTGACCCTTCGATCACTGAACGACCCACTCTACCAACTGAGCTACAGCCGCATGTAGAGCATGTTACACACAGCGAACAAGTCCACCACAGCCGGTTCAGCTGCCAGAGCATGACTGACCACCAAATGCAGCTGATGGTTAAAACAGTGGACGTATGGTATTTCTCTGTCCAGTTTTTGCTGCAGAAGTTTCTGTACCCCTCCGTGTTTGCCGGACATCAGCGAGGCACCATCATATACCTGACTGAGGATTTTCCTTGGACTCAGTCCAGCTTTTGTCAGTTCTTCAAGGATGGTGTCAGTCAGCGTAGCTGCATCCCCCTGGTCAGCGGTGGCTATTGTTAGGAGGCACTCGGTTGGCTCGCACAGCTCATTCACAAAGCGCAGAACTATGGAGATGTTTTCTCTCCCAGTTGGATCTCTGGTTCCGTCCACTTTTAATGTGTAAAATGACTCACCAACCTCTCTCACAATCAGGGTTATAATAGTTTTGCTTTTTTCATTAGTTTTTATTTTTATATCGTTTTAACTTTTTGTGTTCAATTTCAGTTTAGTTTTAATTAGTTTTTAAAGCAGATTTGCTAGTTTAGTTTTAGTTTTTTGATAATGCTTAGTTTTCGTTTAGTTTTGATTAGTTTCAGTATTAGTTTTAGTTTTTTTTTTCTGCGCTAGCCTTGTGAGACCATCCTGATCTCGTGAGCTCATGTTGTTTCACTCTGTGTGAAACAAACCATCTGGCGCACGTCAGGTCACTCCTGCGCAGGGACACAGCTAAAGAACATGGAGGACAGATTTCATATCCACCCAAAATACTAGGCTTATGTATGACATGAAAAAGACTAAAACTAAGGACATTTTCTCTACAATTTTAGTTTATTTTAGGTAGTTTTGTAAACACACAATACAGTTTTAGTTAGTTATCGTTTTTTTGTAAAGCCTAGTTTTTATTTTTATTTTAGTTAACTAAAATGTTTTTTCACACCTAGTTTTCGTTTTTTAGTTATTTTTCGTTAACTATAATAACCTCTCTCACAATGTGCTCCCTTACTAAAGTGCTCATGATCTCCAGTAAGCTGTTTTGAATCGCAGGGCAAGTATATCTGGCATTGCCTGGGATGGTCTTTGCTATATTTGCCAAATCAGCATCTTTCCTCAAAGTATACTCCAATAAGGACAAAAATAGGTCACATCCTTCTTCATTCATATCACTGACAGCATCCTCATCACCTCTTAAAGGCAGCTGGTTCACAGCAAGGTACTCAAGAACATCTGTAGGAGCCAAATTGATATTATTTCATGGTTTCGAGTTGATATTATTTATTGAAGGTATTTATCTGATTATTTGGGTATTTGGGTTATTTGAGAAGAATGTGATGTGGTACAATGCATCCCCTCTAGTGTCCATTCATTTGTAGAATGGCTAATGTATAGATGGCAGGAAGCTAGGCCTACCACCAGGAAGGAGTCCAGGCAGACCTGGGTAGGGGAAAAGTTTTTTGACCACAAACACAGAACAAACACAGAGACAAAAGGATTTTGGAATCTAAGCTGAGTTTATCTTGTTATTTTGTATGTTTCATTTCCATAACTTCAAGAGGAACTGCAAAGTGGACTTTATGTTATGGTTAAAAGAAAATAAATCAGTTTTTGTTATACCGTTACCTGGAAGTGTGCGTCAAACTCCCTACCTGCTTGGACAGTGGTTCGTATAGGTTTGAAACCACTACAACATCAATAATTGATGACAGATAATATCGATTGCGTTGCAACTGCTCTGTATTGACTAATGTTGTAATTTATTTACCCATTTCAATGCGTCTCTCCTTGTCCTTCCACATAGCTGCACAAGCCAGGTGTTCCTTTGATACGGCATGTTTATTGAGCCCTTTGCCAGTTTCCAACGCATGCTTCCGGTCGCGGAATCCAGTAATAGTGAAGGTTGTGTCTGTGGCAGATGTAGGTCCGAGGCCCGAAACATCCTGCATGGGTAGC
>NC_140234.1:2407370-2422370 GCF_949987555.1 Borostomias antarcticus
GCTCCTCCCAGCTCTATATCTACAGTATGCTCCTCCCTCTATATCTACAGTATGCTCCTCCCAGCTCTATATCTACAGTATGCTCCTCCCAGCTCTATATCTACGGTCTGCTCCTCCCAGCTCTATATCTACAGTATGCTCCTCCCAGCTCTATATCTACAGTATGCTCCTCCCAGCTCTATATCTACAGTCTGCTCCTCCCAGCTCTATATCTACAGTATGCTCCTCTCAGCTCTATATCTACAGTATGCTCCTCCCAGCTCTATATCTACAGTATGCTCCTCTCAGCTCTATATCTACAGTATGCTCCTCTCAGCTCTATATCTACAGTCTGCTCCTCCCAGCTCTATATCTACAGAGCTCTGCTCCTCTCAGCTCTATATCTACAGTATGCTCCTCTCAGCTCTATATCTACAGTATGCTCCTCCCAGCTCTATATCTACAGTATGCTCCTCCTAGCTCTATATCTACAGTATGCTCCTCCTAGCTCTATATCTACAGAGCTCTGCTCCTCCCAGCTCTATATCTACAGTATGCTCCTCCCAGCTCTATATCTACAGTATGCTCCTCCCAGCTCTATATCTACAGTATGCTCCTCCCAGCTCTATATCTACAGTATGCTCCTCTCAGCTCTATATCTACAGTATGCTCCTCCCAGCTCTATATCTACAGTATGCTCCTCCCTCTATATCTACAGTATGCTCCTCCCAGCTCTATATCTACAGTATGCTCCTCCCAGCTCTATATCTACAGTATGCTCCTCCCATCTCTATATCTACAGTATGCTCCTCCCATCTCTATATCTACAGTATGCTCCTCCCAGCTCTATATCTACAGTATGCTCCTCCCAGCTCTATATCTACAGTCTGCTCCTCTCAGCTCTATATCTACAGTATGCTCCTCCCAGCTCTATATCTACAGTATGCTCTTCCCAGCTCTATATCTACAGTATGCTCCTCCCAGCTCTATATCTACAGTATGCTCCTCTCAGCTCTATATCTACAGTCTGCTCCTCTTAGCTCTATATCTACAGTATGCTCCTCTTAGCTCTATATCTACAGTATGCTCCTCCCAGCTCTATATCTACAGTATGCTCCTCCCAGCTCTATATCTACAGTATGCTCCTCTCAGCTCTATATCTACAGTATGCTCCTCCCAGCTCTATATCTACAGTCTGCTCCTCCCAGCTCTATATCTACAGTATGCTCCTCCCAGCGCTATATCTACAGTATGCTCCTCTTAGCTCTTTATCTACAATATGCTCCTCTTAGCTCTATATCTACAGTATGCTCTTCCCAGCTCTATATCTACAGTATGCTCCTCCCAGCTCTATATCTACAGAGCTCTACTCCTCTCAGCTCTATATCTACAGTCTGCTCCTCCCAGCTCTATATCTACAGTATGCTCCTCCCAGCGCTATATCTACAGTATGCTCCTCTTAGCTCTATATCTACAATATGCTCCTCTCAGCTCTATATCTACAGTATGCTCCTCCCAGCTCTATATCTACAGTATGCTCCTCTCAGCTCTATATCTACAGTCTGCTCCTCCCAGCTCTATATCTACAGTATGCTCCTCCCAGCGCTATATCTACAGTATGCTCCTCTTAGCTCTATATCTACAATATGCTCCTCTCAGCTCTATATCTACAGTATGCTCCTCCCAGCTCTATATCTACAGTATGCTCCTCTCAGCTCTATATCTACAGTATGCCCAGAGCTCTGCTCCTCCCAGCTCTATATCTACAGTCTGCTCCTCCCAGCTCTATATCTACAGTATGCCCTACAGTATGCTCCTCCCAGCTCTATATCTACGGTCTGCTCCTCCCAGCTCTATATCTACAGTATGCTCCTCCCAGCTCTATATCTACAGTATGCCCAGAGCTCTGCTCCTCGTTGTCCTCCTAGCCCTGTGCGTACCAGCCCACCGAGACCCTGTCGCACCGCCATTATTCTATTAAAAACTCCCGTCATGTCCACAGCACAGAGTTGGTCCACAGCTACTGTCCACCCAACCAAAACAACTTCACATGGCGCAGGTGAGCCAACCAATCAAATCTCTTGGAACAACAGGAAACGGAACTGGGCTGAGTTTCCCAGAGGCATCGTAGCGCTAAGTTCATCGTAGCGCTATGATGAACGCCATAGCTTAAGATGAACGTAGCGCTACGATGCCTCTGGGAAACTCAGCCCTGTACAACAATAATACAATGAATTAGTCTACAAGTTAATTATTATTATTATGAAGAGATTTAGGCTAGGTTTCTATTTTGTAAACAACATTTTGTCTTGTCTTTTTCGTCAACGACATTGCATGTATTATTTAGTCACATTAGTGTCACATGATCTCCATTAGCGTCACGTCTCGTCTCGTCATCAGCATGGGTGTAGAATTGAGTGGGGACGCTGGGGACATGTCCCCGTCAATATTCAGAGATTACTGAATTGTCCCCAGCAATAATTTGGTACACAAACGCTTAACAGATATCCTTCTCTACTAGTCCCGCCTCCCTAGCCCAAAATAATAGGATTGGTTTGCCATTTATTGCGTAACTATTAGATGGAGCCTGAGAATAGCTGAGCGTAAAGAGGACCTTCTTAATTTCCAATCTCTTCTTTCCACATTCTCCTCCTCCCTGTCTGCTGCTAAATCTGCTTTCTTCCGCTCTAAAATCCGAACCTCTGCTTCCAATTCAAAAAAACTCTTTGAAACCTCTTCACTACTCCAGCCCCCACCTCCTACTCCCAACTCCTCCCTTCTCCCTGATGATTTCACCAACTTCTTTGATAAGAAAGTTAACGATATCAGATCCTCTCTCCCCCCTTCCCCCGGTCAACGCTCTGTGCACCAACCTCACCTCCCCACCCCCACCCTCTCTCCCCTCTCCGCTCCCCCCTCCTCTCCACGCCCCACCCTATCCCACTTTTCTCCCCTCTCCCCCAACGAGGCCCTCAACCTTGTAACATCTAACCGCCCCACCACGTGTTCCCTAGACCCTGTTCCCTCGACTCTTCTTCAGTCTGTTGCACCCAAACCCCTTCCCTTCCTAACCCACCTCATCAATGCATCTCTTTTATCAGGATGCTTTCCCTCCGCTTTCAAGACTGCCAGAGTCACCCCCCTCCTGAAGAAACCATCTCTCCACCCCTCTGATGTCAGAAACTACAGACCGGTTTCCCTTCTATCCTTTCTATCCAAAACACTTGAACGTGCTATCTTTAACCAACTACCTTCGTACCTCCACCAGAATGACCTCCTAGACCCCCACCAGTCCGGGGTTCAAGGCTGGCCACTTGACAGAGACCGCCCTCCATGACGCGAGAGCGAACTCTCTCTCCTCTGTCCTGATACTCCTAGACCTGTCAGCAGCATTTGATACGGGAGACCACAAGATCCTCCTCTCCACCCTCGAGGAGAAAGGAGTCACTGGCACGCTCCCTGTTTGCATCCTACCTGACGGGCCGCTCCTACAAGGTGACATGGAGAGGGTCTATATCGGAACCGTGTAGACTGACTACAGGGGTTCCACAAGGGTCTGTCCTGGGTCCTCTCCTTTTTTCCCTCTACACTACATCTCTGGGTTCTGTCAATCGCTGGCATGGCTTCTCCTATCACTGCTATGCCGATGACACTGTCATTTCCCCCTTCTGACACACAAGTGGAGACATGCATAGCTGGGTGCTTGGCTGACATCTCATAGTGGACGACAACACATCACCTCAAAGCTCAATCTGGACAAGACTGAGCTGCTGTTCCTCCTGGGGAAGGGCTGCCCGCACCAGGACATGGACATCACCATTGTAGATACAGGTCACGCCGACTTGGACTACGAGGAATCTGGGTGTGACCCTGGATGACCAACTGTCGTTCTCTGCACATGTCACATCCGTCACACGCTCCTGCAGATTCATGCTCTACAACATCAGGAGGATTCACCCTTTCCTGACTGATGAAACGGCGCGGGTACTCATCCAGGCCCTGGTCATCTCCCGCCTGGACTACTGCAACTCCCTCCTCGCTGGGGCCAAAAGCTCAAATCAAAAATAGGCCCTTGATCGTCAGGGAAAAAAGCTTTGTTGATGACAGTAGTTTTCTTTGACGAAATTAACACTAGTGCTAAATGCCATGTCTATCCTCTGTGTGTGTGTGTGTGTGTGTGTGTGTGTGTGTGTGTGTGTGTGTGTGTGTGTGTGTGTGTGTGTGTGTGTGTGTGCCGGGAAGGGCACACAGTTCTAGGAATAGAACTTCCCTTCCTGCAGTTTTGGAAACATCAGGTGTATGAGGCAGGGTTCAGATTCAACACACACATACACACACACACACACACACACACACACACACAGACACGCCTACACACAGACACACACAGACACACACACACAGACACACACACGCCTACACACACACACACACACACGCCTACACACAGACACACACAGACACACACACACACACGCGCACAACCACACACGCCTACACACACACACACACACACACACGCCTACACACACACACACACACCTACACACACACACACGCCTACACACAGACACACACACACACACACACATGCCTACACACAGACACACATACACCTACACACACACACACATACACGCCTATACACAGACACACACACACCTACACACACACATGCCTACACACAGACACACACACACACAGACACACACACACACATGCCTACACACAGACACACACAGACACACACACACAGACACACACACGCCTACACACACACACACACACACACACACACGCCTACACACAGACACACAAAGACACACACACGCGCACAACCACACACGCCTACACACACACACACACACACACACACACACGCCTACACACACACACACACCTACACACACACACACACCTACACACAGACACACACACACACACACACATGCCTACACACAGACACACATACACCTACACACACACACACATACACGCCTACACACAGACACACACACACCTACACACACACACATGCCTACACACAGACACACACACACACAGACACACACACACACACATGCCTACACACAGACACACACACGCCTACACACAGACACACACACGCCTACACACACACACACACACACACGCCTACACACAGACACACACACACACACAGACACACACTCTTTTTGTCCTCTCAGGGAGTGGTGCTGCGTTGCTCCTCCTCTGACACCTGACTGCCCTGCTTGCGAACAAGAAGTATGTGATTGCGTAACTCCAGAGAACCCTAAACAGTTGTCAGGCAGGGGTCACAGAGGGGTCACAGAGGGGTCACAGAGGGGTCACAGAGGGGTCACAGGGACAGCTGTCAAGCCTGGGGAGGCAAGGCTTCAGCCGACCCCTTGCTTTATGGCCCGGCACAACAATGAACGATAGAATAACTTTCACATGAGTAAACATACACACACAAGCGCGTGCGACTCTGACTTTGTCCTTCAAAGTCTCACACACACACACTCACACTCACACACACATACACACACACACACACACACACACACACACACACACACACACACACACACATCTGTCTTCACCCTTCAAAGACACCCAAACACACTCGCACACGCCTCCTTCAAAGACACACACACACACAAACACACACACACACACACACATACACACGCCAGTGCCTTTGACAACGCTAGGACATAACAACTCTTTCTATTGAACATTCCCACACGCCCGAGACCCAGCGCCGGCCCCCTCCATCCTGACACCCCCCACCCTCTCTGGGAGGAGATGGGCCCTGATTGGCTGCTGTGGAGCGAGGGCAGGACTGTCAACATCCATCCATTCATTCATCCATCTATTCATCCATCCATCCATCCATCCATTCACTCATTCATTCACCCCAGTCAACACAGACTCTTCTCTCAACACAGACTGTTCCCTCAACACAGACTGTTCCCTCAACACAGACTGTTCTCTCAACACAGACTGTTCCCTCAACACAGACTGTTCTCTCAACACAGACTGTTCCCTCAACACAGACTGTTCCCTCAACACAGACTGTTCCCTCAACACAGACTGTTCTCTCAACACAGACTGTTCCCTCAACACAGACTGTTCCCTCAACACAGACTGTTCTCTCAACACAGACTGTTCCCTCAACACAGACTGTTCCCTCGACACAGACTGTTCTCTCAACACAGACTGTTCTCTCAACACAGACTGTTCCCTCAACACAGACTGTTCTCTCAACACAGACTGTTCCCTCAACACAGCTCGATGTGGCTCAGGGGGTAAAGCGGGTCGTCCAGCGATCGCAGGGTCGGCGGTTCGAATCCCGGCTCCTCCTGACCACATGTCGAAGTGTCCTTGGGGAAGACAATGAACCCCAAATTGCTCCCAACGAGGAGCAGGCGAGCACTTTTCATGCCAGCTGCCGCCATTGGTGTGTGAATGTGTGAACGCCGTTGTGAAGCGCCTGGGATTAAACACACAGCCTACCTGTTAATCATGGTTCCTCTATTCCACACTGTCCTCCTTCTGACAGCCATGTTGTTCTAGGGGCTGATTGAGGAGTCAGCTGTTTTCCACTAGCCAATGTGTTCTGTGACACATAAAAACCCATCTGTTCTGCCTCCCTCCCTCCATCCCTCCCTCCCTCCCTCCATCCCTCTCTGCCTCCCTCCCTCTCTGCCTTCCTCCCTCCATCCCTCCCTCCCTCCCTCCCTCTCTGCCTCCCTCCCTCCATCCCTCCCTCTCTGCCTCCCTCCCTCTCTGCCTCCATCCCTAACTCCCTCTCTTCCTCCCTCCTTCCCTCCCTCCCTCCTTCCCTCTCTGCCTCCCTCCCTCCCTCCCTCCTTCCCTCCCTCCCTCCTTCCCTCTCTGCCTCCCTCCCTCCTTCCCTCTCTGCCTCCATCCCTAACTCCCTCTCTTCCTCCCTCCCTCCATCCCTCCCTCCCTCTCTTCCTCCCTCCCTCCATCCCTCCCTCCCTCTCTGCCTCCCTCCATCCCTCCCTCCCTCTCTGCCTCCCTCCATCCCTCCCTCCCTCTCTGCCTCCCTCCCTCCATCCCTCCCTCCCTCCCTCCCTCTCTGCCTCCCTCCCTCCCTCTCTGCCTCCCTCCATCCCTCCCTCCCTCCCTCCCTCTCTGCCTCCCTCCATCCCTCCCTCCCTCCCTCCCTCCCTCCCTCCCTCTCTGCCTCCCTCCCTCCATCCCTCCCTCCCTCCCTCTCTGCCTCCCTCCATCCCTCCCTCCCTCCCTCCCTCCCTCCCTCCCTCCCTCCCTCTCTCCCTCCCTCCCTCCATCCCTCCCTCCCTCCCTCCCTCTCTGCCTCCCTCCATCCCTCCCTCCCTCCCTCCCTCCCTCTCTGCCTCCCTCCATCCCTCCCTCCCTCCCTCCCTCCCTCTCTGCCTCCCTCCATCCCTCCCTCCCTCCCTCCCTCTCTGCCTCCCTCCCTCCCTCCCTCTCTGCCTCCCTCCATCCCTCCCTCCCTCCCTCCCTCCATCCCTCCCTCCCTCCCTCCCTCTCTGCCTCCCTCTATCCCTCCCTCCATCCCTCCCTCCCTCCCTCCCTCTCTGCCTCCCTCCCTCCCTCCCTCCCTCTCTGCCTCCCTCCATCCCTCCCTCCCTCCATCCCTCCCTCTCTCCCTCCCTCCCTCCCTCCCTCCCTCCCTCCCTCCCTCCCAGTCTGCTGAGCATCAGGCCATTAAGTGAGCTGGATTGGAATGATGTGTTTGGTCCTGTTCTCTGATGGGCCTCTATAGACCCAGCTTGTCTGCTCTGCCAGAGGGAATGCTCTGTCTCTCAGGGCCAGAGGGGATGCTCTATCTCTCAGGGCCAGAGGGGATGCTCTGTCTCTCAGGGCCAGAGGGGATGCTCTATCTCACAGGGCCAGAGGGAACGCTCTATCTCTCAGGGCCAGAGGGGATGCTCTATCTCTCAGGGCCAGAGGGACTGCTCTATCTCTCAGGGCCAGAGGGGATGCTCTCTCTCTCAGGGCCAGAGGGGATGCTCTATCTCTCAGGGCCAGAGGGGATGCTTTATCTCTCAGGACCAGAGGGGATGCTCTACCTCTCAGGGCCAGAGGGGATGCTTTATCTCTCAGGGCCAGAGGGGATGCTCTGTCTCTCAGGGCCAGAGGGGATGCTCTGTCTCTCAGGGCCAGAGGGGATGCTCTGTCTCCAGGGCCAGAGGGGATGCTCTATCTCTCAGGGCCAGAGGGGATGCTCTCTCTCTCAGGGCCAGAGGGGATGCTCTCTCTCTCAGGGCCAGAGGGGATGCTCTATCTCTCAGGGCCAGAGGGGATGCTCTATCTCTCAGGGCCAGAGGGGACGCTCTATCTCTCAGGGCCAGAGGGGATGCTCTATCTCTCAGGGCCAGAGGGACTGCTCTATCTCTCAGGGCCAGAGGGGATGCTCTATCTCTCAGGGCCAGAGGGGATGCTCTGTCTCTCAGGGCCAGAGGGGATGCTCTGCTGCTCTGCCTCTCAGGGCCGCTCTTCCTCACAGGGCCAGAGGGGATGCTCTGCCTCACAGTGCTCTCTCTCTCTCAGGGCCAGAGGGGATGCTCTATCTCTCAGGGCCAGAGGGGATGTGACCCATTTCAGGACGGCTCTCATCGTGTCTTTGGGTTGATGACACTTTTAGAGAGGATAAGAGAGCACACACACACTTGTGCATGCTTGTGTGTGTGTGTGTATGTGTGTGTGTGTGTGTTTGTGTGTGTGTGTGTGTGGGGGCCTGAGTGTGTGTTTGTTTGACTGTTTGTGTGTGCGTGTGTGTGTGTGTGTGTGTGTGTGTGTGTGTGTGTGTGAGAGTGCGTGCGTGCGTGTGTGTGTGTGTGTGTGTGTGCGTGCGTGTGTGTGTGTGTCTAGCTAAGAGGTGAACTATGGATAATAAATCCATTCAGCCCTGGAAGCTGTCATGCTCTTGATTGTCACCTGCAGAAGAGACCGAGCCGGACGTGGTGATGAAAGGAAACAGTTTGACGAGACTTTACTCAACTTTAGAGAAGTCGTCGCCGTGGTTACTTTGATAGGAGAGACTTGACAGTGTTAAGAACAGAATGTTCTTTGATCAGCATCCCATCTGTCGCTAATAGAGGTTTAACTGTTGAATTAGAGGAAACATTGAACCAGGTCAGGTCAGGTCCAGATCCAGCTTGGCTTACGTGCGTGGCTGGCTTGTTTCTGTTCAGGACTGGTAGGACGGGAAGCTAGCCATGCCACTGAAAAGCTGGGAATTTAAATGACATGAAATAAAGTCTGATAAATGAAGATAGGTCTTGTCGCCTTGACACATCAATTCGTTCCAATGCTTCCAATGCTAATCCTGCACAAGAGTGAGATAGCTAGTGTCAGGGACAGTGGTCCGCTAGTAACCCAAAATGCTCCCGCTGTTGCTCCACCACCATTCCACCGGTAGTTTATTGTCTATATCCAAGGCCCATTGACCCTAGGCTTATGGATTTATATTGCTAAATTAACTTACTCTTTTTGGGTAACCCTTCCTTTCATAGTCCCCCAATTACTACATTTACCTGGTAAATACATGCAAAGTATAGCCTAATATATAATGGGTAATTACTGAGACACCTATACTGTAGGTATAATTTCAAAACAGGAGTATTTCAGATGTTCAATTACTGCACATAAATTCAATAACTGACATAGCACCACCAGGTCTTCTCGGGTCTAAAATGTGGACCCGAAACCGAGATGGACCCCAGACATTCGTTCCGAGATCCGACTAAATCCGATCATTTTATAAAATATGTATACCGGACCCCATTTTGTCCGAGAGCAGGAGTAGGACAGAGACCCGAGACCCGAGTCGGATTGGGTATTTTACGGATCCGACAGGCAGTAGTAGCAAGTAGCCTAGTAGCATTGATCGCTTAGGCTGTCACGGCTGTTGGCTTGCATGCTGTTGCATCACAGTTGGATGGAATGGAGATTTATCCTCTCAATCTCGACAGGATCAATCGCTGTTTTGTCAGGCTGTGATGTGGCAGCATGGAAATGAAACGGACGTAAATAAATAAGGCTACACAAAGCTGCAGCTAGGTTTGACCTCTTTATATTCATTTTCTTTCATGTGTTTCTCTCGGGTATTACGCATGATAAACAGACCCGAGGTAATAGAATCGGATCCACCCGAACCCAACTGACCATAATAAAATGGTCCGTACGGGTCTCGGGTCCGGTTTGGGTCCTCTCGGATTTACCCGACCCGTGAAGACCTTTACCACCAGGTAACCACATTTTTACATAACTTCTATAACATCCAGTGACAAAAAATATCCCACAGCAGGACTTGAGCCCCTGTCCTTTGGCATGGGATTCAGACACTATATCCACTACACCACCGAGGATCTGGAAAGTATATAATGTCATGGTGGTTTTATTTTGATGTTCTGGGACCACTGCCTCTTGTGGTAGCAACATAGAACTGCAGGTCAACAACATGATGGAGGGAGGGAGGGAGGGAGGGAGGGAGTGACAACCGGACATTTCCTATCTTTGTTGCGTGTCGCCACGCACGAAAATCAAAAGATATTCAGAGGTGCTAACCTTTACATTAGCTACCTCCAGAGCACAAGGCCCATTGCAGCACTCTGATTAATACTAATGTTTAGTTTTCTAAAATGAGATACCACCAGAACACTAACATAAGAGTAACAGAACAGTAACAGGACAGTAACTGATCAGTAACAGGACAGTAACAGGACAGTAACAGGTCAGTAACAGGACAGTAACAGGACAGTAACAGGACAGTAACTGATTAGTAACAGGACAGTAACAGGACAGTAACAGGACAGTAACTGATCAGTAACAGGACAGTAACAGGACAGTAACTGATTAGTAACAGGACAGTAACAGGACAGTAACAGGACAGTAACAGGACAGTAACTGATCAGTAACAGGGCAGTAACAGGGCAGTAACAGGACAGTAACTGATCAGTAACAGGACAGTAACAGGACAGTAACAGGTCAGTAACAGGACAGTAACAGGACAGTAACTGATTAGTAACAGGACAGTAACAGGACAGTAACAGGACAGTAACTGATCAGTAACAGGACAGTAACAGGACAGTAACTGATTAGTAACAGGACAGTAACAGGACAGTAACAGGACAGTAACAGGACAGTAACAGGACAGTAACTGATCAGTAACAGGGCAGTAACAGGACAGTAACAGGACAGTAACTGATCAGTAACAGGGCAGTAACAGGACAGTAACTGATCAGTAACAGGACAGTAACAGGACAGTAACAGGACAGTAACAGGACAGTAACTGATCAGTAACAGGGCAGTAACTGATTAGTAACAGGACAGTAACAGGACAGTAATAGGACAGTAACTGATCAGTAACAGGGCAGTAACTGATTAGTAACATGACAGTAACTGATCAGTAACAGGACAGTAACAGGACAGTAACTGATCAGTAACAGGGCAGTAACTGATTAGTAACAGGACAGTAACAGGGCAGTAACAGGACAGTAACTGATCAGTAACAGGACAGTAACAGGACAGTAACTGATCAGTAACAGGACAGTAACAGGACAGTAACAGGACAGTAACAGGACAGTAACAGGACAGTAACTGATCAGTAACAGGACAGTAACAGGACAGTAACAGGGCAGTAACAGGACAGTAACAGGACAGTAACTGATCAGTAACAGGACAGTAACAGGACAGTAACAGGACAGTAACAGGACAGTAACTGATCAGTAACAGGACAGTAACAGGACAGTAACAGGACAGTAACTGATCAGTAACAGGACAGTAACTGATCAGTAACAGGACAGTAACAGGACAGTAACTGATCAGTAACAGGACAGTAACAGGACAGTAACTGATCAGTAACAGGGCAGTAACAGGACAGTAACTGATCAGTAACAGGACAGTAACAGGACAGTAACAGGACAGTAACAGGACAGTAACAGGACAGTAACTGATTAGTAACAGGACAGTAACTGATCAGTAACAGGACAGTAACAGGACAGTAACTGATCAGTAACAGGACAGTAACAGGACAGTAACTGATCAGTAACAGGACAGTAACAGGACAGTAACTGATTAGTAACAGGACAGTAACAGGACAGTAACAGGACAGTAACAGGACAGTAACAGGACAGTAACTGATCAGTAACAGGGCAGTAACAGGACAGTAACAGGACAGTAACTGATCAGTAACAGGGCAGTAACAGGACAGTAACTGATCAGTAACAGGACAGTAACAGGACAGTAACAGGACAGTAACAGGACAGTAACTGATCAGTAACAGGGCAGTAACTGATTAGTAACAGGACAGTAACAGGACAGTAATAGGACAGTAACTGATCAGTAACAGGGCAGTAACTGATTAGTAACATGACAGTAACTGATCAGTAACAGGACAGTAACAGGACAGTAACTGATCAGTAACAGGGCAGTAACTGATTAGTAACAGGACAGTAACAGGGCAGTAACAGGACAGTAACTGATCAGTAACAGGACAGTAACAGGACAGTAACTGATCAGTAACAGGACAGTAACAGGACAGTAACAGGACAGTAACAGGACAGTAACAGGACAGTAACTGATCAGTAACAGGACAGTAACAGGACAGTAACAGGGCAGTAACAGGACAGTAACAGGACAGTAACTGATCAGTAACAGGACAGTAACAGGACAGTAACAGGACAGTAACAGGACAGTAACTGATCAGTAACAGGACAGTAACAGGACAGTAACAGGACAGTAACTGATCAGTAACAGGACAGTAACTGATCAGTAACAGGACAGTAACAGGACAGTAACTGATCAGTAACAGGACAGTAACAGGACAGTAACTGATCAGTAACAGGGCAGTAACAGGACAGTAACTGATCAGTAACAGGACAGTAACAGGACAGTAACAGGACAGTAACAGGACAGTAACAGGACAGTAACTGATTAGTAACAGGACAGTAACTGATCAGTAACAGGACAGTAACAGGACAGTAACTGATCAGTAACAGGACAGTAACAGGACAGTAACTGATCAGTAACAGGACAGTAACAGGACAGTAACTGATCAGTAACAGGACAGTAACAGGACAGTAACTGATCAGTAACAGGGCAGTAACAGGACAGTAACTGATCAGTAACAGGACAGTAACAGGACAGTAACAGGACAGTAACAGGACAGTAACAGGACAGTAACTGATTAGTAACAGGACAGTAACTGATCAGTAACAGGACAGTAACAGGACAGTAACTGATCAGTAACAGGACAGTAACAGGACAGTAACTGATCAGTAACAGGGCAGTAACAGGACAGTAACTGATCAGTAACAGGGCAGTAACAGGACAGTAACTGATCAGTAACAGGACAGTAACAGGACAGTAACTGATCAGTAACAGGGCAGTAACTGATCAGTAACAGGACAGTAACAGGACAGTAACAGGACAGTAACAGGACAGTAACAGGACAGTAACTGATCAGTAACAGGACAGTAACAGGACAGTAACAGGACAGTAACAGGACATTAACAGGACAGTAACTGATCAGTAACAGGACAGTAACAGGACAGTAACAGGACAGTAACTGATCAGTAACAGGACAGTAACAGGACAGTAACTGATCAGTAACAGGACAGTAACAGGACAGTAACTGATCAGTAACAGGACAGTAACTGATCAGTAACTGATCAGTAACAGGACAGTAACAGGACAGTAACTGATCAGTAACAGGACAGTAACAGGGCAGTAACTGATCAGTAACAGGACAGTAACAGGGCAGTAACTGATCAGTAACAGGACAGTAACAGGACAGTAACAGGACAGTAACAGGACAGTAACTGATTAGTAACAGGACAGTAACTGATCAGTAACAGGACAGTAACAGGACAGTAACTGATCAGTAACAGGACAGTAACAGGACAGTAACTGATCAGTAACAGGACAGTAACAGGACAGTAACAGGGCAGTAACTGATCAGTAACAGGACAGTAACAGGACAGTAACAGGACAGTAACAGGACAGTAACAGGACAGTAACTGATCAGTAACAGGACAGTAACAGGACAGTAACAGATCAGTAACAGGACAGTAACAGGACAGTAACTGATCAGTAACAGGAGAGTAACAGGACAGTAACTGATCAGTAACAGGACATTATATACATACAATACATAACGCCCCCTAGCTGTTATAAAATCACTATAACACACGGCCTCTCATGGTTTATTGCTTAAGTATATTGTCACTGTTACCCGTTTTACCAGTAGTAGTCCGATGTATGGACAGTGTCTGAAAGCCCAGTTTATCGGTGGAAACCTGGATCCAAGTCCCCTCAGTCCCACCCAGGTCCTAGCAGCCATGGTGACAGGGAGGGGGGTCCCTCCAGACCAGCGCCCTCAGGGCCAGCAGGGCCACAGTCTGCTGGATGGAAATGTCTGGTCACTCGAGCACCAGCTGGGCAGTCTGCTCTGGGACCAACCACTCCCCTAGCGGGGGGACACCCTGATACTCAGATAGCTAGTATTACTTCGGCTAAACCTTTCATGATTTGAAATGAGTTTAAATGAATTAGATGACTGTTTGGGCGTGTATTGTAGATGCTAACACACTCCTCGTTCATTATTCAGTGTTGGAGACCCCACCCAGGCTGTACTTGGTACGGTCCAGGGGAGAGAGGGGGGTGGGGGGGGGGATGTCCCTGCTGTCATTCTGATGCCCAGTACGATCACAGGGACTGGACTGAGCTCGAGCAGTTGAGAAGTGGACCTGAGTGTTTATTTTTTTAGAGTTTCCCTGTCGGCCAATTTAACTTCCCAAACCTCTGAAGAACTTTCCTCCAGTTTGCTCGAGGGAACTTACTGAGCCATGTTGATCACAAGTGAGTATGTTTTCTGTTGGCAAGTACTATTATAATATAGTATATTAATATAGTATAGAAATATACTCACATGTCTTTGCTGTGTGGGTAAGAGACAGAAGAGAGACCAGTGCTGTGTGGGTAAGAGACAGAAGAGAGACC
>NC_140234.1:2433146-2453146 GCF_949987555.1 Borostomias antarcticus
TGAGGGAGACATGGTGATATTCCTGGGTGAGTAAATCGTGTTGCACTTGCAGGTGTTATTGAGGCTCGGAGCCAAAACAATGAGGTAACTCTCCTCCTCCTGGAGGATCTGTCAAAACACCTCGAGCACGTTGTCCTTCAACAGGCGCCGCTCGACACCGAGGTGCTACGTTTTTGTTGTGGAAGTGTCATGAATTTTTCATAAAGGGACTTGGAATAACTGCCATTTCAAAGGGTATTTGCGACCGGCAATGACGGCAGGATGGCGAAATAATAAAACATTCATCAGTATAAGTGTGTGGATATTTCATGAATTCCCATGATGGATCACGCTCGCTCCTACGCTTGGCAAAAGTTTAGGGAACTCGAATAGCGAATAGATGAAACAGCCCAAGGGCGATCGCTTCTTACACAACACCGGTTTATATCTACAGCACAACTTCCTGCATGAGCAAAGAGCGTCTGGCTGAGAAGGCCTTTAGGGCTGAGAGGGCCTTTAGGGCTGCCTCCTAGTCTGGCTGAGCAGGCCTTCAGGGCTGCCTCCTAGCCTTCAGGGCTGAGAGGGCCTTCAGGGCTGCCTCCTAGCCTTCAGGGCTGCCTCCTAGCCTTCAGGGCTGCCTCCTAGTCTGGCTGAGAGGGCCTTTAGGGCTGCCTCCTAGTCTGTCTGAGCAGGCCTTTAGGGCTGCCTCCTAGCCTTCAGGGCTGCCTCCTAGCCTTCAGGGCTGCCTCCTAGTCTGGCTGAGAGGGCCTTTAGGGCTGCCTCCTAGTCTGTCTGAGCAGGCCTTTAGGGCTGCCTCCTAGCCTTCAGGGCTGCCTCCTAGTCTGGCTGAGCAGGCCTTTAGGGCTGCCTCCTAGTCTGGCTGAGCAGGCCTTTAGGGCTGCCTCCTGGTCTGGCTGAGCAGGCCTTCAGGGCTGCCTCCTAGCCTTCAGGGCTGCCTCCTAGTCTGGCTGAGCAGGCCTTCAGGGCTGCCTCCTAGCCTTCAGGGCTGTCTCCTAGTCTGGCTGAGCAGACCTTCAGGGCTGAGCAGGCCTTTAGGGCTGCCTCCTAGTCTGGCTGAGCAGGCCTTTAGGGCTGCCTCCTAGCCTTCAGGGCTGCCTCCTAGTCTGGCTGAGCAGGCCTTCAGGGCTGCCTCCTAGTCTGGCTGAGCAGGCCTTCGGGGCTGCCTCCTAGTCTAGCTGAGCAGGCCTTCAGGGCTGCCTCCTAGTCTAGCTGAGCAGGCCTTCAGGGCTGCCTCCTAGTCTGTCTGAGCAGGCCTTCAGGGCTGCCTCCTAGTCTGGCTGAGCAGGCCTTCGGGGCTGCCTCCCAGGCACTGATGAATAATTAGCCCCATCTAATGTGATTGTTCTTCTAGACGCTGCCTGTTAACAAAGCAAAGGTTAGAAGAGAAGAAGAGGCTATAGAGGGAAACCAGCTCTGTGATGTGAGGAGGTAAGACAGGCTAATAAGACACGTCTTATCCATGTACTGGAAGTACACTTGTCCAGAAGTTTCCAATAGGATTCTCAAGTTGTCCCTGTGGGAGAAGAAGAAGTACGCAGCCTCTAAACTACTGGTCCTCAGTCCACTCACCACTCCTGAGGTCACTTTGATTTATCCTCCACAAAACCAACAGACCACTTCCCCAAAATGCAAACTCTGAGCTCAATCGATGCACTTAAAATTATGTTTACAGACCCAAAACTGCTACTGTATTCCACCAACAGAGGACCGGAGGACACAGGCCATTAGGTATCCAGATGAAGATGAAACGATTTTGGTCTCAAGACGTTTCTCCTTCCCCCTCGTTAGCATGCTTGATTTAAAAGTTTGGCCCGGCGGTTTGATCGACCCGCGGGCCACATCTACCCGGGCCAAGAGCAAACACTGGTCCGTTCAACTGTGATCAATCACATTACTGGTCAGCTGTGATCAATCATATTACTGGTCAGCTGTGATCAATCACATTACTGGTCAGCTGTGATCATTCACATAACTGGTCAGCTGTGATCAATCACATTACTGGTCAGCTGTGATCAATCACATGACTGGTCAGCTGTGATCAACATTCTCTGCGCTACGATCGGATTGTTGCTGACGAATGACGACGACAATATTCTCGGCACCAACAACGATCGTAGCGCAAAGAATGTGAGCCGGAGAATAGCCAGTCTGCGCGCTGGCCTGTGCGCATGCGTGCTGGAGCAAGTGGGGAAAGGCGTGTAAAGATCATATTACAGAGGCTAAAGACCCCGTATTTGAAAACCACAACAATGCCTCGAGTTGAGGAATCTCAACTGTCGATTCATCCAATCTGATTGATGAAAACAACCGTTTAGCGGCCGAAAATAGATTTTGAGAAACTGCATTCTCGGTGCCCCGATCACCGTCATTACATGGATATACTGGCTCGCGCTGGATGTTAAATTTCTTCTACAGGCCTCCGAACTACACCAAAGTGATCTCGGTGAGTCAAACTTCTTATAATATGTCGTAAATAAGGTCCAGGTTGTCAAAAACGAGCATTGCCCTTTAACATGTGGGTTACGACAGATGTCCTGTCCTAAAGTCAACATTTCTTTGTCCCTGAGTCAATAAAGATAACACCTCTGAAGTCAGTTAGCCTACAGTTGTAATGTGATCCCAGGAATGATACAAAGACCAGCTGACACCATTGACCATTTAGAACATCAGTTGACCGTTTGTGACCATGTTTATATCCCTTGTATGCAAATTTGTTTGTCATGTGATTCCTGGCCTGGAGCCAGATATAAATTTGCCGCCACGTCAGAGGAACTTTAGTGATGCCGGAGATTTGACCCCGTGTAAAAGGCTTGCTCAATAAATTGATGATTCGACGTTTCTGGCCTCCTTGAAGTTCTGTTCCACAAGAAGATGATGCATCCGAAATACACTGCAAGATGAATAATGCGTAACCGGGACGTGCGTGTGCACTTCACTATGAATCAGAAATCGTGCGTACCTTTTGGAACTTGCAGATCCGCAACCCTATGCTTTGTGAGCCTCTTATGTTAACTTTGTTGTCTGGCCCATTCTATCACACCGACCACCAATAAATGTGTTAGAAACTGTGTGAAAGTGGCAGTTATCTGTACTCTGTGGCGTGGTGGCCAAGTGGCAAGGCGTTGGTCTTGTAAACCGAAAATCATGGGTTCAAGTCCCATCCATGCCTTTATACTGTGGAAGTGATTGATGCCTCAGTTTCCGTTGTACAGCTGCAGTCCTTGTCCACACAGAGTACACAGGAAATATAACCAAGGCTTCAGAATCCATTTGAGCTCACAAAGCTACATTTGTAACATGCTTTGTGAGCCTCTTATGTTGTCTGGCCTATTTATGGCCTACGGATGACAGCACACAGACGGATGACAGCGCACAGACGGATGACAGTGTGCCGACAGGGCAATGATGGTGGTTGAGCAACATGAGTGTTTCTATCTGTATTTCTACCATCATCATGATCAATCTCAGCTGTCAGAAAGAAACGCCGACAAACGGGCCGTCAGCCAATCATGTCGTCCCAGAGGAACGTTGCTCGTTACTCGACTGCCTGTCGCCAGACATGAATGACAGGTCAGAGGTCATAGCTTCATATGAGAAAACTAGTGGTATTCCTCTCATGTTCCAGGGACTGCGGGTGGAAATGAGCTGTTTAGCTATAACCTTGTACAGTGCATCTCTCCCTATCCTATAGGGTAAATGTCTACTGTACCTTGTCCCTGTCTTAAAAATAAATAAAAATCAATCAATCAATCAATGTTACAGAAGAGGAACATATTTACAGGTGTTACTTTGGATAAACCACCCACATATTGAAATCTACACGGCTTTTCTCGCTTGGAAAAAATGAATTAGCCGTCGAGAGCCAAATATTACAACAGCTTTTAGCCTGCTTTAAAATCGCTGCTGGCTAGTGAGAAATTAATCATGTATAGCTGGAAGTAGGCCAATATGTCCCATTTGTATGCATACTGCCTGCAAGCTACATAGTGTACTTAGTAAGGGCAGCTGTAGTACGTACTAATAGTACAACACAGAAGTGCACCATTCGGAACGCAGCCCAGTAAAGGATCTCATTTTATTAATGACCAATACATCACACCCGTTAGTAAGTCCGGTGCATAACCTGCTTTAAACGTCCCTCTGTCGTGTGTGTGTGTGTGTGTGTGTGTGTGTGTGTGTGTGTGTGGGGCACAGGTTAGAATGACTCCAGCTCCCAAACACATGCCCATACCCATAGATTTTTACGGGCAAGAAAATTCGGATGAGAATGGATGAAACCACCTTTATTGCTTGTCCTTCTCAAACACAGGTAAGAATTGAAACTTCTTCACACACTTTCCCCTGTGGTCCAGTAACAGTATACAGTATGAGCTGCAGGTGCATAGGCATCAAACAGGGAGGACACGGGAGGAGATGAGGGGGAGGAGCGCCATGCTGCCCCCCCTGACGGGGGAGATGAGGGGGAGGAGCGCCATGCTGCCCCCCCTGACGGGGGAGATGAGGGGGAGGAGCGCCATGCTGCCCCCCCTGACGGGGGAGATGAGGGCCCTGCTGCCCCCCCTGACGGGGGAGATGAGGGAGAGACGCGCCGGGCTGCCCCCCCCCGACGGGGGAGACGAGGGAGAGACGCCTGGTTCACAGACGGTCACTTCTCCTCTTTATCTGGGCTACAGTAAAAATACCCTGGGGACGCTAATGGGGAAGTGGATTTGAACTTTATTCTTCTTGTGGTTCTAATGTATATATGTCCTGTGTGTGTGTGTGTGTGTGTGTGTGTGTGTGTGTGTGTGTGTGAGAAGAAGGCCATGGTGACATCACAGTGGATGACGAGGTCACATCCTCTGGACAGGGTTGATGCCCAGGATGTCGAAGCCTTTAGCCATGATGGAGGCCGTGGCGTCACACAGCAGCAACCGCCACATGTTGATCTTCACCACCTCACCTGGAGAGAGAGAGAGAGAGGGAGGGAGAGAGGGAGGGAGAGAGAGAGAGAGAGAGAGGGAGAGAGAGAGGGAGAGAGAGAGAGGGGGGGGGGAGAGAGAGGGAGAGAGGGAGGGAGAGAGAGAGAGAGAGAGAGAGAGGGAGGGAGAGGGAGAGAGAGAGAGAGAGGGAGGGGGAGAGAGAGAGGGAGGGAGGGAGGGAGGGAGAGAGAGAGAGAGAGAGAGGGAGAGAGAGGGGGCGAGAGGGAGAGAGAGGGGGAAAGAGAGAGGGAGGGAGGGGAAGGAGGGAGAGAGATGGAGGGGTTTCAGTAAAAGAACCAATAAAAGCAGGACCTCTAAACGGGACTGTATAACTCAACACCCCCCCACCCACACACACACACACTCTCTGTACATCTGTTATCTGTTATAGGGACAAACATTTTAAAGCCAACCTGTTCGCTTTATTCACGCAGCTGGCGGAGTTTATAACCCCCATAGTGTATTCAGCCTGTTATTTTGACTATCTTGGTTCTTGAAGTGGTGTTTTTATAGAGATCTTTAAACATTGGAGCCAACGGGCACTTCTGCATCCGTCCCATCAATTACCTCAGACTGACCAATATGGCCGCTGTGTGAATAAAGCGAATGACCACCTACATCATCATGACTGGAATCATGGTTCACACTCAGATTTCACTAAATTCACCTGTATTCCCAAGTGATGTCAGCAGAGACAAACTGTGTGTGTATAGAGGGGCACAGAGAAAGTCCAAACTGTGTGTGTATAGAGGGGCGTAGAGAAAGTCCAAACTGTGTGTGTATAGAGGGGCACAGAGAAAGTCCAAACTGTGTGTGTATAGAGGGGCGTAGAGAAAGTCCAAACTGTGTGTGTATAGAGGGGCGTAGAGAAAGTCCAAACTGTGTGTGTATAGAGGGGCACAGAGAAAGTCCAAACTGTGTGTGTATAGAGGGGCGTAGAGAAAGTCCAAACTGTGTGTGTATAGAGGGGCGTAGAGAAAGTCCAAACTGTGTGTGTATAGAGGGGCGTAGAGAAAGTCCAAACTGTGTGTGTATAGAGGGGCACAGAGAAAGTCCAAACTGTGTGTGTATAGAGGGGAGTAGAGAAAGTCCAAACTGTGTGTGTATAGAGGGGCACAGAGAAAGTCCAAACTGTGTGTGTATAGAGGGGCACAGAGAAAGTCCAAACTGTGTGTGTATAGAGGGGAGTAGAGAAAGTCCAAACTGTGTGTGTATAGAGGGGCACAGAGAAAGTCCAAACTCTGTGTGTATAGAGGGGCGTAGAGAAAGTCCAAACCTTGTGTGTATAGAGGGGCGTAGAGAAAGTCCAAACTGTGTGTGTATAGAGGGGCGTAGAGAAAGTCCAAACTGTGTGTGTATAGAGGGGCACAGAGAAAGTCCAAACTGTGTGTTTATAGAGGGGCACAAACTCCAGTCTATGTTCCAGGCTGTTGGTTCAAACTCCATCAACCTTCATTTATACAACGGTTAGTTCTGGTTCTTGATTCTGATTGGCTGGAAGCCGTGTTAAAATACTTTGTAACACACACCTGGGACCGCATATCATTCCATTTTCAGTATTAATGCGTCTCTCATTTGATCCGATGCGTTGTAGTTGTTGTTGTTGCTTGGCAACCCATTTGTTAGGGGAACTATTTTGATCGGCGGAATTGAGGGAATGATGCTTCGTTTTGAATAAATCTTAATATTTTACATTGCTGTGTGTTTATTTTACACTAATAGCTGTAGTTACCGTTGTATAAAAGCAATAAACCACTCGAGGCCGTGTGTTATAGTGATTTTATAACAGCTAGGGGGGTTTTACTCGTGCTTAACAACGCCCCCTAGCTGTTATAAAATCACTATAACACACGGCCTCTCGTGGTTTATTGCTTAAATTTAAATTGGAGGTCGAACAGTCTGCCACGCCCAACCCAAAAGCCAAGGTAAGAAGACAAAAAGGGAACCAAAGTGTGTTGGCTAAAATCCTCCACCACTAGTATTTACAGCAGCTGCCTGGGATAATTTAACACAGTTATGGAAAGTCATGCATCACGTCAGGATTTTATAGTTCTGTAATACACTTTAAGCACTTAATCCGCCGCTGTGGCTAATGTGGCCTATAACTCAGTTTGGTAGCCAGCAGTGTTAGCCTAGCCTTAGCTCTCTCTCTCTCCACTAGGCCAGTTAGCCCAGGATGCTACGCTTATAGCATGCTAATACACCGAGGTCTAAAAGCCTTGGGTGAATAGAAGTTGGCGTTAGCCCCAGAACTCTCTACAGTCTATCTATGCTAATAACTCCAGTATGGTGGCCTGGAGGGCCTCTCTCAGTTCACATCAGCCCAACTCAGGACGCTCCACAATAGCATGCTACCGCTAACTGACGTGTGGGGTTTTACTACTGGACTCTAAATGATAACAGATGTGAATAATAGGCTAGCGGAGATCTGTGGTTCCTCCATGTTTTTCCCAGCGGGCAGAGCAGCGTCAGACTAGCAGCTTCCTGAGTCTGAGGACCTGATGCTCGTCTGGCGTCCGTCTGGAGGTTGAATACACCAGAGGAACGGCCACCAGCCTC
The DNA here is from genome assembly GCF_949987555.1 of Borostomias antarcticus. Classification (NCBI taxonomy): domain Eukaryota; kingdom Metazoa; phylum Chordata; class Actinopteri; order Stomiiformes; family Stomiidae; genus Borostomias; species Borostomias antarcticus. Next base: position 2,440,667 of record NC_140234.1, read on the forward strand.
GCTATTAAGAAGGGTTCAGGGAGCGTTTATCTGACTCCATCTTGAATGGGCGAGACATGAGTGGGCCGAGCAGGAGGAGTGGGGAGGAGGAGGAGTGGGGAGGAGGAGGAGTGGGGAGCAGGAGGAGGAGGAGTGGGGAGCAGGAGGAGGAGTGGGGAGCAGGAGGAGGAGTGGGGAGCAGGAGGAGGAGGAGTGGGGAGCAGGGGAGGAGTGGGGAGCAGGAGGAGGAGGAGTGGGGAGCAGGAGGAGGAGTGGGGAGCAGGAGGAGGAGGAGTGGGGAGCAGGAGGAGGAGTGGGGAGCAGGAGGAGGAGTGGGGAGCAGCTGTTTGTCTGATGACCTGAGGAGGAACAGAGCCTCGAGATGCTGTCTGGGAAATGTAAACACTGGAGCATAAGAGTGCAGGAAGAGGAGAGAGAAGACTGAGGAGGGAGGAGAGAGGAGGAGCAGAACAGAGCAGAGGGAGGAGAGAGGAGGAGCAGAACAGAGCGGAGGGAGGAGAGAGGAGGAGGAGAACAGAGCGGAGGGAGGAGAGAGGAGGAGCAGAACAGAGGGGAGGGAGGAGGAGAACAGAGCGGAGGGAGGAGGAGAACAGAGCGGAGGGAGGAGGAGAAGAGAGCGGAGGGAGGAGGAGAACAGAGCGGAGGGAGGAGGAGAACAGAGCGGAGGGAGGAGGAGAACAGAGCAGAGGGAGGAGAGAGAAGGAGCAGAACAGAGCGGAGGGAGGAGAGAGAAGGAGCAGAACAGAGCGGAGGGAGGAGGAGAACAGAGCGGAGGGAGGAGAGAGAAGGAGCAGAACAGAGAGGAGGGAGGAGGAGAACAGAGCGGAGGGAGGAGGAGAACAGAGCGGAGGGAGGAGAGAGGAGGAGGAGAACAGAGCGGAGGGAGGAGCAGAACAGAGCAGAGGGAGGAGGAGAACAGAGCGGAGAGAGGAGGAGAACAGAGCGGAGGGAGGAGGAGAACAGAGCGGAGGGAGGAGGAGAACAGAGCGGAGGAAGGAGGAGAACAGAGCGGAGGGAGGAGGAGAACAGAGCGGAGGGAGGAGCAGAACAGAGCGGAGGGAGGAGGAGAACAGAGCGGAGGGAGGAGAGGAGGAGGAGAACAGAGCGGAGGGAGGAGGAGAACAGAGCGGAGAGAGGAGGAGAACAGAGCGGAGGGAGGAGGAGAACAGAGCGGAGGGAGGAGCAGAACAGAGCGGAGGGAGGAGGAGAACAGAGCGGAGGGAGGAGAGGAGGAGGAGAACAGAGCGGAGAGAGGAGGAGAACAGAGCGGAGGGAGGAGGAGAACAGAGCGGAGGGAGGAGCAGAACAGAGCGGAGGGAGGAGGAGAACAGAGCGGAGGGAGGAGGAGAACAGAGCGGAGGGAGGAGGAGAACAGAGCGGAGGGAGCAGGAGAACAGAGCGGAGGGAGGAGGAGAACAGAGCAGAGGGAGGAGGAGAACAGAGCAGAGGGAGGAGGAGAACAGAGCGGAGGGAGGAGAGAGCAGGAGCAGAACAGACCCCTCCCCCCTGCTGTGCTCCTGGCCTAATAAGCCCCAGCAGCTGCATGTACTTCCCACACAGAACAAATACCAAAACACAAAAGTGCTCCTAGATCAATCTAGTATTGACTACGATATCAGCTGGGAAAACTACATTTCCCACTAGACAGACTGAGCTCTAACGTCCACCAAAATGGTTTACTGTACATGTAGTGATACTGTACATGTAGTGACATCGAAAACAGTGCCTTGTTTTGACTGCTTCCCAACACAGAGCCTGATCACACACACTCTGATCACACACACTCTGATCACACACACTCTGATCACACACACTCTGATCACACACACTCTGATCACACACACTCTGAGCGTGCAGTCGAGGCAGACTATAATATAATAATATAGTATATATTAATGTAATAATAATGTATTATATATAATATATATAAGCCTAATATAGGCCCCGGGAAACACTGCATTCAAACAAGGGGGACTCTGGAGTAGATGGACGGTGTGAGGTAAATGCTGCATGTTTATTAAGAAAAACAGGCCACAGAAGTCCTTACCACCAGCTGCTCATGTAGTAATATACCTTCATTTCTTATTGTTCCTACGTGCTCTACGCCTTTTGGATATTTAGTTGTGTTGTGTAATACGACCACGTCACCGGCAACATTTAAAAAATATCTAACAAATATTTAATATATATATTTTTTTTTTAAATCTAACAGATCTAAAAAATTCCTCACTCCAACACTTGCTGAAAGCTGAGAAACTGCGCTTTCTAGTATTATAGGGAAAATCCAATTAATATTCAAAATGTTGTCACTTTATTTTCAGGGTTAAAAGGGTTAAATAAAAAAATGTGCGTGCGTGTGTTTGTGTGTGCATGTGTGCGCATGCGCGTGTGTGTGTGCGTCAAGGTTATAATAGTTTTGCTTTTTTTCATTAGTTTTTATATCGTTTTAACTTTTTGTTTTCAATTTCAGTTTAGTTTTGATTAGTTTTAAAGCAGGTTTGCTAATTTAGTTTAGTTTTTATTTTTTGAAAATGCTTAGTTTTAGTTTAGTTTTTATTAGTTTCAGTATTAGTTTTAGTTTTTTATTCTTCTGCGCTAGCCTCGTGAGACCATCCTGATCTTGTGAGCTCACGTTGTTTCACTCCGTGTGAAACAAACAATCTGGCGCACGTCAGGTCACTCCTGCGCCGGGACACAGCTAAAGAACATGGAGGATAGATTTCATATCCACCCAAAATACTAGGCTTATATATGAAATGAAAAAGACTTAAACTAAAGACATTTTCTCTATAACTATAGTTTATTTTAGTTAGTTTTGTAAACACACAATACAATTTTAGTTAGTTATCGTTTTTTTGTAAAGTCTAGTTTTTATTTTTATTTCAGTTAACTAAAATGTTTTTTCACACCTAGTTTTCGTTTTTTAGTTAGTTTTCGTTAACTATAATAACCTTGGTGTGCGTACCCGTCTGTGCGTGCGTGTGTGTGTGCGTGTGTGTGTGCGTACCGGTCTGCCGGTCCTTCTCCACGCAGTAGCAGCTGTCGTAGAACTCGGTGAAGGTGGTGGCGAGCTCGTACAGGTAGTCACACAGCGTGTGTGTGTGTGTGCATGCGTGTGTGTGTGCGTACCCGTCTGCCGGTCCTTCTCCACGCAGTAGCAGCTGTCGTAGAACTCGGTGAAGGTGGTGGCGAGCTTGTACAGGTAGTCACACAGCGTGTGTGTGTGTGTGTGTGTGTGTGTGTGTGTGTGTGTGTGTGTGCGTACCGGTCTGCCGGTCCTTCTCCACGCAGTAGCAGCTGTCGTAGAACTCTGTGAAGGTGGTGGCGAGCTCGTACAGGTAGTCACACAGCGTGTGTGTGTGCGTGTGTGTGTGTGTGTGTGTGTGTGTGCGTACCCGTCTGTCGGTCCTTCTCCACGCAGTAGCAGCTGTCGTAGAACTCTGTGAAGGTGGTGGCGAGCTCGTACAGGTAGTCACACAGCGTGTGTGTGTGCGTGTGTGTGTGCGCGTGTGTGTGTGCGTACCCGTCTGCCGGTCCTTCTCCACGCAGTAGCAGCTGTCGTAGAACTCGGTGAAGGTGGTGGCGAGCTCGTACAGGTAGTCACACAGCGTGTGTGTGTGTGTGTGTGTGTGTGTGTGTGTGTGTGTGTGTGTGTGTGTGTGCGTACCCGTCTGCCGGTCCTTCTCCACGCAGTAGCAGCTGTCGTAGAACTCGGTGAAGGTGGTGGCGAGCTCGTACAGGTAGTCACACAGCGTGTGCAGCAGCAGGTCGTCCAGGATCTTGGCGAGGATCTCGGGGAAGCGCAGGATGCACTTTCCCAGCTTCCACTCCTTCTCGTGCTCCAGGACCACCTCGCTGGTCTGCGCCGCCTTCCGAAGCTCCGCCTCCTCGATGTTCGCCAGGCGCGCGATGGACCTGAACACGCACACATGGGGACACCGATAGCACGGTATTAGCACACACACTTATACGGACACACACAGACACACAGGTCCATCCCGAAAATAATATTGTTCATGTTATTAATTTTCATAATTAATTATTAATTTCCATATTATTATTATGAAAATAATGTTCATTATTTTCCGTAATTTAATTCAAACAGTCTTTTTTGTTTTAATCTTTATGATTGTACAGTATGTTCAGCATGTTCATTTATACACTCAATACTTGGTGGGGGCTCCTTTTGCACAAATCACTGCATCAACGTGGAGCAACATGGAGGCAATCAGCCTTGAAATATTTCACTACATGTAATGAATCTATCATATATGAGTATAATAATGAACTTTCCACAATATTCTAATTTTCTGAGATAAACCTGTATATATATATACACACGCACACACACACACACGCACACACACACACACACACACACCCAAGCCGCCGGTCCTAATGGAGCGCTCATCTAGCTGAACTCCAGTGTTCTTGTCTGAAGGTCAGCTGATGATCTCCGCCTGTGGTTCCACACTAAAGGCTAGGCCGCACCCTGCTGTGCTGCACACGCACGCACGCACACACGCACGCACGCACAGGGGTAGATCACTGTCCCGGGCCCCTGGCCCCCAGGAGAGAGGGGACAGATCACTGTCCCCCAGGAGAGGGGGGTAGATCACTTTCCCCTAGGAGAGAGAGGGTAGATCACTGTCCCCCAGGAGAGAGGGGGGGTAGGTCACTGTCCCCCAGGAGAGGGGGGTAGATCACTTTCCCCTAGGAGAGAGAGGGTAGATCACTGTCCCCCAGGAGAGAGAGGGGGTAGATCACTGGCCCCCAGGAGAGAGGGGGGGTAGATCACTGTCCCCCAAAAGAGAGGGGGGGTAGATCACTGGCCCCCAGGAGAGAGGGGGTAGATCACTGTCCCCCAAAAGAGAGGGGGGGTAGATCACTGGCCCCCAGGAGAGAGAGGGGGTAGATCACTGTCCCCCAGGAGAGAGGGGGTAGATCACTGTCCCCCAGGAGAGAGGGGGGGTAGATCACTGGCCCCCAGGAGAGAGGGGGTAGATCACTGCCCCTGGCCCCCAGGAGAGAGAGGGGGTAGATCACTGTCCCCCAGGAGAGAGGGGGTAGATCACTGGCCCTCAGGAGAGAGGGGGTAGATCACTGTCCCCCAGGAGAGAGGGGGGGTAGATCACTGTCCCCCAGGAGAGAGGGGGGGTAGATCACTGGCCCCCAGGAGAGAGAGGGGGTAGATCACTGTCCCCCAGGAGAGAGGGGGCAGATCACTGGCCCCCAGGAGAGAGGGGGGGGGGGTAGATCACTGGCCCCCAGGAGAGAGGGGGGGTAGATCACTGTCCCCCAGGAGAGAGGGGGGGAGCCGCGCTCCCTGCAGCCCAGCGGAGGCTCACCGGATGCGGGTGAAGGCGTAGAGGAGGTAGGCAGCGGTGGAGGCTCACCGGATGCGGGTGAAGGCGTAGAGGAGGTAGGCAGCGGTGTTTCCCCGGTCGTCCAGCATCTTGTCGAAGGAGAAGATGTAGTCGTTGATGCGGTTGTGGGAGAGGTCAGCGTACTTGATGCAGCCGAACGCCACTGACCGCTGGGCCTTAGTCAGCTCGTCTGGGGTCAGCACCTGGACACGGACACACACACACACACACAAACACACACACACTTTAACAGTATTTAATGAGAGGCACGCACCAAACCCTCCCATTATTCCGAGGTCACACTACAGGATTTTAGCCGGATTTTCTGCTCGCCGAATAGTTTTCCCGAATCCCAGACAAGGCTCAGCGGAAACACGGCGCCCTCCTGTGACTCGGCGGAAATTCAGCGCCCTCCTGTGACTCGGCGGAAACACAGCGCCCTCCTGTGACTGAGAGGAAACACAGCGCCCTCCTGTGACTGAGGAAACACAGCGCCCTCCTGTGACTCAGAGGAAACACAGCGCCCTCCTGTGACTCGGAGGAAACACAGCGCCCTCCTGTGACTGAGAGAGGAAACACAGCGCCCTCCTGTGACTCAGAGGAAACACAGCGCCCTCCTGTGACTCAGAGAGGAAACACAGCGCCCTCCTGTGACTGAGAGGAAACACAGCGCCCTCCTGTGACTGAGAGGAAACACGGCGCCCTCCTGTGACTGAGAGGAAACACAGCGCCCTCCTGTGACTGAGAGGAAACACAGCGCCCTCCTGTGACTGAGAGGAAACACAGCGCCCTCCTGTGACTGAGAGGAAACACAGCGCCCTCCTGTGACTCAGAGGAAACACAGCGCCCTCCTGTGACTCAGAGGAAACACAGCGCCCTCCTGTGACTCAGAGGAAACACAGCGCCCTCCTGTGGCTGAGAGGAAACACAGCGCCCTCCTGTGACTCAGAGGAAACACAGCGCCCTCCTGTGACTCAGAGGAAACACAGCGCCCTCCTGTGACTCAGAGGAAACACAGCGCCCTCCTGTGGCTGAGAGGAAACACAGCGCCCTCCTGTGACTCAGAGGAAACACAGCGCCCTCCTGTGACTGGGAGGAGAAACACAGCGCCCTCCTGTGACTGAGGAAACACAGCGCCCTCCTGTGACTCAGAGGAAACACAGCGCCCTCCTGTGACTGAGAGGAAACACAGCGCCCTCCTGTGGCTCAGAGGAAACACAGCGCCCTCCTGTGACTGGGAGGAGAAACACAGCGCCCTCCTGTGACTGAGAGGAAACACAGCGCCCTCCTGTGGCTGAGAGGAGAAACACAGCATCCTCCTGTGACTGAGAGGAAACACAGCGCCCTCCTGTGACTGAGAGGAAACACAGCGCCCTCCTGTGGCTGAGAGGAGAAACACAGCGTCCTCCTGTGACAGAGGAAACACAGCGCCCTCCTGTGACTGAGAGGAAACACAGCGCCCTCCTGTGACAGAGGAAACACGGCGCCCTCCTGTGACTCAGAGAGGAAACACAGCGCCCTCCTGTGACTGAGAGAGGAAACACAGCGCCCTCCTGTGACTGAGGAAACACAGCGCCCTCCTGTGGCTCAGCGGAAACACAGCGCCCTCCTGTGACTGAGAGGAAACACAGCGCCCTCCTGTGACTGAGAGAGGAAACACAGCGCCCTCCTGTGGCTCAGAGGAAACACAGCGCCCTCCTGTGACTGAGAGGAAACACAGCGCCCTCCTGTGGCTGAGAGGAAACACAGCGCCCTCCTGTGACTCAGAGGAAACACAGCGCCCTCCTGTGACTGAGAGGAAACACAGCGCCCTCCTGTGGCTGAGAGGAAACACAGCGCCCTCCTGTGACTGAGAGGAAACACAGCGCCCTCCTGTGACTCAGAGGAAACACAGCGCCCTCCTGTGACTCAGAGGAAACACAGCGCCCTCCTGTGACTCAGAGGAAACACAGCGCCCTCCTGTGACTCAGAGGAAACACAGCGCCCTCCTGTGACTGAGAGAGGAAACACAGCGCCCTCCTGTGACTGAGAGGAAACACAGCGCCCTCCTGTGACTCAGAGGAAACACAGCGCCCTCCTGTGACTGAGAGGAAGCACAGCGCCCTCCTGTGACTGAGAGGAAACACAGCGCCCTCCTGTGACTCAGAGGAAACACAGCGCCCTCCTGTGACTCAGAGGAAACACAGCGCCCTCCTGTGACTCAGAGGAAACACAGCGCCCTCCTGTGACTCAGAGGAAACACAGCGCCCTCCTGTGGCTGAGAGGAAACACAGCGCCCTCCTGTGACTCAGAGGAAACACAGCGCCCTCCTGTGACTGAGAGGAGAAACACAGCGCCCTCCTGTGGCTGAGAGGAAACACAGCGCCCTCCTGTGACTCAGAGGAAACACAGCGCCCTCCTGTGACTGAGGAAACACAGCGCCCTCCTGTGGCTCAGAGGAAACACAGCGCCCTCCTGTGACTGAGAGGAAACACAGCGCCCTCCTGTGACTGAGAGAGGAAACACAGCGCCCTCCTGTGACTGAGAGGAAACACAGCGCCCTCCTGTGACTCAGAGGAAACACAGCGCCCTCCTGTGACTGAGAGAGGAAACACAGCGCCCTCCTGTGACTCAGAGAGGAAACACAGCGCCCTCCTGTGACTGAGAGAGGAAACACAGCGCCCTCCTGTGACTCAGAGAGGAAACACAGCGCCCTCCTGTGACTGAGAGAGGAAACACAGCGCCCTCCTGTGACTGAGAGAGGAAACACAGCGCCCTCCTGTGACTGAGAGGAAACACAGCGCCCTCCTGTGACTGAGAGAGGAAACACAGCGCCCTCCTGTGACTCAGAGGAAACACAGCGCCCTCCTGTGACTGAGAGGAAACACAGCGCCCTCCTGTGACTCAGAGAGGAAACACGGCGCCCTCCTGTGACTGAGGAAACACAGCGCCCTCCTGTGACTGAGAGGAAACACAGCGCCCTCCTGTGACTGAGAGAGGAAACACAGCGCCCTCCTGTGACAGAGGAAACACAGCGCCCTCCTGTGACTCAGAGGAAACACAGCGCCCTCCTGTGGCTCAGAGGAAACACAGCGCCCTCCTGTGACTCAGAGGAAACACAGCGCCCTCCTGTGGCTCAGAGGAAACACAGCGCCCTCCTGTGACTGAGAGAGGAAACACAGCGCCCTCCTGTGGCTCAGAGGAAACACAGCGCCCTCCTGTGACTGAGAGGAAACACAGCGCCCTCCTGTGACTGAGAGGAAACACAGCGCCCTCCTGTGACTGAGAGGAAACACGGCGCCCTCCTGTGACTCAGAGGAAACACGGCGCCCTCCTGTGACTCAGAGAGGAAACACAGCGCCCTCCTGTGACTGAGAGGAAACACAGCGCCCTCCTGTGACTGAGAGGAAACACAGCGCCCTCCTGTGGCTCAGAGGAAACACAGCGCCCTCCTGTGACTGAGAGGAAACACAGCGCCCTCCTGTGACTGAGAGAGGAAACACAGCGCCCTCCTGTGGCTGAGAGGAAACACAGCGCCCTCCTGTGGCTCAGAGGAAACACAGCGCCCTCCTGTGACTCAGAGGAAACACAGCGCCCTCCTGTGACTCAGAGGAAACACAGCGCCCTCCTGTGGCTGAGAGGAAACACAGCGCCCTCAGAGGAAACACAGCGCCCTCCTGTGACTCAGAGGAAACACAGCGCCCTCCTGTGACTGAGAGGAAACACAGCGCCCTCCTGTGACTCAGAGGAAACACAGCGCCCTCCTGTGGCTCAGAGGAAACACAGCGCCCTCCTGTGACTGAGAGGAAACACAGCGCCCTCCTGTGACTGAGAGGAAACACAGCGCCCTCCTGTGGCTCAGAGGAAACACAGCGCCCTCCTGTGACTCGGAGGAAACACGGCGCCCTCCTGTGACTCGGCGGAAACGCGGCGCCCTCCTGTGACTCAGAGAGGAAACACAGCGCCCTCCTGTGACTCAGAGGAAACACAGCGCCCTCCTGTGACTGAGAGGAAACACAGCGCCCTCCTGTGACTGAGAGGAAACACAGCGCCCTCCTGTGACTCAGAGGAAACACAGCGCCCTCCTGTGACTGAGAGAGGAAACACAGCGCCCTCCTGTGACTGAGAGGAAACACAGCGCCCTCCTGTGACTGAGAGGAAACACAGCGCCCTCCTGTGACTCAGAGGAAACACAGCGCCCTCCTGTGACTGAGAGAGGAAACACAGCGCCCTCCTGTGACTCAGAGGAAACACAGCGCCCTCCTGTGGCTGAGAGGAAACACAGCGCCCTCCTGTGACTGAGAGGAAACACAGCGCCCTCCTGTGACTGAGAGAGGAAACACAGCGCCCTCCTGTGACTGAGAGAGGAAACACAGCGCCCTCCTGTGACTCAGAGGAAACACAGCGCCCTCCTGTGACTCAGAGGAAACACAGCGCCCTCCTGTGACTCGGCGGAAACACTGCTCACACCCCGATCCAGAGAGCACTTCACAGTTATTTGTAACAATAACAAATCACAGCATGTCCTTTTCGTGCCACCGTAGGAGCAGGCAGCTATCTACGTTTTCATTTAAATACACCCCCCCCCCCCAGGAGCAGTTAACACTCCGGATCCTTCTGCGTCCAGAAACACTCGGCAATTGACCACTTTCAATTCGGTTTTATCAAATCTATTTTGATAAACGAGAGGGCTGGTAGAAGCCTCGCCAAATCAATCAACCACTTGAAATGCCTTAAAGGGGCAGTGTGCTATTTTGGACATTTAGTAGATATTTGTGGTCCGTCTACCATGAACCTGAAACACATAGACCATCATTTCACTGATCGTTCCAGTATTGAGCTAGCTGCGTTTTCCTGCAGGCTCTCACTGGGCTACAATGGAGGTCAATGGGGCATAATGTAAATGCATTGAAGAACTATGATCAATGTGCTTTTCTGAGACGGGAAGCACAGGGTGTAATCTGACCAGTCTGGGTATGCTCTCCTGTGAAATGGATCGCAATCCGAATATTTCTAGGTGTTTGGCATGACTCGCACATAGTTCTCTGTGGGAACAGTGAAAAAACAAGCGCCAGAGGAATGCTTATGTTCAAGCCAAGCCGAACATGTCAAAACCTTCAGATTGCGATTCATTTAAATGTCCAAAAATAGCACACTGCCCCTTTAAGGCATTTCAAGTTGTTGATTGATTTGGCGAGGCTACCACCAGCCCTCTCGTTTATCGTGGTACAAAATAGATTTGATAAAAACCGAATCGAAAGTGGTCAATTGCCGAGTGTTTCTGGACGCAGAAGGATCCGGAGTGTTTACTGCCCTCCCTTGCGGAGAGAAGGGGGGGGGGGGGGGGGGTATTTAAATGAGGCTGAGAGAAGGGGGGGGGCTATTTAAATGAGGCTGAGCGAGAGCAGGTGGCAGGGGTGGGCATGTGGCCAGGGCGCACTGTGCCAGGCGGGGAGAGGGACGTTCAGATGGGCGTTGGGGGGGGGGGGGGCAGACTGCTATGACTAAATACAACTCTCAGAACAGATCACAACTGGTTCTCATTCTCTCCCTCTCTATCTCTCTCCCTCCATCCCTCTCTCCCTGCCTCGTCCTCTCATCCTCCCTCCGTTTCTCTCCCTCTCTCCCTCTCTCTGCTCGCCAGTGTTAGTTAAATTGGTTACGCCCCAGGGAGAATCCAGATTATACGCCTCCTAACTTTTCAGCATAATTAAACGGAGCACGTGTAACTTTCAACATCCTTGACAATTCCAGTATACGCTTAACAGAGAGAAGATACAGCAGCCCAACCTGGCTCAGATAGTCCCCCTACACACCCCCCTTCCACGCCCCCCTCCAGGCCCACCCCACGTCCCCCCCACGCCCCCCTCTCTCTCCCCCAGCCAAGCCTCTAAACACATTAAGGGGATGGGAGATGGGGTTTGGGTTTGGTTTATTTGAATGTTTATAAAATACCCACACGTATGGCACCGTAAAAACAAAGGAGGATATAAAGGTGTAGAAGTGGAAGGCTTATTTCCTCGGTGGTCCTGGGAGGGTGTGTGTGTGTGTGTGTGTGTGTGTGTGTGTGTGTGTGTGTGTGTGTGTGTGTGTGTGTGTGTGTGTGTGTGTGTGTGTGTGTGTGTGGTAAGTAAGTAGTTAAGCCTAGTGACCCATAGGGCAGGAGCCTTTCTCCTGACTCCTTAGTAGGGCTGGGATAAATAATTATTTTGGTAATCGACTAATCTAACGATTATTTTTTCGATTAGTCACGATTAGTCATTTGTTCCGGTCTTGAATCTGTGCTTTCTGTAAGCACTGCTCCTCTTCTGGCCTCTAGCTAGAGTATTCCTTCAATTATTCACTTCATTGGTTATCTTATCTACCATCTACACCATCCATGAGTTATGTTTTTAACTTTTAACCATTAAATGCAATATAAATGATCCCTTTTTACTATTTTCAGTCATGATATTTATCATGATATTTATTGAAGCCTAATCATTTATTGTGCACTAAGATAACCTGTGCTACAATCTGCTTTTGTTTATTTGGACTAAAAATAGGGAAAGATACAAACAGAAAAATGTATTAAATATCTAAGGTATGCTAGAGTATTCCTTCTATAATTCACTGTGCTGCACTGTACTCTCCTACAATTACAATTACAGCTTATGTACATATTTAGTTATATAAAAACGACCACAAATCATCACTATGAATTATGTGAAGTGTCGCCCTGTAAATATTGCATAGCGATGCCTCGTCATTGTATGATAATTTCATATTACTGTACCAACGTTACTGTACATGGGAGTGGGTGGAATGGGCGTTAACGCAGCCCCCCTCCACGATTCCAAGTCAATCGTCAAAATTAGCAACCCAGTTTAAAACCGACACAACGCGGCTAGATTTGAAAAACCGGAATTGTTTAGAGGACACTTTGATACAAAGAAAGCTAAATTGTTATCACCAAACGTTGTCTGGTTGTATACATTTAGTTTTTGTGACGTTGTCGCCTCAGAGTGGGTGTTAACGTAGCCCCTTCCTAGCGTTCTCTAGGAGGAACCACGAGATGTTTGTTTTGCAAGCTTTATCATAGAATACACTTCACTAACGTAGCCTACATGGCTGTCTCCCGGCATTCAAACCAGAG
>NC_140234.1:2458959-2506459 GCF_949987555.1 Borostomias antarcticus
AGGGCAGGTCAGACTGAGGGGCAGGTCAGAGGGGCAGGTCAGAGGGGCAGGTAGAGGGGCAGGTCAGACAGAAGGGCAGGTCAGACTGAGGGGCAGGTCAGATAGAGGGGCAGGTCAGATAGAGGGGCTGGTAGAGGGGCAGGTGAGACAGAGGGGCAGGTCAGATAGAGGGGCAGGTGAGACAGAGGGGCAGGTCAGATAGAGGGGCAGGTGAGACAGAGGGGCAGGTCAGACTGAGGGGCAGGTCAGACAGAGGGGCAGGTCAGACAGAGGGGCAGGTCAGACTGAGGGGCAGAGGGGCAGGTCAGATAGAGGGGCAGGTGAGACAGAGGGGCAGGTCAGACTGAGGGGCAGGTCAGACAGAGGGGCAGGTCAGATAGAGGGGCAGGTCAGACTGAGGGGCAGGTAGAGGAACAGGTCAGACTGAGGGGCAGGTATAGGGGCAGGTCAGATAGAGGGGCAGGTCAGACTGAGGGGCAGGTAGAGGAACAGGTCAGACTGAGGGGCAGGTAGAGGGGCAGGTCAGATAGAGGGGCAGGTCAGACTGAGGGGCAGGTAGAGGAACAGGTCAGACTGAGGGGCAGGTAGAGGGGCAGGTCAGATAGAGGGGCAGGTCAGACTGAGGGGCAGGTCAGACTGAGGGGCAGGTCAGACTGAGGGGCAGTTAGAGGAACAGGTCAGACTGAGGGGCAGGTAGAGGGGCAGGTCAGACAGAGGGGAGCATGGGGTGGTTTGGGGTCAGCCCAGTCTTTGTTCCCCTCAGTCCAGGTGTTAATAATGGACTCATCCCCGGGGGGCTCTGCGTCCCCACGTTCTCCCCATCATCTGATAAACAAGCAAATACAAACACCGCCAGGGTGGAACGCTCTAGAACCAGGGGAACGCTCACCTGTAGAGACTGAGTGGTGGAACACTAGAACCAGGGGAACGCTCACCTGTAGAGCCTGAGGGTGGAACACTAGAACCAGGGGAGCGCTCACCTGTAGTATACACTAACCCAGTATACACTAACCCACTATACACTAACCAGTATACACTAACCCAGTATACACTAACCCACTATACACTAACCCACTATACACTAACCCAGTATACACTAACCCACTATACACTAACCCAGTATACACTAACCCAGTATACACTAACCCACTATACACTTACCCAGTATACACTAACCCAGCTATACACTAACCCACTATACACTAACCCACTATACACTTACCCAGTATACACTAACCCACTATACACTAACCCAGTATACACTAACCCAGTATACACTAACCCAGTATACACTAACCCACTATACACTAACCCACTATACACTTACCCAGTATACACTAACCCAGTATACACTAACCCACTATACACTTACCCAGTATACACTAACCCACTATACACTAACCCAGTATACACTAACCCAGTATACACTAACCCACTATACACTTACCCAGTATACACTAACCCAGTACACACTAACCCAGTATACACTAACCCAGTATACACTAACCCAGTATACACTTACCCAGTATACACTAACCCAGTATACACTAACCCACTATACACTTACCCAGTATACACTAACCCAGTATACACTAACCCACTATACACTAACCCACTATACACTAACCCACTATACACTAACTCAGTATACACTAACCCAGTATACACTAACCCAGTACACACTAACCCAGTACACACTAACCCAGTTTACACTAACCCAGTATACACTAACCCACTATACACTAACCCAGTATACACTAACCCAGTACACACTAACCCAGTACACACTAACCCAGTTTACACTAACCCAGTATACACTAACCCACTATACACTAACCCAGTATACACTAACCCAGTATACACTAACCCAGTACACACTAACCCAGTACACACTAACCCAGTTTAAACTAACCCAGTATACACTAACCCACTATACACTAACCCAGTACACACTAACCCAGTTTACACTAACCCAGTATACACTAACCCAGTACACACTAACCCAGTATACACTAACCCAGTACACACTAACCCAGTATACACTAACCCAGTACACACTAACCCAGTACACACTAACCCACTATACACTAACCCACTATACACTAACCCAGTATACTGTTACAGATACCTAGTCTACTGTAGGCGAGTGCTACACCATAGAATATATGCATGTTTCATTATCAGACACACAAGTCGTCCACTCTTAAATGAAAGTATGCTGTTGTAATTATGCAACAGGGCTGTTATAGAAAGAGAGAGAGAGAGAGAGAGAGAGAGAGAGATAGAGAGAGAGGGAGAGAGAGAGAGAGAGAGAGAGAGAGAGAGGGAGAGAGAGAGAGAGAGAGAGGGAGAGAGAGAGAGAGAGAGAGAGAGAGATAGAGAGAGAGAGAGAGAGAGAGAGAGAGAGAGAGAGAGAGAGAGAGAGATGGTTTGATTCTGTAATAGAGGCCTAGAGAGAGAGGGAGAGAGAGAGGGAGAGAGAGAGAGAGAGAGAGAGAGAGAGATGGTTTGATTCTGTAATAGAGGCCTAGAGAGAGAGGGAGAGAGAGAGAGAGAGAGAGAGATGGTTTGATTCTGTAATAGAGGCCTGGACCCTGAAGAGGACAGGTGGGTGGGGAGCCACGCTCAGCCCATCTCCGCTCGACACAAAGAGCCTGGCGAGGCCCCGGGGCCGCTGAAATGCCAGGATGACGAGCCTCGCGCCCCGTAAACAGTCACACTGTGTTCCTCCTCCTCACAATGGACCGTCTCATCCCCATTCTGCACTGAGGTCGCGGACTGAGACGAGCAGAGAGAGACCAGGGAGAGACCAGGGACACTCGTAGTGACGGATCGGTCGACCGATATGACCCTCCTCGCCTCGCCCGTCTCCGCCCTCCCTCGCTCGGGATGTGAGGGGGAGCAAAACACAGATGCTCCGTAATTGAGATGGCTCACAATAAGGGTGGGCGGAACAGATGCATAAATCAAACGTCGTTGACTCTGAACGCAATGATTTCCAGCGCTTCCCCGCAGGACGCCTGCATGCATGCGCGCTGGAACCAACAACTGCTTTGTGGCCCCGAAGTAAGAATTTCGCTGTAAGCAAACAATGAATCCCCCTCCGGTTGCACAATATGTGGTCAGTCAGCTCAGACAGGAGCAAAGGCCGGCGATGGCACCAACTCTTCACAAAAGACAACCAGACCAAGAGGGCCTACTAAAGAACCCGCTCCGAGACCAAAGAACCCGTATATGAACACGCAAGAAGCTGGAATCATTACGCATACCAAATAAAAGTGGAGTGTAACCAAAAATGAATCGAAAGTACGACGCAGATTCCCCGCAGTGATATGCGCGTAAGCGGAGTCACCAGATGGGACCCTTCCCATCCTGCTCCGCGGGGATGCTGCGTCTCCTCCTCGCCCCGTTGGCAGTGGGGGATGTGCGCTTCCCCGTCCTGTCCTGTGCGTCTCTGGTCTCTCCACATCCCCGACTACCCCACAACCAAACCCCGCAGGGGCACAACAACTCGGTACAAGCCGATGGGTGCAGAAAGATGCGAGTTAGTCTTTTTTAGGGGACTCACCAGTCGGTAGGAGAAGAGTCGCTGATAACATCCTGGTAGGCTGTAAGGAGGGCCAGTCTGTTCTCGCTGAGATTCACAGCCATGTCGCTGACCCTGCAATCATCCAGACCGGTCTGGTACGCGAGGGGAAGAAGCGAGAGATCCAGAAAGACTGCGGAGCAGAGTGAGGAGGGAGGGAGGGAGAGAGGGAGGAGGAGAGAGAGAGAGAGGGAGGGGGGGGGGGCGCTCCGGAGTGGTCAAACAAAGAGGCAGTGCAGCTCTGCGCGGTGGAGGGCTGAGCGCCGCGCGGTCCTAGTGCGTGAAAGCCACGAGGTACCCGAGATACCGGCCATAAAGGATGTGGGTATTTGAGGTCTAGAGATGTGTATATTCATATTAGCACTGTTTCAGAAGGAATAAAAAACATAAAAAAACAACTTCCTTTCTTGTTTTATAAGCAGAATGTGAGCTCATGTGGTCAAGACGGCGCTGCTGCTCACACCATCCACCCAGTCACATTGGTAGCTAAAAATAAACTGCATTCTGAATTTCATTCAGATTTCAAACCTAGGGATCTCTCTCACTCTTTCAGACACAGACACACACACACACACACACACACACACACACACAAACACACACACAACATGCTCTGACTGGACAACAGAGCAGCTACTAAAATAACTGTTCCATCACTTTAAGTGTCCTTTGTTGCTCCCTTCAACACCCTCTTCTCTCCCTCTCTTTTCCTGTCTCCGTCTGTTTCTCTCCATCTCTCTCCATCGCTCCCTCCCTCCCTCTCTACCTCCCTGAGTGTTCATGATCCCGGCCCCCCCCCCCAGGCCTGAGGCCCGGGTCCTGGGAGGAGAGGTGTGTCAGTGTGTGAGCCAGCCCAAGCTCAGGGGCTTTGGAGGAGGAAGAGGAGGAGGAGGATGGTGTCTATGCCATATACGTATCTGGCCGAGTTCCAGCAGCATTTGATAGTTTGGCTGGTGATCGGGATGCAGATCTGAGAGCGCTGTCTCATAGTATGACTGTCATATTCAACTCCCTGGACAGCATGCTAGCTGGAAGCATGCTGGAGTGTTCAATGGACAAGACTCTAGAGTCCCTGACCCTTGAGTCTGACCTCAGGTCAGTCTCTGCTTTCCCTCTACGCTTAAATGGGCAGTTCCCCAGAGGAACTGGGGATTCAGGCTGAGAGTCAGTCACCACTTATTTACCCAAACAGTTTCCCCCCCAACTTTCTATCGTTATTGAGGTCCCTCTACTTGCTTGCATCAGCGTCTTTATCAATATTAACTGAGAAGCCGAGCAGACTCAGCTAGCAACGTTTGTGCATGAGAAGCTGGCCTCAGACCTGTGTCTGTGAGCAGCTCCTGCCAAGAGAGCGTCAGGGCCTCGGGGGGAGGGCCCAGCTGGTCTCCTAGGCCCTCACTGGCTCACTGCCCACATACCTCCTCCTCTCACAGGT
Organism: Borostomias antarcticus; assembly: GCF_949987555.1. NCBI lineage: Eukaryota > Metazoa > Chordata > Actinopteri > Stomiiformes > Stomiidae > Borostomias > Borostomias antarcticus. The sequence continues at coordinate 2,463,981 of NC_140234.1, forward strand.
CCAGGGATCTGTCACTCAACCATATCAGATCAGCCTGGCAGAGAGAGAGAGATAGAGAGGCAGAGAGGGAGGGATGGAGAGAGAGAGAGATGGAGAGAGAGAGAGGGACAGAGGGAGAGGCAGAGAGAGAGAGGGATGGAGAGAGAGAGAGAGAGAAAGAGAGGGAGAGGCAGAGAGAGCGAGGGAGAGAAAGGAAGAGAGGAGAGAAATGGAGATATAAGGCTCTGTGTTAGTGTTTGGGGGGTGACTTCCCAGCATGCAACTCATTAGGGATATAGAGTAAATTGATTAGCATAACGCCCACACACACACACACACACACACACACACACACACACACACACACACACACACACACACTGTAACACTCTATACACGCCTCCACACTTCTGATCTTAACCTCACCAATGGCCTCTTACACACACACACACACACACCACCCTGCCACACACACACACACCACCCTGCTGTCTCATCCAATGAGGATCTGCGCTGGCCCCACAGCGCCCTCCCCCCTGCTTGTTAAGCTGGTTAACATTCATGACTCCTCCCCCTCCACCACCTGCAGGTCCATGGGACCAATCCTTCCCTCTGGAGATGACCCCTCCCCCTCCACCACCTGCAGGTCCATGGGACCAATCCTTCTCTCTGGAGATGACTCCTCCCCCTCCACCACCTGCAGGTCCATGGGACCAATCCTTCTCTCTGGAGATGACTCCTCCCCCTCCACCACCTGCAGGTCCATGGGACCAATCCTTCTCTCTGGAGATGACTCCTCCCCCTCCACCACCTGCAGGTCCATGGGACCGATCCTTCTCTCTGGAGATGACTCCTCCCCCTCCACCACCTGCAGGTCCATGGGACCGATCCTTCTCTCTGGAGATGACCCCTCCCCCTCCACCACCTGCAGGTCCATGGGACCAATCCTTCTCTCTGGAGATGACTCCTCCCCCTCCACCACCTGCAGGTCCATGGGACCGATCCTTCTCTCTGGAGATGAACCCTCCCCCTCCACCACCTGCAGGTCCATGGGACCAATCCTTCTCTCTGGAGATGAACCCTCCCCCTCCACCACCTGCAGGTCCATGGGACCAATCCTTCTCTCTGGAGATGACTCCTCCCCCTCCACCACCTGCAGGTCCATGGGACCAATCCTTCTCTCTGGAGATGAACCCTCCCCCTCCACCACCTGCAGGTCCATGGGACCGATCCTTCTCTCTGGAGATGAACCCTCCCCCTCCACCACCTGCAGGTCCATGGGACCGATCCTTCTCTCTGGAGATGACTCCTCCCCCTCCACCACCTGCAGGTCCATGGGACCAATCCTTCTCTCTGGAGATGACTCCTCCCCCTCCACCACCTGCAGGTCCATGGGACCGATCCTTCTCTCTGGAGATGAACCCTCCCCCTCCACCACCTGCAGGTCCATGGGACCGATCCTTCTCTCTGGAGATGACTCCTCCCCCTCCACCACCTGCAGGTCCATGGGACCGATCCTTCTCTCTGGAGATGCTGACTGTTCTCAGGGAAGACATCTGTCCAGCACAGACTGGGCAGGGGTCCAAACGCCTAGGACTCTCCAGCAGTGGCATGCATGGTGTGTGTGTGTGTGTGTGTGTGTGTGTTTGTGCATGGTCCGTGAGTGTGTGAAACAGGCCTCCAGACAGTCCAAAGCTCTGGTACCACCAGGCCAGGCTCAGGTTCCTAACAGAGTTCTGGTACCACCAGGCCAGGCTCAGGTTCCTAACGGAGTTCTGGTACCACCAGGCCAGGCTCAGGTTCCTAACAGAGTTCTGGTACCACCAGACAGGCTCAGGTTCCTAACGGAGTTCTGGTACCACCAGGCCAGGCTCAGGTTCCACGGCGCAGCAAGGACGCGGTCTGGTCAGGGAGGAGCAGACAGCAGCTCCTCCCCAAGCCTGGAACTACTACAATGAGTTACACAGCAGACTGAAAGTGGAGAGGAACCCTCTAGAACCAGAAGGACTGTAGTCATACGTGTGTTCTAGTTCTGGAATGACCGGGCCTCGAGTTCTAGAAGGGCTGCACGTCCAGAGGAGCTCTAGAACACCGTGTCCTAACTGCTTGCGACGCGAGCAACAGAACGCGACATCGCACACTTGCTGTCCTAACTGAAACCGTTAAATGTCCTGTTCTGTTACGTCATTTGTCTATATTCCCAACTGAAGACAGACGCCTGTCAACGCGAGCGACAGGAGGAAAATAGGAACAGGGCGAGCGTCAAAAGGGCAGTTAAAACGTCGCCCTGCTTCGCGCTGCGTCGCTCGCGTCGTTAGGACATAACAATAGAAAACAAAGCAATGGAACGCATTTTGTCACTGACATTCGCTCACGTCACGTGTAGTTAGGACACGCTGTTAGAAGAATATAGGACTTCTATCAGCAGCACGGCCCCATGCTCAGTGTTACTGGCCCTTTCAGACCCGTGGTTGCGTTTTAATTAGGTTGGAGACACGTGGGAGTCGGGAGGAAGATCTTTGTTTGTGACCTAGAGCAGAGGGATATTGATTTATTGATCCGAGTCTATATTGGGAGATCGGGCGGCAGGTGGACTCTAGGGTCGGAGGTCAATAGGGTCTTCATCTTTAATCTCCTCCTCTCTCCATTTGAAACGCTGAGCACCACGAGTCAGGTCACAGACAGGAATAGAATGAGTGACAGAGAGAAAGGAGGAGAGAGAGAGAGAGAGAGAGAGAGAGAGAGAGAGAGAGAGAGAGAGAGAGAGAAGGAAAACTATTGTCCTGATCCTCCACAATGCACTGCTTCTACCATAGAAACCCCCAGATGGCTGCTGGTTGAAGCAAACAAGCAGATGAGCTCTTAAGGGCCGTTGTTGAAATCCCGGAGGAGAGACTTGACTTGCTGCACATCCACGGTGTTTTCATTCCTCCTATAACGAACAATGACCGACAAAACTAGCGACATGGGACAGAGAACAGGATATAGATTTAACAAAAGAAAAGCTAGGTGTTAATGTGAATGATTGTCTGCTAACACAGGCATACATCACTCAGGATGTGATCTGAACCAGGATGCAGTCTTAACAAGACAATTTTAGAGTTTTAGAAAAGTTTATTACTCCAAAATGATACTTACAGTTGACTATAGAACAATGCAGGATATTGTAGATCACTCAGTTTTGAGATACGGGACAGTAAAATAATTAAAAACAAACAAACTAACAACACTGCATTGTGCATACATCATTATAAAAACAAATGATCAAAAAATACAATAAATAATAGAGGTGTTTAGGCACTTGTATGTACTGTACGCAAGCGGGGCGACCCAGCCCAGGGTCTGGAGAGAGAGAGTACAGTAAGCCACAGTCAGGGGAACTGAGACTCAGACAAGAGGCCTCAGACCTCCATTAACAATAATGTATTAGTCTCAATGGGTTAAACTCTGGCTGTGCAGGAAAACAGCACCTACATACCAGCGCAGTGAGCACTGTGGCCCCATGGATGGTTCTGGAAGCTGGAGAACAGAGGGACACAGGCTCAGCAACTCAATGAGTGGAATTTCAGGGCTCAACAGAAATCAGAGTGATATTCAATCCAAACCGGTATCCAGCCGCCCTTGCTGCTTCAGGCCCCGTCAGGGGAGACGGGAGGCCAAACGATGAGGCCCGTCACACACACACACACACAGTGTACACACACACACACACACGTCACCTTCGCTTTCGGCCTGCCAGGGGTCGGAGGTTACCGCGACAAAGGGTTCTGTTCTGGAGTGTTGAGGAATGTGTTCATTTCCTCCTTTAGTGCATCTGTTCCCTCTACGTGTCCTGTAGGCACACAGGCCATCTCCAACACTGCTGCTGCCATCAACAGGAATGCAGTGTGTGTATGTGTGTGTGTGTGTGTGTCATTGCATGTGCATCAAGCACAAAACAGCCTTCCAACAACTATCCCCACCCCTCTCTTTCTGGCTTTCCAAGGGCGCAACAAAATTGTCTGTCTCCACTCAAGCCTGGCACTTTAGACATGTAAATGACACATCAAGTAGACAATGATCTTGCAAACTCCTTCCTCTTCCTCCCCCTGGCTTCCTGCTTCAGATGGCAGTGGCAGGGTGCTCCGTCTCCATCTAGTGGCCGTGGAGTAGTAGTGTCTAGTTAATGACCTCAACAATGAATTGAAGTAACTGACCTCAGCAATGAATTGAAGTGAATGAGAAACGCACACACACACACACGCACGCACACACAGCACATTACAAAACCCCTTCTCAACAGATGCATCTTTATTATAAATATACAGTGTTAAAACAAAATGGTTGGAAGTGAACCAGAGATTCAAATATTATATGGTACTGGTGTGAAAGCAGACAGAGCTGTGTGTGCGCTGTTCTCCCTTGGTTTACACAGGGAGCTGACCACTCCATCACACAGAGAGAGAGAGAGAGAGAGAGAGAGAGAGGAGAGAGAGAGAGAGAGAGAGAGAGAGAGAGAGAGAGAGAGAGAGAGAGACCAGAAACAGGGCTGTCCTAGAAGCTCAGCTCAGATCTTAACACAGGTTTAATGGCAGGTGGGATGTGCAGCACTACCAGATGAGCGTTCAGGTGAAGACATGGCAAGACCAGGACCAAGACCAGGACCAGGACCAAGACCAGGACCAGGACCAAGACCAAGACCAGGACCAGGACCAGGACCAGGACCAGGACCAAGACCAAGACCAGGACCAAGACCAAGACCAAGACCAAGACCAAGACCAAGACCAAGACCAAGACCAAGACCAGGACCAAGACCAGGACCAAGACCAGGACCAGGACCAAGACCAGGACCAAGACCAGGACCAAGACCCAGGCCCAAGACCAGGTGGATACAAGGTGGGTTTGGCTCCTTGTATAAAACTATCACACTCTCTTAGAAAGAAAGAAGAAAGAAACCTTTTATAACCGTAGAAGAACAGTCTAAAAAAGGTTCCAGATAGAACCCTTTTTCAGGTCAGAAAGAACCATTTAAGGTTCCAAATGGCACCTTTACCAACCTGAAAGAGTTCTATCTGGAACCCTGTTTGAGTATATCCTTCTACTGTTATCTGGAACCCTGTTTGAGTATATCCTTCTACTGTTATCTGGAACCCTGTTTGAGTATATCCTTCTACTGTTGCATATGGTTCCCTAGGGTATATAGCACACACAGTACAGTACGGAGCTATTTTTAGACTGTACTCCAGAATAATTCATTCCACATCTACATGTTCTCATCCCTCTCAATGTCAGTGAACAAGAACGTGAGCTGGTGAGAGGAGGGTGGACGCATTACGCAACAATGTTCCATCCACTCAGGTTCACCACAATCCTACAGAAAGACTCAATCTCCCAGAAACCCAGGGTGAGGCCTCCTAAACGCCCTAATAGTCCAGTCCAGACTGCACTTGTGTGTGTGAAGGCACTGAAGATTGAATCACCACAATTCATGTTTTATCCACATGCATAATAGAATGTAAACATTTGATCTTAAAACTCTTAAAACAAAACATTGGAAGTCAAACAGTAATACACATTTTAAACTAAAAAGCTTAAATATCTATTGAAAAACAACTATTCAATTTGATACTGTAACTTAATGACATTAAAGGAACATACGGTACAGCTCAATTCTAAAGTACAAAGTAATTTCCCCTATTGGCATGGAGTGTCTCATATGTCTCTGCAGACTGTTTCAAACATTACAGTGAAATGCAGTACGCTGCAATTAAGGTCAAAGGTAACTGGTTAAACCACTTTAAGCTTTGAACCATCAATAGGAGGTTTTAGAAAAATAAAATGACACAAATAGCACAGCGGACATTTTTAACTCAGCCTCAAACTAGAAACCCTTCTACTGTAGATGGCCCTTTGGTGCTGGTGGTCAACCTATTTCCCTGCTACTGGTAAGACAACTAGCACAACTAAAACGTGGTATACACATCTGAAAACATGGCCAATCAGTTATCTGTTTGACAGAATTATTTGAGAAAAACATTTGAACAAGCCAACAGCTGAATATTATGCCCATGAGAAGACCAGCAGCTGATATGGCGTGGACATTATTAGACTAAACTAGACATTAAAACAACATCCTCAATATACATGAATTAAAGAAGCCACATCAAAAACACATGGGTTGGCTTCAGAGGAGAGGATTTTATAAATATGATTAGGAAGAAAACGATCAGGTACAGTAGGAGTGCAAACCCTGCCATCCTGAAGAGGACAGAAGTCAAAGAATGACAGGGGGAAATTAGAAAAAGGTTTCCCAGAAGGCAGCTGGTTCACCGTGTGACACCTAAATGACCGCCCACGCAAGAGACAGGCGAGCCATCTAAGGCAGCTCTTACGTGGCTGAATGACAACATGTTCCCAAAGAAATCCCCCACAAAGATCTCAGGTTTAGTATGAGGAGGTCCACACCCTGATCTCAGAACACCCTGATCTCAGAACACCCTAATCTCAGAACACCCTGATCTCAGAACACGCTGATCTCAGAACACGCTGATCTCAGAACACGCTGATCTCAGAACACGCTGATCTCAGAACACGCTGATCTCAGAACACCCTGATCTCAGAACACGCTGATCTCAGAACACCCTGATCTCAGAACACGCTGATCTCAGAACACCCTGATCTCAGAACACCCTGATCTCAGAACACGCTGATCTCAGAACACCCTGATCTCAGAACACCCTGATCTCAGAACACCCTGATCTCAGAACACCCTGATCAAAGACGTTGATCGAACGCTGCACGTTGCACAGATCTATAGATGAGTGTCCATGCAGACCAGAAATGAACAGTGGGGTTAAAGGCGGTGTGTTGAAGCGGTCTGCGTGTGTTTCTTATTGCATGTTGACAGAGAACACACAGACCTGAGGGAGGGAGCTGATTGGTCCTGGGTGATTGTCAGTCCGTCATCGATGTGGGCGCGCTGGCCAGCCAAGTCCCCTCAGTTATTCTGACCGGGATCAGGGTCGCGGGCCGGACGAACAGGACTGGACTGGGGTAGAGCTGGACTGGTCTACGGAGGAGTTAGGCTGGACTGGGGAGGGACTGGACTGGTCTACGGAGGAGTTAGGCTGAACTGGGGAGGGACTGGACTGGGGAGGAATAACGGGGCTAGACTGGGGAGGAGTTAGGCCGGGCTGGGGGGGGTCTAGGGGGGGCTGGGGGGGGTCTAGGCTGGGCTGAGGGGGGTCTAGGTGGGCGTCTAGGCTGGGCTGGGGGGGGTCTAGGCTGGGCTTGGGGGGGTCTAGGGGGGGCTGGGGGGGGTCTAGGCCGGGCTGGGGGGGGTCTAGGCCGGGCTGGGGGGCGTCTAGGCCGGGCTGGGGGGCATCTAGGCTGGGCTGGGGGGGGTCTAGGCCGGGCTGGGGGGCGTCTAGGCCGGGCTGGGGGGCATCTAGGCTGGGCTGGAGGGGGTCTAGGCGGGGCTGGGGGGGGTCTAGGGGGGGGTCTAGGCTGGGCTGGAGGGGGTCTAGGCTGGGCTGGAGGGGGTCTAGGCGGGGCTGGGGGGGGTTTAGGGGGGAGTCTAGGCTGGGCTGGAGGGGGTCTAGGGGGGGCTGGGGGGCATCTAGGGGTGGCTGGGGGGGGTCTAGGGGGGGCTGGGGGGCATCTAGGGGGGGCCGCGGAGTGGGCGGGACGGGTGGATCTTTCACGGGACTGTCCAACGCCTCCTCCTCATCTTTCGCCGGCCGCAGCGGTCTCTCCGAGCCGCTGTCTCCCTCCTCCTCCTCCCCGACCACAGACTCCTCCTCCTCCTCCATCCTCTCCGGCGGTCCCTCCCCCACCCGTCCTCCCCCCCGGCGCTCCTCCGCCCCCCCTCGTTCACCGCGCCCCTCCTCTGTCGTCCCCGCCACCCTCTCCTCCTCCGCTGCTCCTCCACTCTCCTCCTCCTTCACATCTCTGCCTCCCTTCTCCTCAGTTTTCTCCTTGTCCTCACAGCGGGTTCTCCTGGGAGGGGCGTGGTCCCGAGCCCGCGGCCGCCTCCTCCAGCTGTCCCCCCCCTGGTCCTCCTCCAGCCTCACCTGGAATGGCGGCAGCTCCAGGAGGAAGGCCCTGATCCTGCTGGGGGAGCTCAGGTCAGCGGGCTCCTCCTGGCCGCTCGGCGCCGCCCCCGCTGACCACGCCCGACCCCGCCTGGACCTCAACCCCAGGCTCAGGTCTTGCGGCTGGGCCTCCCCCTGGACCGGTCCCCCGGCCCCCAGCTTGGGCCTCTTGGCCGACGACGAGGCGTGGGGGGCGGAGTCCTCCGTGGGCCTCTTGGCGGCGGGCGGGCGCCTGCTGAGGTTGAGGGGCAGGGCCTGCTCGGGGGGCGGCGTGTCGGGGGGGCGGGGCTTGGCCAGGTCCTGGGACAGCGCCTCAGACAGGCGCTTGGTGAAGGAGTGGAGCTGCTCCGAGCCGAGCCGCGTGCGCATCAAGCGCCGCACCTGCAGGCTGCAGTCCAGGTCCAAGGGGAGGACGCGCAGCGGGGGCAGGCTCCTCCCCTCCCGCACGCCGCCCTGCTCCTCCAGCCCGCACCAGGAGCACGGGGTCTGGGGGGGGGGCGGGGTCCCACCGGGTTGAGGGGTGTCCGGGCTACCGGCCTTGACCTGGAGCGGGGGGGGGGGCGGGGGGCTGGCGGTGCGGGTCCTGGGGGGTCAGTGGAGGGCTGTCCAGGCCGCTCAATCCCAGCCGGGCCCTAAACACATCCAGGGGACAGAGGCCCTGGGAGCCGCCTGCGGGTGCCCTGAGGAAGGCGGGGGGCGGGGCCTGGACTTGGGGGCGGCCCTCCCCCCTCGGCTTGGGCTGGAAGGGGAGGAAGGGTGCGGACATGGGGGACAGGTCTGGGGTCAGGGGCATGCCGGGCTGGCCCAGGTCTGGGAGGACGGCCGGGGGGTCCTGGGGGAGGGGGGGCGCCGCCGGGTCGGGGCTGGGCCAGGGAGCTGGTGGCTGGGATGTGGCCGCCGCCTTGGCCTGGGCCTGGAGCTTGGCCTGGGCCTGGAGCTTGGCCTGGGCCTGGGCCTGGAGCTTGGCCTGGGCCAGGAGGGTGGCCTTGTTCCGCCGGCCTGGAGGTCGACCCCTGCCTCGCTTCACCACCACAGACCCCTCTGGACAAACGGCCTGCTGAGAGAGAGAGAGAGAGAGAGAGAGAAAGAGAGAGAGAGAGAGTGTTACGGGAAAGGATGTGGATCTACATTTTGCACCATGTAGGTAACCATTGTCTATACACATTAGGTAAGACGCGTGCGGTGCCCTTGTTGTAGCAGGTAGGTTAGGTTCCCGGCAGGTCTATTTAGTTAGAGTGTGTGTGGAGCAGGTAGGTTAGGTTCTGGGCAGGTCTAGTTAGTGTGTGTGTGGAGTAGGTAGGTTAGAAGGGTAGGGAAGTTTAGGGCTGTGTTTGTGGTGTGGCACCGCCGCATGGTCTTTCTCCCTGCCCCCCTCTCCTACCCTTTGTTAGCGTCCGGAGGAGTGTTAGGTTGTTTATTGTCTTCCCCCTTGTCTTGTCCATTGCGTGTTGTATACTCATGAGTTTTTGTGTACGTTAGTGGGTCTTTTATTTAAATGGCGACCTCAGTAGTAGTTCAGTTCATTGAGTCTCCTTCCGTGGAGCTGTTGGACTTGTGTCTTGTGGCTGACTTGAAGGCTCTAGCTGAGCGTTATGACATAGCTACGCCCAAGAATGTTGTGAAGGCTGAGTTGAGGCGCATTGTGGGGGAAGCACTGGTGGACCGGGGGGTCTTGCCAGTGCCTGTGTTGACTACTCCTGATCCTGAGGGGTCTACAGAGCAGCCAGGAATCCCTGTGGTTGGGGAGGACCGAAGGGAGGATGATCCCGCCTCCCCAGTGAAGGAGGAGGCCTACCCTGAGGGGAGAGAGATTCCCCCACCCCGTTCTATGCCTCGGTTTGATCCTAGTCCTCATTCTGTTTCTCCTCCTGGTTCACCACGGTCGGGTATAAATGCTCGACTGCGCCTCCAGGTAGCGCGACTCGAGGCCGAGAAGCAGGAGAGAGAGCGTGAACGGCAGGCGGAGATTAACTGCCGGCTTGAGATACGGAGGATGGAGTTGGACGCAGAGATTCAGTTGCGTCGACTGGAGATGGAGGAGAGAATGGCTCTCCTAAAGGCCAACCAGTACTCTGCCTCTCAGTCTCTTGGCGCCCCGCAGACTTCACCTCAGATTTCTGCCGAGGTGAGGGATCGCCCTGATAGATTTGATGTTTGTAAGAAAATTGCCTTAGTGCCCCCTTTCAGAGAATCTGAGGTTGACTCCTACTTTAGTGTTCTTGAGCGTATAGCTGGCTCTATGCACTGGCCCAAGGACATGTGGCCCTTGCTTTTACAGTGCAAATTGGTAGGCAAAGCCCAGGAAGCTGTGTCTGCTTTGTCTCTTTCAGATGGTTTGGACTATGATTGTGTGAAATCTGCTGTGCTTAATGCCTATGAACTTGTCCCAGAGGCATACAGGCAAAAAATCAGAAACCATCGAAAAGGTGTCAGTAAAACCTACGTGGAGTTTGCCAGAGAAGAGGAGCTCATGTTTGATAGATGGTGTGCTGCTTGCAAGTGCGAGGACTTTAAGTCTCTACGGGAATTGATTATGGTGGAGGAGTTCAAGAACAGCCTCCCTGAGAAATTAGTAGTTTACCTAAATGAACACAAGGTGGCCAAAGTGTCCCAAGCGGCCGTGCCTGCAGATGAGTTCGTACTCACCCATAAAACCACTTTCACGGCAGCAGTACCCCGCTCTGAGATGCGGAAAGTGTCCCCAGCACGTGAGCACCGTCCCTCTACTGTGCCAGGCTTGAAGGGCAAGGAAGAGCGTGTGTGTTTTTTCTGCCACCGGCCTGGGCATTTGATAGCGGAGTGTAGAAAATTGCAGCAGCGACAGGGACATTCATCTGCCTCATCTCCTCATGCCAAACCGGTGGTGTTGGTGCTCCCTGCGCCTATTGATTCTAAACTGTCCTCTAATCTATCCTCTGTTAAGCCCTGTTTGAAGGCTGAGTCTAGCTATGATCCTTTTGTGTCTTCTGGATCGGTCTCCCTAACAGGTAATGATGAAACCTATGTGCCCGTTTGCATTCTCAGAGACACCGGAGCTGCCCAGTCTGTGATCCTCTCCAGTGTGTTGCCTTGGTCCGATGATTCGTACCGTGGCTACAGTGTGTTGTTACAGGGCATTGAGATGGGTCATGTGCCGGTGCTTTTGCATTTTGTTAATGTGCGTTCGGATTTGGTTAGTGGCAGATTCAAAGTTGCAGTGCAGCCTTCTCTTCCTGTGGAAGGTATCACCCTAATCATGGGGAATGGACTTGTGGGTGGGTTAGTAGTACCAGTGTTGGAGGTGGTTACTCCCCCAGCGCAGCCTGCTGTCCTCGATAGCCTGGGAAAGGAGTTTCCCACTGCTTTCCCCTCCTGTGTGGTTACACGTGCCCAAGCCAGGAAGTTGGGTAATGTGTGTGATTTGGAGGATTCTCTGTTTAGCTCCATACTTGGTGCAGATGTGAGTACAGATGTGAACGACTTGCCTCCCCAGAGCCCAGTGAAGGAGCCTGAGGTTGATAAGTCTGAGGTGGCTAAATATTTCAGTGAGATTTTCATCCCAGTAACTACAGATAACCTGAAAACTGCTCAAAGGCAGGACTCTAGCTTAGCCAAGTGTTTCTCTTCTGTTGTGACTAGTGAGCAAGCTGCTCACCGGACCGTAGCCTATGTGCTAGTGGACGGACTCCTAACCCGTAGGTGGAGGTCCAGAAGAGAGATGGACAGTGACTGGAGTTCTGTGTGTCAGATTGTGGTTCCTAAACCCTTTAGATCCCATGTGTTATCATTAGCCCATGATATTCCCTGGTCGGGTCATCTGGGTGTGACCAAAACTTATGATCGCATCTTACGACACTTCTTTTGGCCGGGTTTGAAGGGTGATGTGGCTGACTATTGCAGAACCTGTCATACCTGCCAGCTCATGGGGAAACCTAACCAAGTTATTCCCCCCGCTCCTCTTTATCCCATTCCTGTGTTGGGGGAGCCGTTTGAGCGAGTGTTGGTGGATTGTGTGGGCCCTCTGCCTAAATCTAAATCAGGTAATCAGTTTTTGTTAACCATTATGTGTGCAGCTACTCGCTACCCTGAGGCCATTCCTGTGCGCAAAATCACTGCCAAGGTCGTAGCAGCAGCCTTAACAAAGGTCTTTGCTACCTTTGGTTTACCCAAAGTGGTTCAAACTGATCAGGGTACCAATTTTATGTCTCGTTTATTCACCCAGGTTTTGAAAACCCTCCAGATCACTCACAAGGTGTCCAGCGCATACCACCCTGAGAGTCAGGGCGCACTGGAACGCTGGCACCAAACCTTGAAGGCCATGTTGCGCAAGTATTGTTTTGATACAGGCAAGGATTGGGATGAGGGAATCCCGTACGTTTTATTCGCCATCCGTGAAACGGTGCAAGAATCCTTGAAGTTTAGTCCAGCGGAGTTAGTGTTTGGCCATGTTGTCCGTGGTCCGCTGAAGGTACTGAAAGACCAAATGTTGACTACCAACCCTGCTCCTAAAGATGTGTTAGACTACGTGAGTCGAGTTAGAGAGCGGTTGCATGATGCTTGTGCCTTAGCGAAAGAGGCCCTGAGCCATTCACAAGAGACTATGAAGTCTCAGTTCGATCGGAAAGCGGTAGAGCGCTCTCTTGACCCAGGTGACCAAGTTCTAGTGTTGTTGCCGGTGCCTGGTTCCTCGTTGTCCGTACTGTATTGAAAGGAAGCTGAGTGAGACAGATTATGTCATCCGATCGCCTGATCGGAGACGTCAATCCCGGGTGTGTCACATCAACATGCTTAAACTGTACAGGGCGAGGGAGACGAAGCCCCCTGAGGCTAGGTAAGCCACCCTGGGGTCTACATTTTGCACCATGTAGGTAACCATTGTCTATACACATTAGGTAAGACGCGTGCGGTGCACATGTTGTAGCAGGTAGGTTAGGTTCCGGGCAGGTCTATTTAGTTAGTGTGTGTGGACTAGGTAGGTTAGAAAGGGTAGGGAAGTTTAGGGCTGTGTTTGTGGTGTGGCACCGCCGCATGGTCTTTCTCCCTGCCCCCCTCTCCTACCCTTTGTTAGCGTCCGGAGGAGTGTTGGGTTGTTTATTTTCTTCCCCCTTGTCTTGTCCATTGCTTGTTTATACTCATGAGTTTTGTGTGGAAATAAATCTTTTTTTTTTGACAAAAGGTACATTGGATTTGGACATTGTATTGTGTTTTGAATGCCCCACACCCAGAGTATCGTGTTGCGTTCCATCTACCAGCTGTGTGTTATACTCAGACTGTTCTTATTCACCATACCCCTTTGGTAATAACATCGTAATAAGAATGTAACAGAGAGAAAGAAAGAAAGCAAGAAAGAAAGAAAGAAAGAAAGAAAGAAAGAAAGAAAGAAAGAAAGAAGATAGAGATGGGGGAGATATATTTAGAGAGAGGGAGAGGGAGAGAAAGAAAGAAGATAGAGATGATAGAGATGGGGGAGATATATTTAGAAAGAAAGGCAGAGAGAGGGAGAGGGAGAGAAAGAAAGAAAGAAGATAGATGATAGAGATGGGGGAGATATATTTAGAAACAAAGGCAGAGGGAGAGGGAGAGAGAAAGAAAGGCAGAGAGAGAGAGAGAGGGAGAGGGAGAGAAAGAAAGAAAGAAGATAGATGATAGAGATGGGGGAGATATATTTAGAAAGAAAGGCAGAGAGAGAGAGGGAGAGGGAGAGAGAGAGAGAAGAACAATGACCGATTAGGAACACCCAGGAGAAACACCCAAAGCGTGTTGAGAGAGAGAGAAGGATTGATTCTTACTGGAGGAGGGGTGGCGGTCACCGTCTTCTTCTCCTCTGTCTGTTTGACTCCCGGCTTTCTTCCTCTCACCCCCCTCACCAGTGGCTTCCTGCCCCTCATCCCCCTGGTCCTGGGAGGACCCGAGGATTCTGGGAGCTTGAGTTCTGCTCCTTCTCCTCTGGCGTGCTCCTCATAGGGAAGCATCAGCCTATCACAGAGACAGTGGGAGGAGACTTTGTTAGGAAGCGCTGAACACTGGCAGAAGCTCCAGAGTTTGGACCATGCCCAAGGCTGCGTTCCGAATCGCATACTTCTACTTCTTACTACCAGTACCTACTACAGCTGCCCTTAGAAAGTACGTACTTTGCAAGCAGTAGGCATCCAATTGGGACATACTACCTCGTCATAACATTGCGCCTTGAAATTCGCCCACATCCGTCGCCGTCCATAACGCGACATTCGTCTACAGCTGTCACGACTCGCACATGTGACGCACATTTCTGCTGCGCACAGGATTGTGGGTCAGAATAGCCAGAAAAGCCTGCTGGCTTGCATACTGCAAAATACGACCGGATGTAGTAGGACATCCTGGTATTTTTGCCATACTGCATGTGGCATACTATGTATTGGGACATACTACATCCTGTTTTGGCATACTATATAGTAGGGTAGTAGGCGATTCGGAACGCAGCCCAAGAGTCTACCTCCATGGTGTCACAACATCTCACTCCACAAGAGAAAAGAAAAAAGGTTCCATCATTTTGTCATCTACTAATGTTTCATTAAAGGACAACACATAACAAGCAGAAAATCATCACATTTTCTGTGCTGAAAATCAATGCTATAAGTATTGCAATCAATCAATCAATCAATCAATCAATCAATCAAAGCTTTATTTGTATAGCGCATTTCATACCCAGAGGCAACACAATGCGCTTTACAGAGAACAAGGGAGGTGGGCATACGACCCACTCCCTACATATTCCAGAGGGAAGCAAAAAAAACAGTTTCACCCAGGGGCCAGAAAAAAATCTTCCCTGACCCCTCTCAACGAGACGATCGAGCAAGCTCCTGGAGTAAGTTTGTCTAAATTTAAATTACATTAAATTATTTTTAATTTAATTAAAAAAAAAGAAATTTTTTTTTAATTATTATTTTCAGAGCAAAAAGGGCTTGCTATGCCAATAACGACAACAAAAAAGATATTCAGACACAAATCAGAAATCTATGAAATGTATCTTTAAACAGCCCATCAGGTGACAGGGGAGACGCGTGGGCCCCTGCGCTGGTCTCACCTCTCATAGTGTCTCCTGGTGCAGGTGGCAGCGCTGGTACTCCCAGGACAGCCCCCCAGCTCGTTATACACCACCTTCCACAGACGGTCCGACGTCACCTGGAGCACACACACACACACACACACACACACACACACACACACACAAAATGTTTTTTTTTATAAATTAATTGATTGATTGGTTACGTTGATGTCATATAGCATAACAGAGCACATGAACATGGCTTCCTCTGTCCTCCCTACTCACCCTCTCATAACCTCCCAGACGCTTGACCACAGAGTACATGAGGAACAGGTCGACTGTGGACACAAACAACACAGCATTAGACTAGAGGCCCTTCCTAACACAGAGAAGAACAGATACACTATAACACACATTAGACTAGAGGCCCTTCCTAACACAGAGAAGAACAGATACACTATAACACACATTAGACTAGAGGCCCTTCCTAACACAGAGAAGAACAGACTAGACTATATCAGACTATAACACTATATCAGACTATAACACACATTAGACTAGAGGCCCTTCCTAGCACAGAGAAGAACAGACTACACTATATCAGACTATAACACACATTAGACTAGAGGCCCTTCCTAACACAGAGAAGAACAGACTACACTATATCAGACTACACTATAACAGACTAAACTATAACAGACTATAACAGGCTACACTATAACAGGCTAGACTAACAGACTATATATATATCAGACTATACTATAACAGACTCTGCTCTGCTCTACTCTGCTCCATGTCTCTGCTCTGCTCCATGTCTCTGCTCCATGTCTCTGCTCTGCTCCATGTCTCTGCTCTGCTCCATGTCTCTGCTCTGCTCCATGTCTCTACTCTGCTCCATGTCTCTGCTCTGCTCCATGTCTCTGCTCTGCTCCATGTCTCTGCTCTGCTCCATGTCTCTGCTCTGCTCTGCTCCATGTCTCTGCTCCATGTCTCTGCTCTGCTCCATGTCTCTGCTCCATGTCTCTGCTCTGCTCCATGTCTCTGCTCTGCTCCATGTCTCTGCTCTGCTCCATGTCTCTGCTCTGCTCCATGTCTCTGCTCTGGCCTGTCTGCTCTGCTCTGCTCCATGTCTCTGCTCTGCTCCATGTCTCTGCTCTGCTCCATGTCTCTGCTCTGTCCTTGACTGTTCTAGAACAGAGAAAGCAGACTGACAGGTTTTCAAGCAAAGACATGACGATGCCGTGTGAATGTGACATTTCCAACCGAATAATCACACTGACAATGCAGCAGAAAATGACAGATAACCACACCTGGGTTTATTCTAAGTTCATATATTGTCGTTGTTGTCTGCACGCTGTCACTGTTCTTGTATTTTTCTGTACTCTGCTACTGTATGTTGTGTTGTTTGTAAGCAGGGCACATCTTTAAAACAGACCTGGTATCAGTATGTTCTTCCTTGTCTAAATAAAAAGCTATCTAAAACTCACTCATGATCACATCAGTCATCGGTATGTGATGGTCTGGAAGTTATACAAGCAGGATTGCCATATTGACACTGATATTCAGTATGGTATGTTCCAATTCATTTCCAAGTAATCACTGATATGAACGTCATTAGATGATGCAATTCCCTCCCTTGTCACACACACCACTTGTAGATGTGGTATTACTTAAGGTAGGCAGAAACAAGGAGGGTTTAGTGAGGGAAGAATGTTGATGACGTCATCATCGTGCGACTCACTCTTCTTGAAGCCCAGGTTGGGGACCTTGCTGACGGGGCTGCCTCTGCGCTCCATGAAGTCAAAGAGCTGATCCAGGAACAGCTGTTCCTCAGGGTGGGCCGGCCACTCCCCCTCACAGGTCATCTCCACACTGCCCATCACGTTCTCCTGGCACACACGCACACACACACACGCACACACACACACACACACATATACAGTCTGTCAAACGCTGAGTCCACTGATCAGAGGAAGCTGAAAGCAACTGTAATGGATTTTAACTGATCTAGTCAAAAAAGGATTTACCAAGATTCGCTCAAAAGGTTAAGTCTGGTTTATTGAGGAAACATACGAGCGCAAGGACTTCCTGGACAACGCAACATGAGTCGTTCATCCAGAGAAGTGAAGCCTCCTGATCTTGGGCTGACTTATATTCAAACAAAACACAGGTACGGCGCTTCCAGGATGTGATTGGCTAATCCATTGTACGTCATATGAAATGGCAGGCGTGGCCGAGAATACAGACATGTGACATGAGAAAAGGCGGCAATTTCTTGGAGACAAAAGGACAAAGGATGGTTATTCTGGAGTAGACATTTCTAGGTGTGTGGACCTCCTGGAGGCCACCCTGTCTATGTGAACGGTTGAGGGAGGTGGGGAATTACAAAAGGAAAGAGAGAACAAAGGCTTAAGGTGTTTGGAATAGAAAGGTCTTGAGGCCAGGTGTAAATTCTATAACACAGCGATCATCTGTTTAGGGAACGGAACATTCTAGAACTACAGCACTATGTTTTACCTTCATTTTTTCTATCCATGTCTCTGATTGGTTGAGTGCCTGTGACTCCGACCCTTGTCTGTCCCGGCCTCTTCTCTTGCGAGGCCGTCCCTTTAGGCTGAGAGAGGTGCATCCTGGGAAAGAGAGAGATAACTTGAATCCACAGAGAGACAATATCTCAACAAGGCGTCTATAGGAACTCCTGTACTTATCACTGATTGTAATGTGGATGTGGTTAAAACTACATGCTCTTTCATGTTTGCTTTACACAGTTCACTTAAAATACATCTGATCCGCTTCATAAATAATCACTTAGCTACAGTTTCCAGCCTCCTTCAGTAGGAAGTCACTCAGGAGCCATAGATCCCAGTCATCAGCTTTACGACAGTAGTTCATACAAGAGAACATGGTCTGCTGCCCAGAAGGCCTGAGGGCTGCACTAGGAAACAAGCTTGATCTAGTCAGGCCCTGATCAAGCTAGCCTGCTTCAGTCAGCCCCACATTCCAGATCAGGTTAATAACGCACTACGAGGGCAGATGGTGACCCACCTCCAAAGCCAATGGCCTGGCCACTCTGATCAAACACATGGAACAGGATAGCCGCACAGTGGACAAGAGCGCCCAACACTTCATTTGAAATAACAGTGTTGGGAGCTCTACTCCAGTGTGGGGATCCTATTCCATTTATAGACTCATGTTTATCCTGCACCTGGATCCAAGTACAGGCTGGATGTGCACACAGCTACATCACAGCTGACTCAGCGATAAGAGCCAGCCCATATTGAACAGTCATTTCTCAATCACTATCAGACACCGAGGAACAGACAGAGCAGTGTTTTGGGGTCTGACTGATTGGTGGGAAGTATAATTTATATACGCTCACTTGGCTCAGTTTTGTAATGTCAGTAACTTAATTTCAATAAAAAAAACATTGAACCCACTTATTTACTTCCTAAACAGGCCGATCTGCATTTGACAGTCTAGCTGTAGGCACCAGAATCACAATCCCAATATCCATTAATATCGCTTTTAGGATATATAGTCATCAACATATACATGAACTAAGACAATTCATCAAAATACAAACATAATACCATGTTTTTAGTTCTACTTATGTTCATACAATGAAGTCAACGTGTTAATTTAGCACATATCTTAATTTCTCTCAGACCGGAGCAGGTTCATTGTGAAGGATATGTTGCCATTGGAATTGACCTGGCTAAAAGGTGAGCCATATTCGTGATGGCAGTTATCCCTTCCAAGTCAAAGTTGACCCTCACTAACTCCTCAAACCTGCGTCATAGTGCAGCCCTAGCCCTAGCCCTAGCTCTAGCCCCTAGCCCCTAGCCCTAGCCCTAGCTCTAGCTCTAGCCCTAGCTCTAGCCCTAGCTCTAGCCCTAGCCCCTAGCCCTAGCCCTAGCCCCTAGCCCCTAGCCCTAGCCCTAGCCCTCAGGGCTTCAGATGGAGCAGGATGAGGCGGAGATGCTAGAGACTGACGTGTCTGAGTCCAGGGGCTGGCGCTGCTCTCCAGGGTGGGGTGGCTGAAGGTGTCCCTGCAGTAGAGGACGCGTCCGGCGCCGGTCCCCCCGCGGAGGCCCCCCAGGGCCAGCAGGTGAGGGTTCTGGAGGCCCCCCAGGGCCAGCAGGTGAGGGTTCTGGAGGCCCCCCAGGGCCAGCAGGTGAGGGTTCTGGAGGCCGGGCGTGTCCAGGCCCCTCAGCTCGTCCTGAACGCGGCGCTGCAGGGAGCGGAAGCGGCAGTACTGGGGGTAGCTCAGGACCCGCACCCCCCCGCCGGACAGCTCCGCCCCCACGCCATCTGCTGGGACAGGCAGCACACACAGGGGTCACACACATGGGTCACACACACACAGGTCACACACAGGTCACACACACACGGGTCACACACACACACGGGTCACACACAGAGACACTACGGCCATTATGGAACATTATATTTTAACAACAAAAATAAGTTTAAATTTAGCTATGGCTGTAAATGAATAATCGCATAAAGGTGAATCAGAATCTGCAAGAATACCAGAATGATACTACAGTAGGACCCCACTCATCCGGACTTCAGAGATCCCAACCTCCCGGTCTACCGGACAGGCTTAAAAACTTCTTTTTTTTAGCCTGCTATCTGGTTACTGGTGGGATTTTCATTACAGTACTGTAGGCCTACTGTGAATAAAAACAGAACTGTATGTAGACCTACATGTTACTTTAATGTCAAGCGCAAAACGCAAACGAGTCTACTGTGAGAGCTGCATTCCTTGGTAGCCAGAAAGCGCGTCAGCAACCTGAAGCAGAGGAGCATCGAGTCATTTTTCGTTCCAAGTTAATGGACTTCAGGAACACAGACGTGTTGTGAGCATGTGGATTAGCCTAGACCTACTGTATTTGTTAAATAATAGCCTACAGCCTAGGCCACGTTAGCCTACATCGGTTGTTTTAGAGACTTTCTTTTAGGCTACAATAGCCTAAGACACTACAACTTGTCTGTCATTTCATTTATTTATTTATTGATTATCATTTGCTCTAATTGTTCTAATGTTGGGTTGTTTAAGGCTAGACCATTTTGTTCTGCGAATACAGTAGCCTATCGATGCAGCGAAGGCCTCATTTGAGAATAAGGTAGGCTACTGTATTTGATCAAAGCCCGCATTCAAGTGGAAATTTGTTTATTTTATTCTAGGCTACTGTAGGCCTATTATAGGCTAGGCTATGAGTTTAGTTGGCTATTTGATTGCAATTATGATGCATTTTCACAAGTAATTAATGGTATTTATTGGTCTATTATGAGTCTATATGAAACAAGTATACCACTTATTGAATTTGGTGCATTTTAACATAAGTTTCAGTCATCCGGACATTTCAGAGATACGAACGACCTTCGGTCCCGTTGGGTTCGGATGAGTGGGGTCCTACTGTATATATCACTTTAGAATATAGAATACCAGAACGATACTAAATATCACTTTACAATATAGAATAGAACACAGCACAATAGAATGGGATACTAACAGAAATGATCATAATTACTCGTCTTTCTCTAGACTCAAAAATGATGCTGAATTGCTGCGTCGCAGATGCTACGTAAGAGAGTCTGCGCCACTTCGCCACTCAAGCTGGTGTTCTGAGGGCGTATCGACGGTTCAAAATTGAAAGAGTGACAGGTCGTAGCAGCAAATGAGAGACGCTAGCCCAGGTCAGATGGGCGGGGCATATCTTTGGGTGGGAGCGCCTGATCGCGAAAGTCGTTACTGATTGGTGTCGCCGGGATTCCAGGGCTACTAATGAATTGCCAGGATTTGAACACCAGATTTGTGCATGAAGTGTCCCAGACCCATAGAGAGATGTGCAGCATGCAGTAACGTAGTTATGAAGTTATGAAGTGTCCCAGACCCATAGAGAGATGTGCAGCATGCAGTAACGTAGTTATGAAGTTATGAAGTGTTCCAGACCCATAGAGAGATCTGCAGCGTGCAGTAAAGTAGTTATGAAGTTATGAAGTGTTCCAGACCCATAGAGATCTGCAGCGTGCAGTAAAGTAGTTATGAAGTTATGAAGTGTTCCAGACCCATAGAGATCTGCAGCGTGCAGTAAAGTAGTTATGAAGTTATGAAGTGTTCCAGACCCATAGAGATCTGCAGCATGCAGTAACGTAGTTATGAAGTTATGAAGTGTTCCAGACCCATATAGAGATCTGCAGCGTGCAGTAACGTAGTTATGAAGTTATGAAGTGTTCCAGACCCATAGAGATCTGCAGCGTGCAGTAGCGTAGTTAGCATAGTTAGCGTAGTTAGCGTAGCTCAAGTAGCGTATCAGTGAAAGAACTCATGGGTCTGGCGTTGACACTGGCGTTGAGACTATGATTACCTCAACCGTTGAACCCATTCAATAAGGAGCATGAATTCAGAGGTGGACTCACTCTCCATCCTGTCTCCCAGTGGTTCTGGGGCTGTGTTGGTACTGGTGGCTGGGTCGGTACTGGAAGGTCTGTGATGGCCGTTGGAGCCCGGTCTGTGACTGGGCCTGTTCTTCCATCCTGATGGTTCTGAACAGGTCCACTTCACCAGATCCTCCACGCGCACCACAATCTTCTTAGACATGGCCAGAACCTCATCCTGGGAACACACGCAAACAACACACACACACGCAAACAACACACACACATGCAAACAACACACACACACGCAAACACACACACACGCAAACACACACACACACAGCCAGCTTTAGATTTAACTGAAGAAGTCTATGTCCACATAATCCCCCCTAAAGAAGAAGTCCATGTCCACATACTCCCCCCTAAAGAAGAAGTCCATGTCCACATACTCCCCCCTAAAGAAGAAGTCCATGTCCACATACTCCCCCCTAAAGAAGAAGTCCATGTCCACATACTCCCCCCTAAAGAAGAAGTCCATGTCCACATACTCCCCCCTAAAGAAGAAGTCCATGTCCACATACTCCCCCCTAAAGAAGAAGTCCATGTCCACATACTCCCCCCTAAAGAAGAAGTCCATGTCCACATACTCCCCCCTAAAGAAGAAGTCCATGTCCACATACTCCCCCCTAAAGAAGAAGTCCATGTCCACATACTCCCCCCTAAAGAAGAAGTCCATGTCCACATACTCCCCCCTAAAGAAGAAGTCCATGTCCACATACTCCCCCCTAAAGTCGGGCGAGATTAGCTATTCTATGGATGTATGTTTCATTAAAACAAATCTGATAGTGTTATTATGTTTGATATGTTGTCCTCAGTGACAAGCAACAAAACAATGGTCATTAAATATTTTAAACAAGCGGATTTGTCATGAAGAGAGAAAGCTGCGCTTTGTCTGTTCAACTTTATCCTCATATCCAGAAAAGATCCGTCTGCTTGGATTAAAAGATCCGTCTGCTTGGATTAAAAGATTCACCTGTTTAATCTGCTAAATGTTGGCTAGCTGTTTTTTTGGGGGGGTGGCTAGCTGCTTGGCTACTTGGTTTGTGACCCCAGTGGACGGAAGTGGTCAAATTCAACAGTTTTCTTGTTTCACCTACGATGTCTGGAGTGGCCTGTTCAGAATGTAGCACATCAAGGTCGCAGTATGCCTGACATGACAGTTACTTCAAAACAATCATTACTACCCCTAAAACCATTCCTGAAAATGTATTTACAGATACCTTATACAGCTCTAGTGAGAGGAAACTTAACTTGATTTCCTGTCTCTTTTCAAACCCCCTTGAGTGAGTAATAAAAGCTACTGGTGCTATTGGTCTTGCCCAACTTTAGTAGGCGCCCATTCTCTCAGGAGAGGTCAGTCAGTCGTATGACCTGTGGAGGGGTCAGTCAGTCGTGTGGCCTGTGGAGAGGTCAGTCAGTCGTGTGGCCTGTGGAGAGGTCAGTCAGTCCTATGGCCTGTGGAGAGGTCAGTCAGTCATGTGACCTGTGGAGAGGTCAATCAGTCCTATGGCCTGTGGAGAGGTCAGTCAGTCATGTGACCTGTGGAGAGGTCAGTCAGTCCTATGGCCTGTGGAGGGGTCAGTCAGTCCTATGGCCTGTGGAGAGGTCAGTCAGTCCTATGGCCTGTGGAGAAGTCAGTCAGTCGTATGACCTGTGGAGGGGTCAGTCAGTCCTATGGCCTGTGGAGAGGTCAGCCAGTCGTGTGACCTGTGGAGGGGTCAGTCAGTCGTGGGGCCTGTGGAGGGGTCAGTCAGTCGTATGGCCTGTGGAGGGGTCAGTCAGTCCTATGGCCTGTGGAGAGGTCAGCCAGTCGTGTGACCTGTGGAGGGGTCAGCCAGTCGTGGGGCCTGTGGAGGGGTCAGTCAGTCCTATGGCCTGTGGAGGGGTCAGTCAGTCGTATGACCTGTGGAGGGGTCAGTCAGTCGTATGACCTGTGGAGAGGTCAGTCAGTCGTATGACCTGTGGAGAGGTCAGTCAGTCGTATGACCTGTGGAGGGGTCAGTCAGTCAGTCGTATGACCTGTGGAGGGGTCAGTCAGTCGTATGACCTGTGGAGAGGTCAGTCAGTCGTATGGCCTGTGGAGGGGTCAGTCAGTCCTATGACCTGTGGAGAGGTCATGACCTGTGGAGAGGTCAGTCAGTCATATGACCTGTGGAGAGGTCATGACCTGTGGAGAGGTCAGTCAGTCGTGTGACCTGTGGAGAGGTCAACCAGTCCTATGACCTGTGGAGAGGTCAGTCAGTCGTATGTCCTGTGGAGAGGTCAGTCAGTCATGTGACCTGTGGAGGGGTCAGTCAGTCCTATGACCTGTGGAGAGGTCAGTCAGTCGTATGTCCTGTGGAGAGGTCAGTCAGTCATGTGACCTGTGGAGGGGTCAGTCAGTCCTATGACCTGTGGAGGGGTCAGTCAGTCCTATGACCTGTGGAGAGGTCAGTCAGTCGTAGGGCCTCTGGAGAGGTCAGCCAATCGTATGTCCTGTAGAGAGGTCAGTCAGTCATGTGACCTGTGGAGAGGTCAGTCAGTCGTGTGGCCTGTGGAGAGGTCAGTCAGTCGTGGGGCCTGTGGAGGGGTCAGTCAGTCCTATGACCTGTGGAGAGGTCAGTCAGTCCTATGACCTGTGGAGGGGTCAGTCAGTCGTATGACCTGTGGAGAGGTCAGTCAGTCATGTGACCTGTGGAGAGGTCAGTCAGTCCTATCCGCTGTGTGGTGTTAATGTAACAGTGTTGAGCGCTGTGTGGTGTTAATGTAACAGTGTTGAGCGCTGTGTGGTGTTAATGTGATGGTGTTGAGCGCTGTGTGGTGTTAATGTGATGTAGTGTTGAGCGCTGTGTGGTGTTAATGTGATGCAGTGTTGAGCGCTGTGTGGTGTTAATGTGATGCAGTGTTGAGCGCTGTGTGGTGTTAATGTAACAGTGTTGAGCGCTGTGTGGTGTTAATGTGATGTAGTGTTGAGCGCTGTGTGGTGTTAATGTGATGTAGTGTTGAGCGCTCTGTGGTGTTAATGTAACAGTGTTGAGCGCTGTGTGGTGTTAATGTAACAGTGTTGAGCGCTGTGTGGTGTTAATGTAACAGTGTTGAGCGCTGTGTGGTGTTAATGTGACAGTGTTGAGCACTGTGTGGTGTTAATGTGATGCAGTGTTGAGCGCTGTGTGGTGTTAATGTAACAGTGTTGAGCGCTGTGTGGTGTTAATGTGATGTAGTGTTGAGCGCTGTGTGGTGTTAATGTAACAGTGTTGAGCGCTGTGTGGTGTTAATGTAACAGTGTAGAGCGCTGTGTGGTGTTAATGTGATGCAGTGTTGAGCGCTGTGTGGTGTTAATGTGATGGTGTTGAGCGCTGTGTGGTGTTAATGTGATGTAGTGTTGAGCGCTGTGTGGTGTTAATGTGATGCAGTGTTGAGCGCTGTGTGGTGTTAATGTGATGGTGTTGAGCGCTGTGTGGTGTTAATGTGATGTAGTGTTGAGCGCTGTGTGGTGTTAATGTAACAGTGTTGAGCGCTGTGTGGTGTTAATGTAACAGTGTTGAGCGCTGTGTGGTGTTAATGTGATGTAGTGTTGAGCGCTGTGTGGTGTTAATGTAACAGTGTTGAGCGCTGTGTGGTGTTAATGTAACAGTGTTGAGCGCTGTGTGGTGTTAATGTGATGCAGTGTTGAGCGCTGTGTGGTGTTAATGTAACAGTGTTGAGCGCTGTGTGGTGTTAATGTGACAGTGTTGAGCGCTGTGTGGTGTTAATGTGACAGTGTTGAGCGCTGTGTGGTGTTAATGTGATGCAGTGTTGAGCGCTGTGTGGTGTTAATGTGATTTGCTGACATCACAGGAGGAATTCACATGCAAATGGACAATAAGTCTCCTCACATTAATAATACTAATAAAGACTGGAGTCATAATTAATAATGACAAAGGTATCAAGGAAAACTTAAATGAAATATAATGTGGAAAACTGGTTTTTGTTTAAATGTGTTTTATACAACGGTTAGTTCTGGTTCTTCATTCTGATTGGCTGGAAGCCGTGTTAAAATACTTTGTAACACACACCTGGGACCGCATATCATTCCATTTTCAGTATTAACGCGCCTCCCATTTGATCCAATGCATTGTAGTTGTTGTTGTTGCTTGGCAACCCATTTGTTAGGGGAACTATTTTGCTCGGCGGAATTGAGGGAATGATGCTTCGTTTTGAATAAATGTTAATATTTTACATTGCTGTGTGTTTATTTTACACTAATAGCTGTAGTAACCGTTGTATAAAAGCAATAAGCCACGAGAGGCCGTGTGTTATAGTGATTTTATAACAGCTAGGGGGGTTTTCCGCTTCGCGTCGTGCCTAACAACGCCCCCTAGCTGTTATAAAATCACTATAACACACGGCCTCTCGTGGTTTATTACTTAAGTATAAATTACCTGTTTTTCTCAACATGAGAACTCTTACTCTGCACGTGAACAACAAAATATTATCTCTGCATGTGAATTCTATTAGAGTAATGTAAAACATTCCAGCAGATCTGGAACATGACAGAGGACATATCCGTCGCACGGTTTTTGTTGCTTATAGTTCTTGTTCAAACATTTGGAAATTGGAGATTGCGAAATACTTGTGGTTAAGGAAGTGGGCTAGAAGCCAAGCGCAGTCTTTTATCACATCAAGCCAGAGATAATCTCTTACTGAGAAAGGCGATGCAACTTTGAGTGATATTGCCTCAAAGCTGCCCCTGACACCAGCACTGACAGTCAGTTATTAATGCTGCCCCTGACACACAGGCACTGACAGTCACAGTTAAATATTAAGTCAGTACTTTAAAGAACCCTTTGATAAATTAAGTGGCAACTGAAAGCATGCGAAAGTAACAAGATGGTCGACTTGTCCTGAGAGGACCCAGCGCTGCAGTCCAGGGTCCAGCCAAGGCGCTCTAACAGGGATACACAGGGCCAGCTCACAGGGCTAGGGTACGACCCTCCCCTCCCCCCCCCCCCCCCCAGGCCAGGCCCTGGTAGCAGCCCCCTGCTCCCCCTCACAGGGCTAGGGTACGACCCTCCCCTCCCCCCCCCCCAGGCCAGGCCCTGAACAGGGATACACAGGGCCAGCTCACAGGGCTAGGGTACGACCCTCCCCTCCCCCCCCCCCCCCAGGCCAGGCCCTGGTAGCAGCCCCCTGCTGCCCCTCACCTCTCCGTGCTCTCTGGTCCTGCCCTTGGGAGTGTCCTCGGGGAGGAAGTAGAGTCTGGAGCTGGCCAGCAGATGGCGCTGTGTCTGGTCTTCCCACAGTAAGGTCACCTGAGCATGTCACAAAACACAGTAAGGTCACCTGAACACAGTAAGGTCACCTGAGCATGTCACAAAACACAGTAAGGTCACCTGAGCATGTCACAGAACACAGTAAGGTCACCTGAACATGTCACAAAACACAGTAAGGTCACCTGAACATGTCACAAAACACAGTAAGGTCACCTGAACATGTCACAGAACACAGTAAGGTCACCTGAACATGTCACAGAACACAGTAAGGTCACCTGAACATGTCACAAAACACAGTAAGGTCACCTGAACATGTCACAAAACACAGTAAGGTCACCTGAACACAGTACGGTCACCTGAACATGTCACAAAACACAGTAAGGTCACCTGAACACAGTAAGGTCACCTGAACATGTCACAAAACACAGTTGTTTAACATGTAATTCACAGGACATTAGTTCATGAATGTTATTTACAAATGAGCCCCATGGTTCTGCTGTAGGAAAGGACTGGGTTCATATCAGAACCATGGTTCTGCTGTAGGAAAGGACTGGGTTCATATCAGAACCATGGTTCTGCTGTAGGAAAGGACTGGGTTCATATGAGAACCATGGTTCTGCTGTAGGAAAGGACTGGGTTCAAATGAGAACCATGGTTCTGCCGTAGGAAAGGACTGGGTTCATATGAGAACCATGGTTCTGCTGTAGGAAAGGACTGGGTTCATATGAGAACCATGGTTCTGCTGTAGGAAAGGACTGGGTTCATATGAGAACCATGGTTCTGCTGTAGGAAAGGACTGGGTTCATATGAGAACCATGGTTCTGCTTTAGGAAAGGACTGGGTTCATATGAGAACCATGGTTCTGCTGTAGGAAAGGACTGGGTTCATATGAGAACCATGGTTCTGCTGTAGGAAAGGACTGGGTTCATATGAGAACCATGGTTCTGCTGTAGGAAAGGACTGGGCTCAAGCATCATAACTCTAAAACGCAGCCTGGCAATGACTCAGTGTTTCAATCCATGTTACACAATTACAGTGTTAAAAAACAGAGATATGCAACACTACAATGTTAGGTATTGCAGCACCCGGCTGCAACCAGAATCAGATAAAATATGTCAAAGTATTTGAGATTGATTCACTTGGTTTAGCTCAGTATTTGCACACTGGGGTTAGTTGTTGTACTACGGTGTGAAGTGCGTGTACTACGGAGTTGAGTGCGTGTACTACGGTGTGAAGTGCGTGTACTATGGAGTGGATTGCGTGTACTACGGAGTGAAGTGCGTGTACTATGGGGTGAAGTGCGTGTACTACGGGGTGAAGTGCGTGTACTACGGAGTGAAGTGTGTGTACTACGGAGTGAAGTGCGTGTACTACGGAGTGGAGTGCGTGTACTACGGAGTGAAGTGCGTGTACTACGGAGTGAAGTGCGTGTACTACGGAGTGGAGTGCGTGTACTACGGAGTGGAGTGAATGAAGTGCGTGTTGGTTGGTTACCTCAGCGATGCAGACGGGCTCCTGAGGACCACAGCGGACGTAGTAGAACTCCCCCAGCCTCAGAACGGGGGCCTGGGCCGGACTGAACTCCCCCAGCCTCAAAACCGGGGCCTGGGCCGGACTGAACTCCCCCAGCCTCAGAACCGGGGCCTGGGCCGGACTGAACTCCCCCAGCCTCAGAACCGAGGCCGGACCGGGCCGCTGCAGCCCACAGCTCACCGCCTTATAGAACGCAAAACTGCCTCTGAGACAGGAGGGGGCACCCACCCACTAGAGAGAGAGAGAGAGGGAGGGAGGGGGAGAGAGAGAGAGAGAGGGAGGAGAGAGAGGGAGGAGAGAGAGAGAGGGAGGGAGAGAGAGAGAGAGAGGAGTGAGGGATAGAGAGAGGGAGGAGAGAGAGAGAGGAAAAGAGAGAGAGTGAGAACAGGGATCAACTATCCATTCTGATAATTTCAGTTTGACAGACGTAATCGACCCAAGTCCCAAAGATGTAAATTTTAAAGCCTTTTTCCATTCATATTTGATGTCCCTGTGAATTGTGCCGAGCTCAGCTCAGCCCAGCTCAGTGGAAGTGGAACCACATGGAGTCAGAGCAGCACAAGCAGGGAGCGAGAGAGACCTGGACGGACCCCAAACCCAGGGAGCAAATGTCCAAATTAGAGAATATATCATGTAGTTTGACGTCTGCTGTCTGAGAGCAGTTATCAGCTTCCAGACAGGACAAGGAACTGCGGTTTGACACTGGAAGTAACCAATATTAGGACATATGGGTGTAATCACAATGTATTGTAAATATACATAGTATACAAATATTGTAGTGTGATTTTTCATTACACAGTCATAGAGTATCTATAATCATGAACTCAGGAGGTTTTGGTGACTAGAAAAGTGTAAAATGAAAGAATTACCAATCGGCTCCATTTTGTTAGTGCTATGGTAAATACCATGTTAGTACACAGAAACACATACTATAAAGTACTGTTTGCTACCAGCAATTTCCTTAATTTAATCGCAATACATTGGAAGACTTCCTCCACACGGGGTTTGACAACTTAAGCGTGAGTCATGAATGCACACCCGCATGACACAGATTACCCTTCTGAGGAATATCCACTCAGTCAGGACGAGAGCTGCCTCCCCGGGACGCACCAGGCGCAGAAACGCTACTTCAGTTACAAATGCAATAGCCTACAATCATGTGTATTGAACACAGAATAGTATAATCAGTCCACTGCATTCCCCTGTGTGTGTGTGTGTGTGTGTGTGTGTGTGTGTGTGTGTGTGTGTGTGTGTGTGTGTGTGTGTGTGCGCGTGTGTGTGTGTGTGTGTGTGTGTGTGTACATTCCTAAGTATTAATCTGCTTAGAAGCAGCCATTGCTCATGGACATCATGGGTCAGTCTGAATGTTGTTTTCATTACTGTGAATAATATCCCTCAGAGCAAACTCTGTTCTGTGCCCAACTATGTCAGAGTTACTAATATGAAGTTCATATGACTCATGATTATGAACATCAAGGCAAAGGTAGGAGATTATTTAGAATAGTTGACTTTTATTTAAATGTTCTCCAGTTATTGTTTTTTATTTCTACCATCATATGTGACTTCACGATCTACGGAAAGCTTGATCTCAAAATATCTACTTTCTAAAAAATTTATTTTTATTTTTATTGAATTCATCACCTATATGCAGCATATTCTAAAATTACCACCTCTAGGCCGGTATTCAAACAGCTGCCTGAATACGGAAAATTCTCAAATTCTCATCCCTTATCCCTACCCCCCTACCCCTACCCCCTACCCCCCCTACCCCTACCCCCCCCGTGCAGGCGAGCTCTGCGTGCACACGTTGATCCGTCGGCCAGCTAGTGGCGGAAACGAGGCAATGAAGTTCTACACTACAGACACAATATATAAAGAGGTAGCCTGGTAGCCTATGTTCCCATTTGAAATCGGGATTTTTAAATAGAAATCTAGTGACGGGTTTACAGCAATGCTCGTGATGTCGTTAGAAACACACGGCTGGACCAGAGAGAGAGAAAGCAAGGAAATCTGCTCAAAAGTCTCAAATGTGACCTTGGATATCACTTTATCAAAAACATTCTTTACCCAGGGGACACGTTTGTTCACCATAAGACCATATCTTCAGAACCAAGGAGAAAAAAGATCCTAATAGGCTACTTACATAGGATAGCCTACAACTTAAAGCAATATACTGTAGCCATATTATGCACATATCGTGAGTCATGCCTAATTCTAAACCATTTTAATATGAAAGAGATCTATATTACAACAGACTTCCTGACGTCCTCAATTTCGACAGAAAAGTAGACTACAAGAGCAGCTAATAGTTATAAAATGTATGTGCATTGGCTTGTTATGATACAGTCAAGATAATCCTCGCTATTTCAAGTACAAAGTACAGAGATTTCCTCGCGATATTAACATTCCAACTTAAGCTATACTAATTAAACCAGAGACAAAATGTCGGAGACTCTTAATAGCAATATGCTGGACGTTTGTGTGCGATAAAAGACGAAATTGCTCCACCTAGTTCTCTCGAAAATATTTTGCAAAGCTTTGATATCACGTCACTCCAAATGTAGATTTTTTTTTTTTACTCGAAATAAAAACATTTTAAATGTAGGATTGCACTATCGGTGACTTAGTAGAGGAAATCAGATGAACGTTTCTTGATATTAGTTCCCCGAAACGAGAGAATAAAATGTTTTAATGTGGAAATGTGTGGGGGTGGGGGTAGGTAGAGAGGACGAACGTAGATTCTCGACACGACACACAAAGAAATTAATCATTAACATGACGAAAATATAGAAAATATTTGTTGGGAATTAAATTGCAAGATGTAGGCAATAAATATTACAATCACGTCAGCATTAGTTTGAGCAACTCGAATTTCAAGGAGCCATTTCCCCCTTGGAAAGTTGTGAGTCATTCAATAAAGTTGTAATTGCAGTCCAAACTCTCGGCTTTGATAGGAGAGCAATCAATCCAACATTCTCAACTAAATAAAGACATGAAAAAGTCGAGGCGATATTAAAATGGAAGCCACGTACAGTCGAGTTATTTCCTATATCAACAGGTTTAAGCTGCATGCGATAGAGTTTGAAAATAGCCATTTATTTATAAATAATATAAAGTCCGAGTGGGCTTTACCTGTATTCCATTCTGCTCCATTCCACTTCTACATTCCCTCATTCTGTGTGATCCCCCTCTCTCTCTCTCTGTTCCACAGCCGGGTCCTCACCGGCACGCAAACACGCACCAGAAGAAAAGAGTGCTTTTGAGTGAAAATAGGGCAGGATCTAGGTGTGGCTAAACTCTCAGCCTACAACTTATTGTTCACACGAAAGTTGATATTATAATTGACATTACATCTTCACCAGTGCGAAATCATTACAGTGAACGTTAAAAATATGGGATATTCCATTCAATTCTGATGCTTTATCGATTGTTTCAGTTACAGTGTAATAACAAAATTAAACTCCAGCCTACCGATTCAAGACTAGGACGGAGGGCGCATGCGCGAGCCAGACGCGTGGCTGTGAATTGAAGTGATAGTGATTAATCTGACAATTCACTATTTATAGAAATAAGAAAGCAGTTGACTTACTGAAGAGCAACGACAATCATGTGACACTTCTACTAAGTTTAAAAGCAACGTTTGCATAAAAGCAACGTTTGCATTAAGTTCAACGCAGCGCTGTCTGTTGACCATGTATTGGATATTTAATTGCAACATTGTAACGTTGTAATATCTCTTATAACATTGTAGCAGTGAAACATGTCGAAACAAAACATTTTGCGAGCTTTAAACACGAAGCATATCATTGTTATCCAACATGCAGTTGTATCATTTGAGGGCGAGATTGATTCAACAGCCTGACATTTCTGTGCACGCCTGTAGGGGGAGCAAACACGTGTTGTAGTCAGACTGAGAGCTGTGGTTTGACAATGCAAATTTATATCTGCAGGCAATTCCAGAAAATGCATTACCAAGACAACATAGAAAACATTTACAGGAAGACTGAATGTGTTCAGTGTTAGCCTGTCTGAAATACATAGGCCTATAGCCTATTTCATGCATGATGCCATTTAGATGTTTATGTAAAAGTACAAATATGTTGCAATGAATAAAATATAATCTCCTACAGTTCAAATGTAATGTAACAGCTTGTAATTTATGGAGGCATTAACAGGAGAAATAGAACATTATCAAACCGGTAACAAGGCCTAATAGTCCTTAAGTACAACATAATCATAACACTGGCTGCCATTTCCCTTGGTGTAAACATCCTGTAGCCTACAGTACACGTTGCATAGAGAACACAAGTGAGTTTGTTGTTTTATCTTTACGCTATATGTACCGTTAGCATACAATTATGCTGCATGGCAAAACAATGTATTTCAATTGAATTTCAGGTGGAATCCAGTCTCCCCATTCAGTGTGCTTCTCTCCTTCATCTCATCACCAGTTCAGCTGTCATCCTCATCTTCCTCGTCCTCTTCCTCTTCCTCCTCTCCGTCACTTTCCTCCAGCAGTCGGGACTGAAGGGCGATCCGTTGGGCCACGGCCGTTACCATGGCAGCACCCTTCCCACTCCCGTCCTCGGAGACCAGGAAGGTCATGTCACACTTGGGGGCCAGGAGGCGCAAGGCGTCCTGGAGCCGATCACTGAAGCTGGAGGAGGAGGGGAGAGAGAGAGAGAGAGGGACATAGATGGATGGAAGGAGAGAGGAGAAGGATGAGAAACAGGACTCACAAACTCAATCACATGACATGTTCTAAGAGGCCGCACCACTTGCTTTAGGGAAGCGGGTGGAGATGTGATATGCAGGAAGACGGAGCAGACAGATGGAGCTGGTTTGTGGTTTAAGTTGGTTTAAGGTTAAAAGGATGAAGATCTTGGACATACAGATAGAGAAAACGACCATGAAGGTTATCCTCCTTACTTGATGGGTCAATGACAATCTTGAAATCTTCTCACAAATGAAATATTTAATCTTATTTCCCTGTGTTCTTACTTGGGGTGTTTTTTGTAGACAGTTCCATCCACCCCCACGGTGGTTTTCAGATGGTCCAGCCCCCGGTTGACACGGATACGGTTGGCAATGGTTGCCAGGGCAGCAGCACACAGCTGGGATGAGCGTGTGGAGAGAACGTCACACACCAGTTGTACCAGCTGACAGTCTGCAGGGCCGGCTGACAGCTCCAGATCTCTCCGCAGGATCTCCTGGGCGCGGGCTAGGCCTGTCCCCTCCCTGAGATTAAAGGGAAAGATTAAAGAGATTCAAATGTTTGTTTTTTAACAAAATGTTCTATTATTGAATTGTATAAGACAGCCAGCATCATCACTCAGTTCTGGAGTTTTGCTCCCCTGTCTAGAAGCTCGTTTAGTTTCTCTGCAGAATTTTCATAGCCGTTACATTATATAAAGTCTCTGCAAAAAAAAAGCTTGAATCCACTCAGGATTGAAAAGGATGACCTATGACCTTTAAGACAGCCCAGCAGGTCACACATAGTCATAATTGCATTCCGTGTATGTGACCCCCCTACTCACTTTTTATTATTATTCTGACATTTTGAACAGGAATGGCTGTTCCAATTGGTCAAAAGTTTTCAAATTTGTCACACATCACCCACCAAGCAGGTCTCCAAGAAATATTGCATTGATTGACCAGGTGGTGGCGCTATAGGAACCGTTCTAATTCGTGAAATTTGAACGGGTATATCTCACGTATGACGTAGAGACTTGATATTTTGCACAGACATGCCTCTCCTCACAAGGAACAAATTCATCCCAAGAAGCCATAACTTCCGGTAATGTAGATTTTCCGCCATTTTGATTTTTTTGAAAAACGCTTAAAATCTAACTCCTCCTAGGAACTTTGACCGATCTGCATGAAACTCGGTACACACAATCTTGGGACTGATATCTACAGAACTATATTGGCACATTTTTGAAAGGTTACAAGAACATGCTTGTATGAGGTAATTAAGTTTGCAGAGTGTGTCGCTTGGGCGGGGCTTATTACATAAAGGTGTATAATGTCTCAATGGTTGGACCAAACACCACCAAACTTTGTAGCCATGTCTGGACACATAAAAGAAAGGAACCTCTCCATTATTGGCCCAATCAAACCAAATGGGGGCGCTAGAGAGCTCATTTCCGTTTTAGGCCGATTTAGGTCAAAATGTAACCGCTCACTGTTGCTCCCCCTGTGGCCAAAAATGGTTCAAATTTTTTGTATGCATAGCACAGTCGCTGTACTGGGTGGGGCTGTACTGGGCAGTGGCTGGACAGCTGTGAATACCTTTAGAGGCTGCTTGCAGCTTTAATTATTATTAGTATTATTGTTATTATTATCATTATTATTATTATTATTGTTACTAGTTGAATGTGATTTTCACATAAGCTCTCTTGACCTTTCAGTCTCACCTGCACACCATGGTTTGCTGTTGTTCTTTTACTTAGTTTTCATAAATTCTTTGTCTTTCACTTTATGTGAATAAATAAACTAAATTAAACACGGGACAGAACAAAAGCTTGATGAAAACTGACATGGCAGCAAAAATGACATTGTGTGAGGAGGAACTTGGCTGCTGTACGTGGACTGTGTGCGATGCCAGAGAAGTTGTGCCCTATGTCTGGCTAGGTAACACCAACACAATCACTCACATTCAATTATTTGCCACGACATGGAAATGCTCTCCCTTGGTGAACATCCAAGTATTCAAGTCTGACACAGCAAACATGTCCTAACAGGCACTTAAGACGTCAGATATGCACAGATACAGTAGTGATACAGAAAACAGTGATGATATAGTATAGAACCACAGAAAACCCCTCAGGTAGAATGCTTTTCAGCTTCGTTAAGGTGCTTTTTTCTGACCTGAAAAGGGTTCTGTATGGAACAGTTTTCAGAGTGGGCGTTCACAGCATGTGTGACAGAATAAAACATTCTTTATAACTTGTGTTTGTAGATCTATTTACAAGCTAAATATGATACTGGCCAAACTATTGATAGCATATAAATATAGATGATTGTCCTTCAAATAAAAATATCAAACACTTTGTAGTATGTCTGTGTTAAGTTGATGAAATTCAGATAAATATCAGACCAAAATCACAACATTTCTGTGAATCTAGCACAGCCCTCAGACTGTTAATAATGATTCCATATGAATCTCTGTGAACACAAGACGACGCTTCTCAGAGAAACTACAACACCGATTCTCAGAGGGAAATACATCCTCTATCTGGAAAGGCCTCAGACAGATCACCAACTACAAACCCAAATCCCCCCAATCCACTGACAACCCACGCCTTGCAGACGACCTGAATGAGCTCTACTGCAGATTTGAAAAACAATGCCCTGCCACCCTCACCCATCAGCCCAAACGACCCCACCCCAGCCGGGGCCTGGACCTCTCCATAGCTGCCCCCACACCCCCACACGCACACACACTGCAAGATAGCCTCTCACCGTCCTAGAGAAGGAGATAGAACCCCCAGAAAGCGGCCGGACCAGACTCTATAGCTGAATCCCAATCTGAGTGCGCAAACCGCACTTGCGGCCCCTCGCACTTGTGGCCTGAGGCCTGAGCACTTAATTGACGTCAGCTGGAAGGGCCAGAGGGTGCAGGGCCGTGAATTAAATGGGACAGCACTCCCAGTTTCGCTCAATGCCCCTCCCACTTCGTTTTCATTGGCTGCTGCGTTCCTCCGACGCAGAGGCTGCTCTGACGCTCCCTTCAGCTCTGCAAATCGACCGATTGACGTCTGTTTTAATTTAATAACAATTAAAAAATTAGGTTGGGTGGGATATGTTTGCAGCATGTGGATTTCAAGATAAATGTTGTGTTATCTGCAAATGTCATCATTTATGTGTGATGCACTCGGATCATGACTCGGATGCACTCATGCACTGTGTCACATGAGACGCGGTGGGCTGTGGGTATTTTCTGCTCCTAAGTCCGTGAAATTGCGGACTTTCGGTAAGTGCGGTTACAGTGCGCAAAATGGCGGCGTGGCGCACTTGTGGACCTAGCAATTCCGTTTTGGAACTACCCTGAGCCCTTGTGGACTTAGCGGGAACGCGCATGTAAGG
Source organism: Borostomias antarcticus (assembly GCF_949987555.1). Lineage (NCBI taxonomy): Eukaryota > Metazoa > Chordata > Actinopteri > Stomiiformes > Stomiidae > Borostomias > Borostomias antarcticus. The sequence continues at coordinate 2,500,331 of NC_140234.1, forward strand.
CCACAAGGCCGCGAGTGCTCTGCACTTTCGCCTAAGTGCGCGATTTGGGATTCAGCTTATCTCTCTCTCCATGCTGAAGTTCTGTGCTAATCAGATGTTCCCAGTGTTCACTGACATCTTCAACACCTCACTAAAGACATGCCATGTTCCAGCCTGCTTCAAGACCTCCACCATCATCCCCGTCCCCAGGAAAGCAAGGATCAATGGCCTCAATGACTACAGGCCCGTCGCCCTGACCTCTGTAGCAATGAAGGTCTTTGAGCGCCTTGTTCTGCTGCACCAAAAATCAATCGCAGAGCCTCTCCTGGACCGTCTGAAGTTCACTGGCCCTTCACTACATTCTGCAGCACATGGAACACGCAGCAGGCATCTACGCCAGGATCCTGCTCTGATTTCAACACCATCCTCTCACCCACTCTGGAGCAAGGTTATAATAGTTTTGCTTTTTTCATTCGTTTTTATTTCTATATCGTTTTAACTTTTTGTTTTCAATTTCAGTTTAGTTTTGATTAGTTTTAAAGCAGGTTTGCTAGTTTAGTTTAGTTTGTATTTTTTGAAAATGCTTAGTTTCAGTTTAGTTTTTATTAGTTTCAGTATTAGTTTTAGTTTTTTTTTCTTCTGTGCTAGCCTCGTGAGACCATCCTGATCTTGTGAGCTCACGTTGTTTCACTCCGTGTGAAACAAACCATCTGGCGCACGTCAGGTTACTTCTGCGCAGGGGCACAGCTAAAGAACATGGAGGATAGATTTAATATCCACCCAAAATACTAGGCTTATATATGAAATGAAAAAGACTTAAACTAAGGACATTTTCTCAATAATTTTAGTTTATTTTAGTTCGTTTTGTAAACACACAATACAGTTTTAGTTAGTTATCGTTTTTTTGTAAAGTCTAGTTTTTATTTTTATTTCAGTTAACTAAAATGTTTTTTCACACCTAGTTTTCGTTTTTTAGTTAGTTTTCGTTAACTATAATAACCTTGCTCTGGAGTACAAGCTCTCTCAGCTGCGCGTGCCTGGCTCTACCTGCAGGTAGATTGACGATTTCCTGTCCGACAGGAAACAGAACGTGAAGCTGAGCAAAAACATCTCTGACTCTGCGTCCATCAGCACCGGCGTCCCCCAGGGCTGCGTCCTTTCCCCCCTACTCTTCTCCCTGAACACCAGCCACACTCTGCACTCTCCACAACACCTCCCTCATCACACTCTCCACACCACCCTCATCACACTCTCCACACCACCACCCTCATCACACTCTCCACAACACCACCCTCATCACACTCATCTCTGAGGAAGACAAGTCCGCCTACAGGTGGGAGATCAACCAGCTGCTGTCCTGGTGCGGCCAAAACAACCTGGAGCTCACCCCCTCACCGCCATCACCCTGAATGGCTACCCGGTCGCCACGGTGGACTCCTTCCGCTTCCTGGGCACCGTCAGAGAGAGCACTCACTCTCTCTGAACACAATGTCATAAGGGTGGTTAAACAGGTGAACACCAGGAAACCCGCGGAACCCGCAGGGCGGGTCCTTAAGGTGTGTGCCGACCAACTGGCTCTTGTGTTCACAGTGATATTCAACCTGTCTCTGGCACAGTCCACTGTCCCCACATGCTCCAAGAAGTCCTCCATCATCCCCGTACCGAAGAAGCCAAGACCAGCCTGCCTCAATGACTACCGCCCGCTAGCTCTCACCTCCGTGGTGATGAAGTGCTTTGAGAAGCTGGTCAAGGAACACATCTGCTCCTCACTGCCCAGCACCCTAGACCCCCTACAGCTCACATACAGACCCAACAGATCCACAGAGGAAGCGATAGCTCACATCCTCCACACCACCCTATCCCACCTAGACAAGAGCAAGGGGAACTGGACACCAAGCGCAGGGTCCTGGGGCAAAGCCACGCCCTCTGCAGGTGGATCCTGGACTTCCTGTCAGACAGACCCCAGGTGGTGAAGGTAGGCAACCACACCTCATCCTCCCTCACACTCAACACGGGAGCCCCCCAGGGGTGTGTTCTGTCCCCACTACTGTACTCCCTGTACACGCACGACTGGACAGCCACCTTTGACTCCAACACCATCGTCAAGTTTGCAGACGACCCAGCAGTGATAGGCCTGATCACCAACAATTCTTCCCGCAAGCCATTCGTCACCTGAATGACTCTATCTAGAGCACATAGAATATCTAGTGTACATAACATAACCACATGCACATCCAAATGTCAATATACCTCCCCCTCCCCCGGGATTATGTATTGCAGCTAAAGCATGTAGATAACCCATGCACCCCTAGGCTGTTTATTTATTCATATGAATAAATAAAGCATGAACATCATCCACCGGTATCTATTTTATCTTACCCCTATCTGCATACTGTGAAGAAATGTTTACAATGTTTACACGAGCCTGCAGCAACATCTCACTGTAATACGTAGGGCTGGGAATCGATTCGAATTTCAAGAATCGATTCGATTCCGATTCACAAGGTTCAGAATCAATTATCACGATTCAATTCGATTCGATTTGATTCAATATCGATTCGGTTAGTGTTACTAAAACCTGTTGTTTTTTTTTAGCTGTAACCTTAATTACCAAGTTATGCAACACATCAACAGGCCTACTACGGCTGGGTATCGATACTGATTTCCAAAAATGAATGAATGAATAATTGAATGAATTAATGAACTATTCATTCCTTCATTTATTCATTCATTCATTCATTAAATAAAAGATTGATTTTGGGATTCATGAATCGATTCTGAATCGATTAATCGATTTTTTTTAACCCAGCCCTAATACGCGTATGTAACATACACGTACATTACACATACATTCCATGTGACAAATGTTGAAAAACTACAATGGCAATAAAACAAATTCTAACTCTGCTTCTGATGAAGAATCCACAGGTAACTTATAGGAAGACGCACTCCTCTATCTCGGAGATGAACCTGGTCTGGAAGATGTCAGGGGTCTGCAGTCGCTCGGAGATCTCCCCGTCAAACAGCAGCTTCTCATGGGCTAGCTTCACCAGCACCAGCCTGACGATCTCTCCCAGGTACATACCACTGATCATCTTCTCAAACCTGGAAACACCCACACACACACACACACACACATACAAGTAAATAACGACAGAGAGAAACTTCAGTCTTGAACTCATTCATATTATTATGGATCAACCCGCTGTTGCCGGCCAATGGCCGGCCAATGGCCGTCATGGCGGTTTGATGAAGAACCCGTATGTAGCCTCTCTTACTCTGAAATGTAATTTAATGTAATGTATTGCTTTATAAATGTTCTTAGCCGATAGACAAACATACTCCTGGAGCTTGCTCGATCGCCTTGTTGAGAGGGGTCAGGGAAGAATTTTTACAGCTCACTTATCTGGCCCCCGGATGATTACTGTTTTTTTGCTTCCCTCTGGAATATGTAGAGAGTGGGTCGTATGCCCACCTCACTTGTTCTCTGTAAAGCGCATTGTGTTGCCTCTGGGTATGAAATGGGCTATACAAATAAAGCTTTGATTGATTGATTGATTGATTGATTGATATGTACGTGTGCACTCCCGGGTTGAGGGAGTCTCGGTCCACCACCACATCAAACTCCGTCTGGACGTCCTTCAAGGCCCCGTCGTCCCCGAAGCCGCCCCACTCCGTGTTGATGCACATGAGTCCCTCCTCCCCCTCCACCCGCTTCACGTTCTTCATCTCCTCCATGTAGCACGCGTTAGTCCCTGTACCTGGGGGGCAGGACACTGGGTTTACACACACCTGCACATCTGAGAGAGTGTGTGTGTGTGTGTGTGTGTGTGTGTGTGTTTGTGTGTGTGTACCCACCAATGATCATGCCTATCTCACAGCTCTGGTCCCGGTAACCACAACTCATCATCGTCCCCACTGTGTCATTCACCATGGCAACCGAGCCGATGTCATAGTCCTGGGGCGGGGGGGGGGGGGGGGGGGGGGAGTGATACACATAGACAGAGAGAAAAATAATATAATATAAAATAATGATTGCATGGAACTGAAGGTATTGATACCAGTTGTATGGCATGAAAACAGTTGGCCTGTGTACAGGTCTGGTCTGGTCTGGTCTGGTCTGGTCTGGTCTGGGTCTGGTCTGGTCTGGTCTGGTCTGGTCTGGTCTGGGTCTGGTCTGGTCTGGTCTGGTCTGGGTCTGGTCTGGTCTGGTCTGGTCTGGTCTGGTCTAGTCTGGTCTGGTCTGGGTCTGGTCTAGTCTGGTCTGGTCTGGTCTGGTCCGGTCCGGTCCGGTCCGGTCCGGTCCGGTCCGGTCCGGTCCGGTCTGGGTCTGGTCTGGTCTGGTCTGGTCTGGTCTGGTCTAGTCTAGTCTAGTCTGGTCTAGTCTAGTCTAGTCAGGTCTGGTCTGGTCTGGTCTGGTCCTGGTCTGGTCTGGTCTGGTCTGGTCTGGGTCTGGTCTAGTCTGGTCTGGTCTGGTCTGGTCTGGTCTGGTCTGGTTTGGTCTGGTCTGGTCTAGTCTGGTCTAGTCCTGGTCTGGTCTGGTCTGGTCTGGTCTGGTCTGGTCTGGTCTGGTCAGGTGTGGTCTGGTCTGGTCTGGTCTGGTCTGGTCTGGTCTGGTCTGGTCTGGTCTGGTCTGGTCTGGTCAGATCCGGTCAGGTTAGGTCACGTTAGGTCTGGTCTGGTCTAGTCTGGTCTGGTCTGGTCTGGTCTGGTCTGGTCTAGTCAGGTCTGGTCTGGTCTGGTCTGGTCTGGTCTGGTCTGGTCCGGTCCGGTCCGGTCTGGTCTGGTCTGGTCTGGTCTGGTCTGGTCTAGTCTAGTCTAGTCTAGTCTAGTTTAGTCTGGTCAGATCCGGTCCGGTCAGATCCGGTCCGGTCAGGTCTGGTCAGTGACTCACGCCTCTCCTGTGGATGGCCTCTCTCAGTAGTCTGACCACATCCTCTCCCTCCACGCCAGAGCAGTTGAACCCTTTGGTCCAGCGGATGAGGATACTCTGCACCACGTTAGGATCACACACACTTCAATTCTTTACTTTTTATTTATATTTTATTTATACAGGCGTGACTCATATATCCCCTCATTCCTAGGGAGTTTAGAAAGGCATTTCAGGAAAATATGTTTTATCCATGTGGCACACAATCAAAGTGATCCACTTATTTTATTTAGTATTTATTATGAGTCCAGTTAGAGTACAAGACGTGTTGTCCTGGAATGTGATTGGAGCAGGCCGTGCTCTGGGCGTGGTCAACATGCAGCGTGGTGAACTCCTGGTGATCCTCTCTGTCAGACATGACACATGTACTATACAACACAGGTGCCTTCATTGTGAATGAATTATTTGTCTGTGGTGTGTGTGTGTGTGTGTGTGTGTGTGTGTGTGTGTGTGTGTGTGTGTGTGTGTGTGTGTGTGTGTGTGTGTGACTGACCTTGTCAATTTCTTTCTGCTCACAGGGGAAGGAGAAGGTGAAACCGAGAGGCAGAGTCTGGCCCTTCAGATCCAGAGACTCCAGGAACTCAGCGAGACAGGCTGCAATGTGGTCAAACAGCTGGACACACGCACACACACACACACACACACACACAGACACACACACACACACACACACACACACACACACACACATACACACACACATAGGAAGAAGGAGAACAGAGTGATGAAAGAAACAGAGAGCATCTTAGTAACTTCTTTCTGGAGTGTACCCCCCCTCCCCTCCACACACACACACACACACACACACACACACACACACACACACACACACACACACACACACACACACACACACACACAGACACCATCATCATCAATGCTGTCCATCGTGTCCGATGATGGCGCTTGCTTCAGGGTGGGGTCGGGGTTTCAGTGACGTCACCGCTGGTGTCACTTCTCGTGGGCGTTGAGGACGATCCTTGAGCCGCACCCTCGTCCACAGGTGGAACCGGGGAACCCGGATGCCGAAGGTACACCGTCCGCCCGCTGGTGTCGTTGTGAGCGCCTCTCAGACATTCTCTGTAGGTTTTTGTGGTGGATTTGTGAGACTGCTCTGGCGCGGGTCACAGGTCAACTGCCAGGCTGATCTGTCCTGGGCGAGAGTTTCAAGCTGCGTGGAATTGGTGTTTGAGTGCTTTAAAAGGACTTTGGTGTCGTCC
>NC_140234.1:2511459-2563959 GCF_949987555.1 Borostomias antarcticus
TTTTTACACCCTTTTTGAACACAGGGGGAACTGGCGACCAGTCCCGTCTCCAAGGGCGGGCATTTGGGGGCCAGGCCCGCCCACTGAATCAGCTGGGCCCGCCCTGAACGAAACGCGAAAGACGTACTATCTCTGTGATGACGGAATGACCCCGGGCTATTCTGCATCTGATTGGCTTACCCTGATATACTTTAACCAATCGAACTGACCACTAAAACCTGACCAATCTCAACCAAGGAAGGCACCATATTAGCCAATCCCAGGCAGAGTAGGGCAGATCATTCATTCCGTGCGGTTATTTTTGGTAATGTTAACGACATACTAGTGCAAAAACTTGCATACATGGGATGAATTATTAGTGGATGTCAGAAGATTCAGAAGTAGTGGTGATTGCTCCTTGGCTTAGGCTACCCATACAAATACAAATAAAACTTGATTTGTGCGCTTTCTTTCAGTGAAAGAAGGCACGAAAATCGACTTTCAGACTGTCTTAAATGCGTCTTGTATTCTGCCATATCGCTTCATTTTCATCCGTGTTTAGCATTTTGGTAGTGCTCCGTTGCCCCCTACAGTCCTCATGAAAATACAGTCCACGTTACGGTCCGTTGACCGGTCTTACTAGCTCGTTATTCACTTAATATTGTAGGCCAGGTAAAATGATGCAACAACTTGACTGTCCCGTCATTCACATCACCTATTGGTCAATCACGTTACCCACTTTAGCTATAGCTACTGGCAGCATCAATGAACATTGAAAACGGAGATCTTGAGTAGGCTATTTGTTGAAAATTGATTACAAAATAAAGTGGATTAAACGAGTTTGGGTTACGATATAAGGTAGGTCTTTTGTGATTAATTACCAGTTGTTATGGCTGTGCGTTTTGCTTTGCCTAGATTTAATCGGCACTCGAGAGCGTTAACTTTGCTTCCTGGAGCGGTGGGCTAAGGCCTAGTAGGCTAGTAGTAGCCTAAACACTGATTAGTGAGGGAGTAGGCTATTGAGTGCTGTGCCCTAAGGGGGTGTATTTTATCGTTCTGTCATTCCTCTTCGTGGTGCTTGGCCATTGTTGTCATATAATGGCTCTGTAGTTTATTTAGTGTGTCCCTAAAAGCTTGGTTGTTTCTGTATGTTTTTTGCATATAAAAATGCCACTGCTCAGCGCCCTTCTGGTGCTGTGAAACCTCCCATCAGGGCATGCTTTGAAAGCGCATCCCTCCCAAAATTGTGCGCGACGCCAGGGCTTAGTTGTCTTGATAAAAACATTTTAGTAATTACAATCGTTTTTAACGTGTTTTAACTTTACCAAGACAATTATCCACCCAGGGTTTAGGTTCTCAGGTCACCCCACCTATCTGGAGAGGAGAGTTGGCTGGTTAAGTGACTCGTCAAATAAGGCTGAAGATGCTAGTTTCATAAGCTGCAATTTTCTTTTGGGGAAAACTTGTTTATTTGTTTGCACAACAGGGATGCCCTTTTGCATGTACAGTACTTTGAATCACTTATGATGGACTTGATAGGTTTAGTGTTATTTTTATTTAAAAAGGTTTAACAAAAATGTTTTTGCATATTCTCCATATAACAGCAATCAACTTATTTTGACAGTTTTGATGAATTCTGAGTAGTGAGGAGACATTCCAAAGATATGGTAACGGTAAGGTAGGTAGACAGACAGACAGACAGACAGACAGATAGATAGATAGATATAGACTTATGTCAAAAACACACAGAGGTAGGTGTCGGTGAGAACTTAGAATAACAATGAGAAATGAGATATCCCTCTAAATCTGGCTGAAAAACGACTTAAAACGGGCTTGAAAGCACCTAAACAATTTGTGTGTGCCCCCCCTAACATATTGAATGCCCCTCCTGGCATTTCATTCTGGAAACGGGTCTGCTGGCGACGCAGGTGGTGCGTCGGTGAATTACAATGTTTGATGGAGAGAAGAAAAGCGAGAGTTCATGAACGCACAATCATGTAGGCTAATAGCCCAATTCAGCACAAACATATATCGCAATGCAAGATCGTGTCCTCTAACCGGCTCATTAATGGTCCAATTAGATTGTCATTAATATGTGATCATGTGGACCTGTTTGCTGTTTGGTAAGCATATAAATGACAGTCCTCCTGTGCGTAATGCGAGCCTAAATGAATCCGGCGCTACTCGGCCTACTGGCCGAGATAGAACTCCAAAGAGGTGACGGCGATGGCGACTGCACCCACATAAGGGCACCATCAGTGAATGAATACGTCTATGTGAATCGCAAAAATGTGCACACTATAAATACCCAAATCATATGTGACGCCGACATGCTCATCACAAGTGTAGTGGCACGGTGGCCTGGCTCCACGCATGACTCATTCATCCTGGCGCACAGCAGGGTAGGGGCTAGACTAGAGGCAGGCGCTGCGCGTGACGGCTGGCTTGTTGGTGTGTGCATAGCCAAGATATTGTTACGGCTCGCATGCCCTCGCCTCCACAACCGCCTCCCTCTCTCCCCTCTGGGCCCTCTGCGCGCTCGGGGCGTCCTACGCGCTCTACCGCACGTCGCATCGGCCCGGGCATACAACGTTCTGACTCGCCGGAGTTTCCCCTCACTGCCGGGCGTTCCCCGTCTCCGGCCAGCTCCGCGGACTCGGCAGTCTCCTCCCTCTCCGATGACGAAGAGTTGGATCCCGACATGCCCAGCACATCGGCCCGTGCGCAAAGACAAGAACGGCGCGCTCGTCTCCGACGATGACGCGGGCGCGGCTCTACTCACCGGTTTCCAATTATCATCACCACACCTGTCCCTCGTTCTGCAATCACCTTCAACCTCTACAAGAACCTGGTCTACACTCCACTCATCGCCAGATCTTACCATAATACTCTTGTGGTAAAGTATAGCCTAGCCTACAATCTCCTTACCCGTATTTTGTAGTGTTTTTTCCCGTTCCCCGTTTGTGATTACTCTCACTCACCCTGCCTCCCCTCCTCATCTCTCCAGTTCCTGCCTGACCCACGTCTGTACGATTACCCCGCTCCTGCCTGACCATCGCCTGTACGACCCCGCTCCTGCCTGACCATCGCCTGTACGACAACCCCGCTCCTGCCTGAACATCGCCTGTACGACAACCCCGCTCCTGCCTGACCATCGCCTGTACGACAACCCCGCTCCTGCCTGACCATCGCCTGTACGACAACCCCGCTCCTGCCTGACCATCGCCTGTACGACTACCACGCTCCTGCCTGACCATCGGCTGTACGACTACCACATCCCCCTTTGTGATCTTATTAAATCGCCCCTCCGGGCTTTACCGTTCCTTGCCTCCTCCTTTCCTGTTGCGCCTGGGTCCCAAAACCGAACTCTAACAGTAAGATCTGGCCAGTTTTGACCCAGCCAACATGGAGGAGAGACCTGCACCTCCTGGACCACTCCAAGCCCTCCAACAGACCCAAGCTGAGCAACTGCAGCAGGTATCCGACCTGGTCACCGCGCTCAGTGCCCGCCTGGCTCCGTTCCTGAACCCCACCGCTCCACCAAACCGGGAGCCCCATCTCGCCTCCCCGGCCCCCTACGACGGGACATTCACCCTCTGCCGGGAGTTCCTCATGCAGTGTGAGTACGTGTTTGAGCTCCAGCCAAGCATGTACTCCACTGCGTCAGCTCGCATAGCCTACATCGCTAACCTAACCACGGGACGGGCTCGCCGCTGGGTCATGGCGGGTCGCGAAGGCGCAGCTGCCTACATGCAGGACTACACAGCCTTCGTGGCAGAATTCAGGACTGTGTTCGACCACGACGTCCACGGACAGGACGCGGACGCTGCTCTCTCCGCCCTCACCCAGGGTTCCAGCTCAGTAGCGGACTACGCCACGGAGTTCCGCATCCTCGCTGCCCGTTGCTCCTGGAACGAGTCTGCCCTGTACAGCGCCTTCCGACGGGGCCTGGGGGACGCCATGAAGGACAGCCTGGCTGGAGGAGACAGACCAGCGACCCTGAGCCAACTCGTCTCCCTCTCCATAGCCATAGACGAGCGCCACCGGGAACGCAGGCGCGAGCGGGCGCACCAACATCACAGCGCACCCAGACCGTCTCCGCCTCCCTCTGCCGGACTCTCTCGGCCTGCCCCGGCCTCCCTCGCCCCCCCAAACACCGCTGGAGAGGAACCCATGCAACTGGGTTGGACCCGACTGACCCCTGCAGAGCGTGAGCACCGGGAACAGAACGGACTGTGCATTTACTGCGCTAGCCCAGCGCACGCCGTCGACTCCTGTTCCTCTGCACCTCCCAGGGCGGCAAAAAGAGTAGGCTCACTCGCCAGGGGGTACCGAGTAAGCCGGCTCATCCATCCCCAATCCCGGACCCGTGCCGCCAGGTTCACTGTCACCCTCGCCTGGCAGGGGCACACGCTCTCCGTCCCTGCTCTCATCGACTCCGGTGCTGACGAGAGCTTCGTGGACGTCCAGTTCGCCCACAAAGCGGCGCTCCCTATCTTCCCTCTGGAGAGGCCCCTCTCGGCCTTCGCTCTGGATGGCCATCCCATGGGTCCCATTACTCACCGGACCCTGCCCCTCACCCTCACAGCCTCGGGAAACCACGTGGAGAACATCCGCCCCTTCGTCATCCACTCTCCCGACGCTCCGTTCATCCTAGGAAGGCCCTGGCTGGAACTCCATACCCCTCATGTCTGCTGGAGCTCGGGGCACATCCTCAGCTGGAGCACCGCCTGCCACGCCCGCTGCCTCCGAGCTGCTCAGACCTCCACTCGGGTTGACCGACCCCGTCCCGCTCCTCCGGACCTCTCCACGGTCCCTTCGATGTACCACGACCTTGGGGAGGCCTTCAGTAAGGAGCGCGCCCGCACACTCCCCCCTCATCGACCCTACGACTGCGCCATCGAGCTCCACCCTGGCGCCCCTCTCCCAGCCAGTCGTCTCTACAACCTCTCCCTCCCGGAGAAAGCAGCCATGGATACCTACATCTCCGAGTGCTTGGCCGAGGGTCTCATCCGACCATCTCGATCCCAGGTGGCAGCGGGGTTCTTCTTCGTCAAGAAGAAGGGAGGAGATCTGAGGCCGTGCATCGACTACAGGCTGCTCAATAACATCACGGTTAAGAATAAATATCCACTCCCCCTCATGAGCTCCAACTTCGAACCCCTCATCGGTGCCACCATCTTCACCAAGTTGGATCTCAGGAACGCTTATCACCTGGTGCGTATCCGTGAGGGGGACGAATGGAAGACCGCCTTCAAGACCTCCCGTGGCCACTACGAGTACCTCGTCATGCCCTTCGGCCTCACCAACGCCCCCGCCGTCTTCCAGGCGCTGATGAACGACGTGCTCAGGGACATGCTGGACGTCTTTGTGGTCCTTTACTTGGACGACATCCTGGTATTCTCCAGGAGCGCTGAGGAGCACGTCCAGCATGTCCGCATGGTCATCCAGCGTCTCCGGGAGAACCGCCTATATATCAAGGCGGAGAAGTGCACTTTTCACTCCTCGTCAGTGGAGTTCCTGGGGCTCATTGTGGAGGGAGGCCTGACGCGACCCGACCCCCGCAAGATCAAGACCGTGGTCGAATGGCCTCAACCCACGACCCGGAGGCAACTTCAGAGCTTCCTTGGCTTCGCCAACTTTTACCGCCGTTTCATACGGGACTACAGCCGGGTAGCAGCTCCCCTCACCCACCTCACCTCATCCCTGCGTCCGTTCGTCTGGACACCGGCTGCCAGCGCTGCCTTCTCCGCGCTCAAGAAGTGCTTCACCACCGCCCCGGTCCTTCTCCATCCTGACCCCTCCAGGCAGTTCGTGGTCGAGGTGGACGCATCGGACACAGGCATCGGTGCTGTTCTGTCCCAGCGGTCAGGGGAGGACCAGAAGTTGCACCCCTGTGCCTTCCTCTCCCGCCGGTTCTCCCCAGCGGAGGTGAATTACGACATCGGGAACAGAGAGTTGTTGGCGGTGGTGGGGGCCTTGGAGGAGTGGCGCCACTGGCTTGAGGGCGCCGAACACACCACCCTCGTCTGGTCAGACCATAAGAACCTGACCTTCATCCGGGCGGCCAAGCGCCTCAACTCCCGCCAGGCGCGGTGGTCCCAGTTCCTCGGGAGGTTTGATTTCACCCTCACCTTCCGGCCCGGCTCCCGCAACGCCAAGGCCGACGCGCTGTCCCGCCTCCACGCGCCCGAGGCGCCCCCCGCGGAGCCTGAGTCCATCCTGCCGGTCTCGCGTGTCATAGGGGTGGTCACAATGAACATCGAGGCAGTGGTGAGGCAGGCCCAACGCGCCCAACCCAGTCCGGCCAACGTTCCTCCTCGCAGGCTCTTCGTGCCTGACTCGGTCCGGTCCCGGGTGCTCCAGTGGGGCCATGCCAGCCGGTTTGCGTGCCATCCCGGGGTTCACCGCACCTTCTCCTTCCTGAGCCGACGGTTCTGGTGGCCCTCCATGAGGTCCGACGTCCGGGAGTTTGTGGTCGCCTGTCCCGTCTGCTCCCGCAGCAAGGCGTCCCACCAGCCCCCGGCTGGCCTCCTGCGTCCTCTCCCGGTCCCCAGCCGTCCCTGGTCCCACATCGCCCTGGACTTCATCACCGGTCTTCCCCCCTCCAGGGGCAACACGGTCATCCTCACCGTGGTGGACCGGTTCTCCAAGGCGGTCCATCTGGTGGCGCTCCCCAAGCTCCCGTCCTCTGCGGAGACAGCTGAACTCCTCGTCCAACATGTCTACCGGCTCCACGGTCTCCCCGGAGACATTGTCTCGGACCGTGGGCCTCAATTCACCTCCCAGGTCTGGAGGGCCCTCTGCAAGGAGATCGGCGCCACCATCAGCCTCTCCTCTGGCTACCACCCGCAGACCAACGGCCAGGCCGAACGGGCCAACCAGAGCCTGGAGTCCGCTCTCCGCTGTGTGTCGGCTCTCCACCCCACCTCCTGGAGCAAGGACCTACCCTGGGTCGAATACTCCCTCAATGCCCTGACCAGCGCTGCCACTGGCAGGTCTCCGTTCGAGTCATCCCTCGGGTACCAGCCCCCGCTGTTCTCTCTCCAGGAGTCGGAGGCCTCCGTCCCCTCCGTCCAGGCCCACCTCAGCCGCTGTCGCCGTGTCTGGAGGGAGGTCCGCAGGGCCCTGCTCCGCTCCAACGAGCGCTCCTGCCGCGGGGCCAACCGCCGCCGCACTCCTGCTCCGGCGTATCGGCCCGGTCAACGTGTCTACCTCTCCACTGCTGATCTTCCGCTCCAGGTCCCCTCCAGGAAGCTGGCTCCGCGCTTCGTTGGGCCCTTCGAGATCGACCGTGTCCTGAACCCGGCTGCGGTACGTCTTAAGCTCCCTGCTTCCATGCGGGTACACCCTGTATTCCATGTGTCCAAGATCAAACCTGTCTCCTCGAGTCCTCTCATGCCTTCTGCCCCAGCTCCTCCGCCTCCCCAGATGGTCGACGGGCATCCCCAGTGGACGGTTCGGCGGCTGCTGAAGGTGCGCCGCCGGGGTCGGGGGTTCCAATACCTGGCGGATTGGGAGGGGTACGGCCCCGAGGAGTGCAGCTGGATCTCCAGGCAGCTCATTATGGACCCGTCTCTCCTCCGGGACTTCTACCGGGCCCATCCTGACGCCCCCGGTCGGTCGCCAGGTGGCTCCCCTCGGGGGGGGGGTCCTGTTACGGCTCGCATGCCCTCGCCTCCACAACCGCCTCCCTCTCTCCCCTCTGGGCCCGCTGCGCGCTCGGGGCGTCCTACGCGCTCTACCGCACGTCGCATCGGCCCGGGCATACAACGTTCTGACTCGCCGGAGTTTCCCCTCACTGCCGGGCGTTCCCCGTCTCCGGCCAGCTCCGCGGACTCGGCAGTCTCCTCCCTCTCCGATGACGAAGAGTTGGATCCCGACATGCCCAGCACATCGGCCCGTGCGCAAAGACAAGAACGGCGCGCTCGTCTCCGACGATGACGCGGGCGCGGCTCTACTCACCGGTTTCCAATTATCATCACCACACCTGTCCCTCGTTCTGCAATCACCTTCAACCTCTACAAGAACCTGGTCTACACTCCACTCATCGCCAGATCTTACCATAATACTCTTGTGGTAAAGTATAGCCTAGCCTACAATCTCCTTACCCGTATTTTGTAGTGTTTTTTCCCGTTCCCCGTTTGTGATTACTCTCACTCACCCTGCCTCCCCTCCTCATCTCTCCAGTTCCTGCCTGACCCACGTCTGTACGATTACCCCGCTCCTGCCTGACCATCGCCTGTACGACCCCGCTCCTGCCTGACCATCGCCTGTACGACAACCCCGCTCCTGCCTGAACATCGCCTGTACGACAACCCCGCTCCTGCCTGACCATCGCCTGTACGACAACCCCGCTCCTGCCTGACCATCGCCTGTACGACAACCCCGCTCCTGCCTGACCATCGCCTGTACGACTACCACGCTCCTGCCTGACCATCGGCTGTACGACTACCACATCCCCCTTTGTGATCTTATTAAATCGCCCCTCCGGGCTTTACCGTTCCTTGCCTCCTCCTTTCCTGTTGCGCCTGGGTCCCAAAACCGAACTCTAACAGATATATTCTTTTTCTTTTTTACTTTAATCTTTATAAGCATTTTCGATACAATAAAACATAAAAACTAACAATAACAGCTTATGGGTACTTCCATCCATGCAGCTTTTTTCTCTTACTCAAATATTACAATTTTAATATTAGTGGTATCATCACACTTCCTTCTACAATCCATCCATTTTTCCTATCTCACTTCAAACTTTCCTTCCTGCATCCTCAATGCATAAATAAATCTCATAAATCTCCTCCACAACACCCACCACTGCTCCTTGGTTGGGGGTTCCACCTTATACCAAGCCCTCATTATTGTCTTTTTACTAGCAACCAATAGTACTTTCACTAGGTATCTGTCCCCTCCTTGTACATCATTCTGTTATGTTTGCCAAGATACATATTCAAAGCTGATAAGAATGAGAACCAGTCAAGACCCCACCACAAAATGAGGACCCAAGCCCTCAGCCCCCTCCCCGTCATGAGGGTTACCAGCGGGGCCAAAGGGCCCGCACTGAGGTCATGCGCCAGCTATGAAGACACAAACAAGTAAGGTTCACATTGTTACCATTTTATTGTCTGTTGGTGGGTGACTGTGTGAGGTGTGTGAGTGCGTTTGTGAGTGAATGTGTGAGGTCCGTGAGTGTGGTAGTGAGTGACTGTGTGAGGTCCTTGAGTGTGGTAGTGAGTGACTGTGTGAGGTCCGTGAGTGTGGTAGTGAGTGACAGTGTGAGGTCCGTGACAGCATGTGTGAGGGAATGAAGTGCAGTGAGGATGTCCTGTTGGCTCTTGTGGTGTAGTGTGGTGACCTCCACCAACTGCTGAACAACTGCCCCACAACTGCCCCAATCCCTTCTGCCATTTCCCTCTGGGCCTCTAGGGTCATGAGCCTCCAGCACAGCGTCTGAGAGGAAGCCCAGCCCTCAGGGACCCTTGAGGCAGGGACGCTGGCAGCCGGAGGTGGAGGCGTGGGCGGTGGAGACGGAGACGGAGGCGCTGGAGATGGCACTGGAGGTGGAGGCACTGGAGGTCGTGGCGCTGGAGGTGGAGGCTGCAACCGGTGGGGGCACGACCGTCAGGTCAAGGACCACTGCAGACTCCCCCTCCTCTGAGTCCCACCCCACGTCAGAGTCTGGAGAAACAATTTCAGTCATTGGGGGCCAAGCAGCGCAGCTGCGTAGGCCACCATTAAGTTTCTACCTTTTCATATTATTCTTCTGCCATTGGAGTCTATGGCAGCCCATAGAAGCATATGGTAGAAAGTTATGAAAATTGGCACACTCATTCAGGACAGTCCCCTGAGTCTCCTCACCAAGACTCATGTCCACAGCTCGAACCCTCTAGCGCCACCAACGTGTCAAAGTTGGCAATGCTTTTATGCATGCAACTTTTGACCTGTAAGTCTGATTTTGAAAAACGAGGTACCTTTGGAATCCTTGGTTCAAGCCGAGTTCAACGCACCTCATGACGTCATTGTCTGCCATATTGGATTTCCCGCCATTTTGTACTTTGTGTAAAACACTTAAAATGTATCTCCTCCTAGGTTTTTTCACCAATCTGCACAAAACGCAGTATGCACAATCTATAGACCGATGTCTACAAAAAACTTACAGGGATTTCTGATTGTCCATTGCGTTCGCTCGTGACAGCCAATCAAAATTGGCAGAAAAGCTGCAAAACAGGAACTGGGGTCATATCTCAGTAATGTTTTAATCTATCAAAACCACATTTGGCACACTCATCCGGTACACACCCATGACATCTGTCACCAAGCCTCATGTTGACATCTCGTGCACTCTAGCGCCACCAGCGTGTCAAAGTTGGAGTTGCGTTTATGCCAGTAACTTTTTAACTGTATGTCCAATCTTCAAAATTATGGTAGCAATGGATTCCCTGGCTCATGCTGAGTTCAAAACACCCAATGGCTTTTATTATTACTTCATGTGTTTGATTGCAGAATGCAAGGAACACTTTTTGTCTTCTGCACAATTTCACCACTTTCAGAGTGGTGAAAGGCGCATTTTGGAAAAAGTCACACATTGATAAAATCAAAAAAGCTAAGCTCTCCGATGTATATTTTTCACTGTGTGACAGTTGGAACGATGACTCCCCCCCTCCATTGAAAACAATGGATCCACACTCTAGAAAATGACAGAATCAGTGTTAATTTTTCTAACTCGTCACCTCTTCTTCACTTCTGAAGACCGAACGACATATTATACATGGAAATGTTCGCATGATTGTCTGGATTCTGAAGAAGTAAATAGTTGAGCTATGCTATGTATACTTTTCGCTGTGTGCCAATTTAAAGGACGACACCCCCCCCTCTCACTCAACCGAGAGGAAGCAATTCTTCCAGCTGACATTAATTAAGTGCTCAGGACTCGGACTCAGATTGGGATTCAGCTAATAGGGTTAGCAAAGGCTAACATGCCTTGTGGACTAGGGTGATTTACCTTCACAACATCCGGCTTAGCACAGTGGTTAGCATGTCGGCCTTGCAAGCAGCAGGTACAGAGATCGAATCCCGTTCCACCATATGTCTGACTTTCAAAATTCTCTGAACCAGCCTTGACCCTTGTCAAACATGTCGCCACGTCAGACTTGCACCATTATGTTTCTACCTTTTCTTATTATTATCCTTTTTTTCTTTCTTTCTTTATTATACTCTTCTGCCATTGGAGTCTATAGCAGCCCATAGAACTGTATGGTAGAAAGTTATGAAATTTGGCACACTGATTCGGGACAGTCCCATGACCCCTCTTACCAAGACCCATGTCCTCAGCTCCTACACTCTAGCGCCACCAACATGTCAAAGTTGGCAATGCATTTAAGTCCAATTTTCAAAAACCAAGGTGCCATATGATTCCTTGGCTCAAGACAAGTTAAACGAACCCTATTACGTCATGCATACTAAATTGGATTGTCTGCCATTTTGGATTTAGTGAAAAACACTTAAAATGCTACTCCTCCTATAGATTTTCACCAATCTGCAAAAAAATGTATACACATAATCTGGAGACCAATGTCTACAAAGGATTGATTTGAATTTTTGATATTCCAATGCGTTTGCTTGTGACAGCCAATTGAATTTGGCAACAAAGCCTCCAAACAGGAAGTTAAGACATATCGCATAAATGCTTTAATGTATCAAAAGCACATTTAGCAGACTGGTTAGGGACCCTCCCGTGACCTCTGTAACCAAGTCACATGTTGACAAGTTGAGCACTCTAGCGCCACCAATGTGTCAAAGTTGGAGTCACGTTTATGCTTGTAACTTTTGAACCGTTTGTTCGATTTTAATGATTCAGGGATCATTGGATTCCTTGCGTCAAGCCGAGTTCAAAACATACAATGGTTTCATTATTTTCATTCTCTTGATTGCAGAATGCAAGTTACACTTTTGGTGTTCTGCAAAATTTCACAGATTTTAGAGTGGGGAGAGACGCACTTAGGAAAAATGTCACACATTTTCTAAACTGCCATCCCTCTTCCAATTTGCACAGCGTATACACATATTATATATAAAAATGTTCACATGACTCTTGGGATTTGTAAAATCCAAAAAGCTAAGCTCTCTGATGTATAATTTTTTGCCGTGTGACAGTTTGAATGATGACTCCCCCCTCCATTGAAACCAATGGAGCCACGCTCTAACTTGAAGCAGAAAATGACTGAATCAATGTTGTGTTTCTAACTCGTCACCTCTCCTACACTTTTGAAGACAGAAGGACATATTATACCTCGAAATGTTTGTGTGATTGTCTGGATTCTATAGAAGTAAATAGTTACACTCTGCTATGTATACTTTTCGCCATGTGCCAATTTAAATGACGACACCCCCCCTCTCACTCAATCGAGAGGAAGCAACGGCTGACATGCCTTGTGGACTAGGGCGATTCTCCTTTGCAAGATCAGGCGTAGCACAGTGGATAGCAAGTCGGCTTTGCAAGCAACAGGTACTGAGTTTAAATCTCGTTCAACCCCATGTCAGATTTTCCTCCTATCTGCATGAAACGTGGTAGGCCTACACATAATCTGTAGACCAATCCTAGTCTAAAAAGGTTCAATATGAGATTTGGATGCGTTCGCTTGTGACAGCCAGTTGCATTTGGCGACAATGCCGCTAAACAGGAACTTGGGTTGTATCATAAATGCTTTAATAGCATTTAATTTAGGGCCCTTCCACCCTCTGGCCCTTCCAGCTGACATTAATTAAGGGTAATTAATAGGTTAGCGAAGGCTAACATGCCTTGTGGACTAGGGTGATTCACATTTGTAACATCTGGCGTAGCACAGTGGTTAGCATGTTGGCCTTGCAAGCAGCAGGTACAGAGATCGAATCCCGTTCAACCATATGTCTGACTTCCAAAAATCTCGGGCCCATCCTTGACCCTTGTCAAACATGTCACCACGTCAGTCTAGCTGATTCCTTGTCTGCTTGCAGTTAAACTGCTTGGCCCCCACATTCCTGCTTGCAGGTATATTTTTCTTTGAGTTTGTCTGTTAACTTGATTATGCATTAAACATTTCATTGTGTAGCCATATTCAATTGATATGTTTTTCTGTTGGCAGCCAAATAAATGCTTAAGTGTGATTTACCGGGTGATTTAGATGAGTCTTCATTTCCCAGAGGGGAAAATGTTTAATGTGGTCTAACATTATGAAGTGGTCATCTGTGTTATCGTTCCCTGTTTTTGGTCCTAAATCAATCATAGCCTACCACAGAATGTGTGGAATGTTTGCTTTCCTCACACATAATACAGCATGTCCGTGTAGCCTACGCCACATACAGGATGCACGAAACGTACAGTAGGCTACCTAAACTGTAGGAGCAATCAGACAAATGTAGGCGAGTACAAATAGCTTACCTTCCGAAGATGATTTTCTTTCCTCGCGTGGACCTCACCAACAAGCACATGCACCTCCGTCTCCGAAAAGTTTCTCTTCTTTCCGCGTTTTTCCATAAACGTAATTGTCTTGCCTTTGCTCCACGCTATATTATGTCGGTTCCTTCCAGGTAACCACGTTGTGCGCTGTCATAGTTTTGACCATATATGGTTGAATTTGGGCGTGGAGAGGGCGGAACACGAGGCGCGTGCACGTCCGCTGTCTTCTACGACACCGTGGGATTTATCATTGAGGAATCGGCGCAGCAGCGTGTACGCCATGTTTGATAGATCCGAAAAGTGTGTAAATATTCTCGTCGTACACGGCAGTCGTACACGCTCTTTGATAAATGAGGCCCCTGGGGGAGACAGGAAGGAAAAACAAACACAAAAACAACACCACACATCCTTTGCCGTAACAATTATTATTTTTGGAATTGTTCTTAAGTGTATTGGAAAGTGTTTGAATACTATTACAGATATGCCTATGCTGCCTTAATGATTATGGAAAAAGTTAAATTTAATATTAATTCAATTCAAGACCTTAATGAAGTCTGTGCCATTGACATTGGAGATTTAGAATATTTTGAGACTTCAAATTATGTATTTCTAACTTTAAGTTAAGGGTTTTTCCTCTAAAAAGAAAGAGGTGTTTTTTTCCCCACTCACTCATGAATGTGAAATGTGTATCAGATTAGTAATCATGTTATCTTTTTACCTTACCTTGAGGAGTTTTGGTACATGGTTTGCATATGTAAAGAAAATAATCTTGAGTTTGTTAAATAACCTTGAGTTTGTTAATCTTTATTATGCTCCACCTAGTGGAGAATAGATTGCTTCCTTTCCATATGTGTAGAATTATGTTTTTACCAAATCTGTTTGATTTTTATTATGATATTTTATAATTTGATTATCCACATTGTTGATTCTTTCATTTTTATTGTAGTTGTGGATGTTTAATCCACAAAACCGGGAAGATTGTTAATGAAATTCAAGTATCACCAATGTGTTACTTCCAAGTTGTTTCTTATTGTTTTCCTACAGACCTCTGTGAACCTTCCTCTTCATCCGTTCCCAGAGAATCCCTCTGTTTAGATAGAACATTTGGTCTGTGACGTCACTCCCCTTTACTCTTTGTCTGAGTGTACGTCACCTCCCTCTATACGAAGTTATAAAAGAGACAACAGAGTCCCAGTACTCTTGACCAGGATACACTTCCTGTTTCGAGTCTGAATTTGCAAATCGTAACAGAATAAAACTATTGTCTTTTGTTTGAAACCAGCTTGAATCAACCACATCGCATGTTCTTTGAAATCAAGCCAAAGTATATAAATAAACCAAGTATATAAATACTTTCATAGTCCATAGTCCAAAAGGCAAATCATTTCTGTCAAATGATCACTAAAGTTTTATCACCAACCCCACAACAGTGAGTGACTATTTTGAGAAGCGCTATATACCTAAAATGCGTTATTATGATGCATACGATGTTGTTCTGTGGTCATTTTCATTAATACATTTGATTAATCAGTCAATAATAGTATTAAGCCCTTTTTGATCGTTTAATGTTTGCAGTGTTAAGCTTCATGGACGTATTAGGTAAGCTTATGCAGCCTACTCCAAAATAGGTCTGACCTACTGTCAGGTAGGAAATGGTCTAGAAGGCCTCAATGGATTAATCAATGCGCCTAATATCTGTGGGTATCCTATATAGTGGTGGGGTAGCCTACAGACAGACAGAAAAGTCATATGCCATCAAATTGCTTCTTAACATAAGAAAATATTTCTCCTTTACATAAGAAAGTGTTGAATCTATATTATGGATAGTCCCTATATTTTATTTGGCTCAATAAAATGTTTAACGACAACATTCCCATGATGTGTTATGTAGGCTATGCACAGGTAGATAGTTGAGCGCTATATTGCGACTCTCCTTTTATTGTACACTAATGATTGCAAGTTCGTGCGGGTAGGATAGATAGATATGCGTTTTATTGCAACTCTCCTTTTTAAAAGTATAATTTTGCTCTGATCGTGCGAAAACTATAACGGGATGAACGGAGCGCATCGCCAAGGGACAGCTTACGATGGGTTCAGACCAGTGGAGGCTCGTCCGTTGAGGCAGGGGCAACCCGTTAAGTGAATTCTGATCACTGATCGCTGACTGAGCGCTCAGCTACTTAACTCACCCATTGGCACTTATAGATTTTACATGGTCGCCATCTTTGAAATCCAAGATGGCCGCCATCCGCCATCTTGATGACATGGCTCCTATCAAAAATTGAAAGCTATGGTGATAGAGAACCTGTGGAAAAAATGTGGTGCTTTTGTCCGGCGCCTCCCCATCCTTCTCAAATCTGGTCCCAAGCCGCCTGACTATTTATTTAACTAGCCAAATAATGCAGCCTAACAAGTCATCATGTAAATACCCAGCAGACTACAATCAAACACACGTGTACCACACATCACAGCGTGCAAATTGCTGGGGGGGATGAGGGGGATTTTCCCCCCTCTGGTTTTGATATCCCCTCCTCTGATCATTCATCTTTATCGCCGGTGGGGATACGTTTTTATCCCTGCTTCTGGTCAGACTGAATATAGCTACAATTCCTGTGCCCGAAAATAGATGGCGCAATTTAGAAAAACTAGCCTAGCTATTTCAAAAATATGATTTACAACAGCTAGCTGCGCATTTGATTGTCATGGCAACTGTCAACCAAGCGCCTACTCTAACTAGCAAGAATTTGCAATGAAACAGGGTCAACAAAGCATTTCCTCATATTTTGCTGCGAGGATTTTGGAGGATGCCCAAAACGCCAGAGGTCCCTCACCAAAGCAGACTCATCTGCTAGTGCTAAACATCGGTAAGTGACAGGATGTATATTTTATTATAATACAATTATTGTTGTGGGTGATAAGTGGCCAATCGTAAGCATGTATTACTTTTGTTTTGCTATTCTCATCCTCGATATTAGGCGATAGCCAAGTCAGCGCAGCACATTGTCGCGGTGTCATAGAAATTGTAGTTTCACCACCTCCCTCAACCTTTCACATAGCTGTGCTAATCTTATTTATGACAGGATGACCTCCAGTAGGTCAACACACCTAGACGTTGTTTGCTCCAGAATAACCATCCTTTGTCCCATTGTCCCTGCAATAATTACCGCCTTTTCTCATGTCACATGTCTGTATTCTCGACCACTGTTGATGATGCCTGCCATTTAATATGACGTGTACAATGGCCGCTTGTATCACGGATACAAGCGGCCGAAATGAGTTTTCTCCGGAGGGTGGCTGGGGTCTCCCTGAGAGATCGGGTGAGAAGTTCAGTCATCCGGGAGAGACTCGGAGTAGAGCCGCTGCTCCTTTGCGTCGAAAGGAGCCAGTTGAGGTGATTCGGGCATCTAGTGAGGATGCCTCCTGGGCGCCTCCCTAGGGAGGTGTTCCAGGCGTGTCCGGCTGGGAGGAGGCCACGGGGTAGACCCAGGACCAGGTGGCGGGACTACATCTCCGCACTGGCCTGTGAGCGGCTAAAGATTCCCCAGGCAGAGCTGGTTGATGCTGCTAGGGAAAGGGATGTCTGGGGCCCCCTGCTGGAGCTGCTGCCTCCACGACCCGACCCCGGATAAGCGGATGAAGATGGTGTACAATCGGTTAGCGAATCACATCCCTGGAAGCGTCATACCTGTGTATTGCTTTGAATATAAAGGTTTTTCCTACCTCCTACACGTGAAAATGCTCTGGAATGGCAGTCAAACCCGTAACTTCCCACCCGGCAACTGGGAGTAAATCGATCTGTACGAGTTCACGGGTGGGAAGTTACGGGTTTGATTGCCATTCCAGAGCATTTTCACATGTAGGAGGTCAGAAAAACACGAGTTACGGGTTGCCTGGAACGCACCATAAGGCCGCGCAAAACAAGCCTACGGCACTTCTGTTGGATGAACCACTCACGTGCGTTTCCTCTTAAGTCCTTGCGCTCGTATGTTTTCTCAATAAACCAGACTTGACCTCTTTGAGCGAATCTTGGCAAAATCCTTTTTGACTTTGGATCAGTTAAAAATCCATTACAGCAGCCACCAATTTAGCCTCTTTTTCACGAGACCAATACCAATTAATATTTTTTCTTGTGTTCCAGCTTTTCTTTTCAGCCTTGCGGCCTGGCCTACCGGTGAAAGTGCGCGTGATTGTGGACCAAGATGGATCCATGCTGAATGTTAGCCTACAGATTTGTCGGGATAGATGGCTGGTGTTCAAATTTGCTTTCAAGGCACAAGCCTACTGTAACAGTGATTTGATGTAGCCTATAATGCACATAGGGCCTACCTTTAACTAGCCTACGCATATCACTTTTTTTAATGAGGTCTAAAGGTCTATGATGAGGACGGGATAGCTCTACATTCATAGCAGTGTGATCAATAACCTAACATCGTATGGTTTGTTCTTTCTTTTAGCACTTTGTTGGGTGTGTATATAAGAATACAATAAGAGCATACAGTCGTTTCCTTTGTTCTGATGTTTACATTTGTTCAATGGTGTCAATATATAAGCTGTAACATTTATAGTTTTCGCGATAGAGCTGTCTGAAGCGGACCATGTCTAGGATCAGAGTGTCAGTTGGGATTAGAGTGTTGGCAGCTGTTGCTTTTTTTGAATTTGTGTGCATGTGCAGCCTCTCTTAAAAGTACAGGCACCGTTTTATAACTAATGTGGTAGCACAGAACTCAGCCAAAGTGGAATAGAGACACATGATCTTCACTGGTGGGGGGCGGTGGGTAGCCCGGAGAGGAGTACACTGTCCCTGACTGGCTATGACCAAAAGGGGCGGAGCCTCGCCACCACGCCACTATTCACGCCACATAACCCACTTTTCAGCCCCTGAGTGGGCTAGAGACACACAGTCTTCAATGGTGGATGCATGGAAATTCCCTGGAGGTCACTGTACTGTCCTCGACTAGCTGTGACCCAAGGGGGCGGAGCCTAACCAGCACGCCACTATCCACACCACGGGCCCCACGACTCAGCCCCTGAGTGGGTTAGAGACACACGGTCTTTACCGGTGGAGTTAGTTACGTGGCCTGGAGAGGGGTACACTGTCCCCGACTGGCTCTGACCTGAGGGGGCGGAGTCTCATCACCATGCCACTGTCCACGCCACAGACCCCACAATCAATCAATCAATCAAAGCTTTATTTGTATAGCGCATTTCATACCCAGAGGCAACACAATGCTCTGCAATTCAGCCCCTGAGTGGGCTAGAGACGCACGGTCTTCACCGGTGGGTGCATGGAGATTGCTCGGTCCGTAGTAGTTCTAGCAGTAGCTGTTACATACAGCTGCAGCAGCTAGCCCACCTCACATTTTCTCCAGGAAATGTACTTTCTAGTTATTATAGTTCTCCCCAGTTTTTTGCCGCTTAAAGTCGCACTGAAATGAAAAAAGCATTCTCTCCCATTTTGGTTCAAATAATTGGTCATAGTGTTCACCTATTCAACGATGTATGCCAAAAAAATTACAAAATTCTATTTTAGTTGTTATCTTATATCAAAGTATATTATTTCTTATTTCCTGGAAAACGGTAGGTCACGTGCAATGACAACAGGTACCTTAGATTTTAGGCCAATAATCTCACGACATCCACCCGTCAGTCAACGCTATCCTTCTATCGAATCTGTCTAAAGTTCTTAAAACCCGTCCACTTGTCAATGTTCCAATCAAATTCCTCTAAACATATGTCCCGCCCTCATAGCTTGTTTGCGTCGGAAATACTTCAAACTACGGAAGTTAGATGATCTCAAACGTCCGTTTCAGTGCGACTTTAACTAGCCTACTTCTTCATACTTTGTGCTAGAAACTTCATTCAAACTTTAAAATGTTCATGACGTTTAGCTCTTTAACGGATCCATTCTGTTTTTTGATATTTTTTTATAGTTTGTTAGAAATTTTACTTTTAAAACTATTTTTTGTCCCATTCAAACTGCTTGAAACTGCTTTTGGAATGTTCAGAAACATTGTTTTTAGAGTGGAGGCAGCAGTTGCTTTGAAAATATTTACACATTTTGTAAACTGCTGGCACTCCTACAGTTTTGACAGCTCACACACATTATACATCAAAATGTTCACACAACTGCTGATTCGTACAATGTAAGTATCTAAGCTGTGTGACTTATAGTTTTCGCTGTATGACGATTTGTTCGGCAACTGCGCTGAAACATATGGCGTGTGAGTCAGTGAATTCTGTGTGTTCTGTGCTTTGGTGCTGTAGAGCTGTGCTGCTGTGCTATGGTTGCTATGGTGACAGTTCACATATTCTTGAGCTAGCTGTGACTGCTAAAAGATGTTGGTGGCTTGTCATCGAAAATCTATTCAATATCCTGTTATAGGCGTCATAGTTCTTAAGTTAACTTGCATCAGCACCCTCATTAGTCTACTTGAATTCTAACCCTGTTTGTACTGTTACACTACTTGAATTTTATAATCCTTCTACTTTAGTACCAGTAGTACTAACTGTGGTAGGCTATTTATAGTATAGTTTATAGTAGTTTATTAATATTTAGTTAAATTTATTATTGGTAGTGCTAACAGTTATATTTGTAACTATAATAGTAATAGCAATTGAATTTATAGTAGTTATATGTACAGTAGTTATAATGGTACTGGCAGTAGTTGTTATATAGCCTACGCGAACTCTAACAGTACGGTTACTGTTAACCCTAATCCTGTTAACCCTTACCCCACTGCAGTGATCTGTTAATGTACGGTAATCCTCTCAACAGCCAACGTTTTTATAACAACAGTAGTAGCATTCACCTCAACTTCCATACCAACACCTCCTACCTTCCTTCCTTAGGCTACTAACTTCCGTCCTACCATCCGTATATTGAAAAACATATTCAGAATAACATTCAGACTGTAAACTAATATTTATACCTTTTTTGAGCTATTGAGCTTATTAAAACGATGAGTCATGTTTAAGTTTAATCTAATTTTGAATGTATTACAAACAGTAGTTTTTTATATTTATATTGAAATGTATTTAGTAGTATTGGTAGTGCTAACAGTTATATTTGTAGTTATAATAGTAATAGCAATAGTGTTTATAGTAGTTATACAGTATTTACAATAGTAGTTATATTATTGGCAGTAGTTGTTACAACCAGCTTCAGCAACTAGCCCACCTCACATTTTCTCCAGGAAATGTATTTTCTAGTTAGAAAATGTCCCCGTTTTTTTTTTTTTTTACAAATTGCACCCTGCATCTGTACCCTTATTTTCCATGTTGGTCGTTCTCTGGGGAAAGGGAGGTACGGGGGGGGGGTAGTGGATGCTTTTATACATAGTGTGTTTCATGATATGAATCGTGATTTTGCAACCTTCTGACCCCGTGTCCTAACTCGCATGCTTGCTGTCCTAACTGAACCCGTTAAATGTCCTGTTCTGTTAGGTCATTTGTCTATATTCCCAACTGAAGACGGTTAAAGAGCGAACACCTGTCAACACGAGCGACAGGAGGGAAATAGGAACAGGGCGAGCGTCAGAAGGGCAGTTAAAACATCGCGCTGCTTCGCTCGCGTCCATTCAGGACATTATGGTGCGTTCGTTTGTGGTCGGAGGTGGCAAGTCGCAAAATACCCTCCTCCGACCTGTGTGCATTCGAGCTATAGCGAATTATATGATGATGATATGATATTGACGTCAGCCGGCAACTGGGGGCTGAGAAACATCCGAATTTGCGACGAGGAAGTGTGAGTTCATGCGGTGTTTTATTTAATCATTCCTAGCAAGTCGCAATTTGCCACCTACCAGTTATAAACGAACGCACCCTTAGGACACGGTGATGCTCTGGGGGTTTCAAGGGGGCGGTCTGATGGTTGACTCATAGAAAGCAAAGCACCTCCCGATTAGAATCGAGATATAGCTCCCTTCAGACCAGCAGATCAGCAGGCACCCTCCTGTTCGATTCTAATCGTCTGATTTATGATGATTTTCACCGAATAAAACGGCTGATTCATGCGCTATCTGATGCATGATCGTAATTTGTTCGTGGACTACAAGAACACGTCATTGATACCTTTGATGACTGCGCATGTCAAAGGTATCAATGACACGTTTTTTTCAAAGATGGCACGGTCCTATAAGGCTTCACTTTTTCGAGCAGTCAGTGAATGGAGTGACCCTATCCAGTTCTGTTAAAGGACAATGCTCGTTTTTGACAACCTGGACCTTATTTACGACATATTATAAGACGTTTGACTCACCGAGATCACTTTGGTGTAGTTCGGAGGCATGTAGAAGAAATTTAAAATCCAGCGCGAGCCAGTATATCCATGTAATGTCGGTAGTCGGGGCACTGAGAATGCAGTTTCTAAAAAATTCTGCCGCGAAACGGTTGTTTTCATCAATCTGTCTTGATGAATCGCTAGTTGTGCTTACATAGAGCATAGGCCTGTGGTGGTTTTTCACATGCCTCTGTAATATGATCTTTAGAAACGTCTTTCGAAACGAAATAGCTTCTTCACAGCACGGCGTGCTGGAGCAACGATTGCGCGCTGTGCGAGGAAGCTATTTCGTTTTGTGAAGACAGATTGATGAAAACAACCGTTTCGCGGCAGAAAATAGATTTTGAGAAACTGCATTCTCAGTGCCCCGACCACCGACATTACATGGATATACTGGCTCGCGCTGGATTTTAAATTTCTTCTACAGACCTCCGAACTACACCAAAGTGATCTCGGTGAGTCAAACGTCTTATAATATGTCGTAAATAAGGTCCAGGTTGTCAAAAACGAGCATTGTCCTTTAATACAGCCATGTGATCAGCGAACACTGCTGCATTCAGGGCATGTGCCAATCAGGCATGATGTGCCATGGTGTATATAGACTGGGGTGTCGTGCTCTACTGCTGAATACTGTAAACCATGACCGATACAAACGTTAACAACTTGCGTCGGCTCTGTAGTCCAAATTACACCAAGCATCAATGCGAACCAGTTTAATGGGGTGTGGACGACCCTTACCTCCATACAATTAAGGACAAAATAGAGCACATTATATGGTCTGTATAGACTATACACGATTACAGACTAATGGTATACACGGGGATACTGGAACGTACAACACCCCGGGGCTCATTCAACCTCTAGCAGGAAGAAACGCTGGAAGGGGAAGAAACGCTGGAAGAGGAAGAAACGCTGGAAGGGGAAGAAACGCTGGAAGAGGAAGAAACGCTGGAAGAGGAAGAAACGCTGGAAGAGGAAGAAACGCTGGAAGAGGAAGAAACGCTGGAAGGGGAAGAAACGCTGGAAGAGGAAGAAACGCTGGAAGGGGAAGAAACGCTAGAAGGGGAAGAAACGCTGGAAGGGGAAGAAACGCTGGAAGGGGAAGAAACGCTGGAAGGGGAAGAAACGCTGGAAGAGGAAGAAACGCTGGAAGGGGAAGAAACGCTGGAAGGGAATTAATCTATTTAAATAATGTGTCTTTTATTTATGAAAAACCAGCCATTTCAGCAGCACCTGAAACCTCTTGATATTGCTTCCAATGTAAATGTTTTTTATTTTTTATTATTCATTCTTCCAATGTAAATGTGTCTTTTTTTTTTTTTTAAGTTATTCATTTTTATTTTATTTTACAAATCTCAGTATCGTTTAATATCATTAAAAACCATCGTAGGTGAAAACCTACTTGCCGAAATATATACATCTAAATCTGATTCTAATAGATATGATTAATTCAATATCAGTATGACAAACAAAAAACCATACACAGCCATAGGTTATGAAGACAGTGTCTGCAGTATTTTAGTAGGCTAAGCGAACAAAGACTATCATTTTAATCTTCTTCTCCCTCCTCCTCTTCTTCCTCCTCCTCCTCTTCCTCCTCCTCCTCCTCCTCTCCGGCTGAGCTTGGTGGTGTTGTACTGGTGCTTGAAGTCGATAAGGCAGTCTGTGGCTTCAGAGATGGGGGTGAAGGAGCGGATGGGAGAGCTGCTCACTCTGATGGCGGAGGGTCCCGAGAGATACCCACCAACTCCGGACTCGTCTGAGTCCTGCGGGTCCAAAGGGTTGCTGGAACAGACACCATCATCAACACACATACAGTCATCTACACACACATGCAACACGTACACAATCATGAACGCACCAACACAGACACCATCATCAACACGGATATCAACACAGGCGACACACAGACACAATCGTCAACACACACAGGCAACACAGACATCAACACAGGCGCAGTGAACACAGACACCATCATCAACACAGATACTGTCATCAACACAGACGCACCTTCAGAGACAGTGCGATTTTTTGGGTGGATCTAATACAGTCTGTTTACATTGAGAGAAGAAACAGCTGTCTCCATAGACCAACCCTGAGAAAAGCAGTTATCAAGATGTGTAGGCCTAGAAGTCCTGTTACTCACCCCTGATTGCTCCTGAGGGTAGAGTCACATGGCCCAGCCTCACCAGTTCCTACTGATATAAACACAGCATGATCCCACGGGCTAAAGACCCATTACATAATCACCACAGGAGAAAGCCTTTAATGTTTGTGTAAAGCAGCTGCTTTGCAACTAGACAAGACAGAGAGAGGACAGAGGGAGACAAGACAGTAAGACAGAGGCAGCCAGACAGAAGGACAAACAGACAGAGACAGGCAGACAGAGTCAGCGAGAGTCAGAGAGCATCAGAGAGACAGGCAGAGACAGAGTCAGACAGAGAGTCAGAGAGTCGGAGTCAGACAGAGAGAGGCAGAGAGTCAGAGACAGGCAGAGAGTCAGAGCAAGGCAGAGTCAGACAGAGTCAGCGAGAGAGACAGGCAGAGTCAGACAGAGAGAGTCAGAGCAAGGCAGAGTCAGACAGAGTCAGCGAGAGAGACAGACAGAGTCAGACAGAGAGTAAGTACCTGAGTCTCTGCTTTCAGTCTGCTCCAGGGCTGCTAGTAGGTTTCCACTCTGGAGAAGCACACAGAAGATATAGAAAGTTCTAGAATGCTAGGACTAACCCATCTGAGGAGTTCCTTCAACAATAACTTACTGTAGATTGTCAAGGATTCAAAATAATCTAATAATAATACACATTTTTATAGCACTTTTCAAAACATGGTTACAAAGTGCTTCACAAACAAAATAAAACAATTAAAATAACACAAAAACATTGTAAATAAGAAGCACTAACACCACCATAAAATACAGCAAAATAGAATAAAGCAATGTGATTAGAATAAAATTAAAATAAAACTACTATGACAAATAAAACATGACTAGATAGATAGTAATTTCACCTAAGAAGTTTCCTGCTAAATATTTGTTGGCTGTGATTAGGATGTAGGGAAACGGTGTGCGCACTACCTATACACATACCATATCATATAAAAACACATGTTGGTTGATGAGGTTGACTAGTCTCCGTATTACTTCTCGTTTACACTTTATTTAACACCTTCTCTTGGTTGTCTAGCCTATAGCTTTACCTTTCCTTGCCGCCATCAAGTTTTGTTCAATCTGACTAAATAGGCGGCAATATCACAACAAAGCCTTTATATTTTGTTATTGCGTGGGGAAATTGCACTGAAACTTTATGCCATATATTTATGCCATATAGAACTCGATACAATTTGCTTCCACATGTTGTCAGTCTTCCAACATGGCGCTGGGTGTGCTTGCTAGGTGGTTTACAAGGCGACTGCAGAGCCTCTGTTGTGAGGAACCTTCATCCCCAGGCTCAGCTGTCCTCCGCTGTACCTGGCCAGGTTTAGAGGACTTGAGCTTGATACAGTCCTCCACGTGCCTCTCATACTCCCTCAGAGGAAAGACCTTCTGACACAGGAAACACTTCTCACCCCGAGGCGCTGGCCTGCTGTAGGCGTGCACACACACACACACACGTTCAGAGCCTCCACACAGTCCTTCACAGTAGCAACTTTAAGAGCAGAGAAGGTGGGGTAAGCGCTGGTATATACTTACTTGTTAGATCCAGATGCGGAGGAGCTGGGTTGGTCGTCCCCGATGATGTCCCCCCTCCTGGTCCTCTTCCTACGAGCCTTCACTGAGACTTGACAACGAGGGAGAGAGGGAGAGAGTTCAGACTGGATTTTGAGGATGAGCATTCAATCCTTTGGTGTAAACAGACTCTGATACATGTGGAGTTTGAGACTTGCTGCTTCTGCTCGGTATGGAGGTGACTCCCAGGTGAGCAGGTCCGGGTTCATGCACCCCAGTACAGACACACTAACGTCTCAATAGCTAAAGTCCGTATTCAGGCGCATGTAATTCAGAAGGATTCAGGAATAAACATGATCAATTGTGATCAACTAGTTAGTGATCTTTACAACTTCACATGTCCTAGTGTCCAACATGTACAACCGGGGGGAGGGTCAGAGCTAGGATGATATTTTTGAGTGGGCAATTTTGAGGATAATGCAATTTTCCATAATCTTGTATGGCTCAGACATTAACAATTCGATTAGACAACATAGCATTTTGGGTGGGTGATGTCCAAGCCTGCACCCTCTCTAGCAGGCCGTGCAGTGGCGTGCACAGACATTTTGGGGGGCAGGTGCTCAGTGAAACATGAGGCGAGATGTTGACGGGGACGGGGGGCTGACAGATAATTTGTATTTTGATTGTCGCGCGAGTTGTTGACGGGGTGGGGGGTGCTGACAGAGATTGTTGACCGGGGGGGGGGGGGGGGGGGGGGCTTTTGCCCTGATCGATTCGTTCGATCCACTCGATCCACCCCTGGCTACGGGCCTGTAGTATGTAGGGGTTGCTCATTTCTCTGCGTGAGAATGAGTGTGGCGTGTGAGCGTGAGAACAGACTGAAACGCGCGTCTCACGCTCAATGCGTGAGACTTGGCAGCCCTGTAAAGCCTAAGGTTCTACAAGCGAGGTGTGACAGTCTAGCCTCCTTCATGCTTGCACGGATATCACTTTTGATCACTTTCAGGCCGCTGAAGCTGCGTTCTGCATTGGCTCTGGTAACAGGGAGTGTTCCATAAAGACGATACTAAATAGTGATGTTGGGAAATGCCCATCTTTTTTTTTTTTTTTTTTGTACCGTTTTTTTTAAACAAAAAAACAGCGAGGAAAACAAATAGGCCTACAACAATCAATCAATCAATCAATCAATCAAAGCTTTATTTGTATAGCGCATTTAGACAACAGACAGGGAGGCTATGTGTTTTAAATCTTAGCGCAACGGTAAAAGCTTCTCTCCTCAGAGTGACGGGGGGCCCTGCTAAGGTGGTACTAAGACGGGCGGAATCGACGATACAAACAGGTGAACGGGGCCCTGCGGTTGTGGCACTTGGCCGTCAAGAACCCCCTTGTCAATGGTGGGCCCCAGTGAATAGTGGGGGCAGTCACCCCTACCCTGGCTCCGCTACTGCTGACAACGCATCAAACATGATTGTGGCAGCGCAAATTACCGCATAAATCCACTTTCTTCCATCGTAGCTCTACCGCCAGCTACCAGCTCAAAGAGAAGCAAAAACTTCTCCGTCTGGAGCCTCAAAAACTGAAGACTGACGTTCCCACAAGATGGAACAGTGCGTATGACAGACTACTAGACTAATGCACACAGCGCGCAATCGTTGCTCCAGCATGCTGTGCGCATGCGTGCTGGAGCAAGTGAGGAAGCTATTTCGTGTCTAAAGACGTTTCTAAAGATCATATTACAGAGGCATGTGAAAAACCACAACAGGCCTACGCTCTATGTAAGCACAA
The DNA here is from genome assembly GCF_949987555.1 of Borostomias antarcticus. Lineage (NCBI taxonomy): Eukaryota > Metazoa > Chordata > Actinopteri > Stomiiformes > Stomiidae > Borostomias > Borostomias antarcticus. Next base: position 2,538,601 of record NC_140234.1, read on the forward strand.
CTAGCGATTCATGAAGACAGATTGATGAAAACAACCGTTTCGCGGCAGAAAATAGATTTTTAGAAACTGCATTCTCGGTGCCCTGTCCGCCGCCATTACATGGATATACTGGCTCGCGCTGGATTTTACATTTCTTCTACAGACCTCCGAACTACACCAAAGTGATCTCGGTGAGTCAAACGTCTTATAATATGTCGTAAATAAGGTCCAGGTTGTCAAAAACGAGCATTGTCCTTTAATGTGAAAAAAGTGTATTTTTATTATTGTATTATTTTTGCACTTTAATTTACAGCATACTGCAGAAGTAATCTGAAGGTTGACACAAATGTTGGTAGGCTTGACCTATAATTATAATTTTTTCTTTTGAAAAGGCACTTTTCGGAATAAAAAACCCCCAAGGAGTTCATGTTTGTCACACTGTTAATTGATGAATAAGCCATGTGTAGTAATATTGAAAATTGAGGATGTGATGAATCGAGATGCATCGGATAATTGGATCGAATCATAATTGAATCGAATCGTGAGGGCAGTCAAGATGCACACCACTACAAGTTATAGTTTGGCACGAGGCTTAGGGGGCAAACAATACACTGGTTTGGTTTATGTGTTACCTGGCTGGTTAGCGGTCATCACTCGGGCGCTCTGGATGGGGAAAGGGCAGTGGAGGAGTAGCGCGCCTCCGTTTGTGTCCGCTTTCGCGTTTACCGTTGACAACGGAAGAGAGGGAGGGGGGGGGGGGGCACGGGTGTGTGTGTGTGGGGGGGGTCTGGCAAAATTACAACGCACTTTGGGGCATTATTATTACACGCTTTTAATCAAGAATTGATCGATGTCACTATGGCCTACACTGTAAAAAAACAACAACAAAAAAACATAAGAGAGTTACTTTCAAAAGGGCCCTTGCCTTGTCCAGATGGCAAAGGGCAGGTGCTCTAGCACCACCTCGTGTCTATCTGTGCACGTCCCTGAGGCCATGGCAGGTGTGGATAAGACCATATCTGGACCCCAGACACACCCTAGACCTGGAAGCACTAGATGAGGCCAGGATCAACTCTCAGAGGGAATGGAGAGGTGCTACGTATGCTGCTTGTAGCTTGGGGGGGGGGGGGGGGGGGGGCAGTGAAGACCCCGTGTCTCTGGCCCCAATGAATGGGGGGAATGTTTCGCTCCAGAGCCCAGGTCCAAATGAATGGAGGTGAAGGGGTGGCCATGTTTGGGTGACACTTTGGCGACCCCCTCGGGTTGGAGCCGGCGGGTTTTCCCCCCCCGGCGGGTTTGCCCCCCCCCCCCCTGTGTCTCTAGTGCCCCCACACAGGGAGCAGGCTTGGCTCAAAAGTTTGTTTTGGCACAAAGCATTATCATAGTCTGATAACGTGAGAAAATGTCAGGCGACATTAGGTAACAAGAACAAGGATATTGCCAAATAATGTGTTACCTTCATTGAAAACATGAATCATGTTATCAGTCAGTGGTTTGTAATGTAGCCTATCAATTTAATTTGGAGCCCGAAGTCTCTCTATAGTTATTTATACAACGGTTAGTTCTGCTTCTTGATTCTGATTGGCTGGAAGCCGTGTTAAAATACTTTGTAACACACACCTGGGACCGCATATCATTCCATTTTCAGTATTAACGCGCCTCCCATTTGATCCAATGCGTTGTAGTTGTTGTTGTTGCTTGGCAACCCTTTTGTTAGGGGGACTATTTTGCTCGGCGGAATTGAGGGAATGATGCTTCGTTTTGAAAAAATGTTTATATTTTACATTGCTGTGTGTTTATTTTACACTAATAGATGTAGTAACCGTTGTATAAAAGCAATAAACCACGAGAGGCCGTGTGTTATAGTGATTTTATAACAGCTAGGGGGGTTTTACTCCGCTTCGCGTCGTGCCTAACAACGCCCCCTAGCTGTTATAAAATCACTACAACACACGGCCTCTCGTGGTTTATTGCTCAAATAAAACACTGCTAAATTGTTTGGTGGTGATATTTGTCTGGATATGCTGCAGTCTCACCCTGAGCCTGGCTCTCCTGAGCCTCCTCCCCTTGCTCCATGGCGCCCCCTGGTGTCCCATCACAGTAGGCCGCGTGCATCTCTATCTCCCCCTGAGGGAAGCCCTGCATGCACATGGGACACTCCACACTGGCCATCCCACTGGGCGGGTCCGGTTGTGGTTCCGGGGCACCCCTGCGCACCTCCTCCTCTCCCTCCTCCTCCTCCTTCATCCCCACATCCTGTCCTCCTGGCGGGGTGACCCCAGGGCTGCGCCCCTCCCCTCCGTCCACCTCCATCCCCTCCTCCACCACCCCCTCCTGCTGGGCCGGGCGGCCCGGGAGGAAGGTCTGGATCTGGGGCAGGAGCTGGCTGTCTGGCTGGGGAGAGGACCCAGAGAACGACAGCGTCAGTAAATGGTAAATGGACTGCACTTATATAGCGCTTTCCCACCTTAGCGGCACTCAAAGCGCTTTACAATGGCCTCTCATTCACCCATTCACACACACACACCAATGGCGGTAGCTGCCATGCAAGGTGCTAACCTGCTCATTGGGAGCAATTTGGGGTTAGGTGTCTTGCTCAAGGACACTTCGATGTGGACAGTCGGAGCTGGGATTCGAACCGCTGACCCTTCGATCATTGAACGACCCGCTCTACCAACTGAGCTACAGCCGCCCCCAGTAGGAGCCTCAAAGCTTTCATTAGACAGGGAGTCGCTCTGACTCCAAGGTCTCTGCTGAGGATGTGCCCTGTATTAAGACCCTGGTTTGTGTGCAAGATTTTTAAATAAAACCCTTGTGGGTTTATTGCCTCCCCAGCACACAACTGTATGACATGTAACCATGATGTTCGTTCACTTTTGCCTGTCCTGTGCAAATAAAAACTAGAAATGCTGCTGTAACTTAAAGGACAATGCTCGTTTTTGACAACCTGGACCTTATTGACGACATATTATAAGACGTTTGACTCACCGAGATCACTTTGGTGTAGTTCGGAGGCATGTAGAAGAAATTTAAAATCCAGCGCGAGCCAGTATATCCATGTAATGGCGGCGGACGGGGCACTGAGAATGCAGCTTCTAAAAATCAATTTTCTGCCGCGAAACGGTTGTTTTCATCAATCTGTCTTGATGAATCGCTAGTTGTGCTTACATAGAGCATAGGCCTGTTGTGGTTTTCACATGCCATGATCTTAAGAAACGTCTTTCGAAACGAAATAGCTTCCTCACTTGCTCCAGCACGCATGCGCACAGCGCGCAATCGTTGCTCCAGCACGCTGTGCGCATGCGTGCTGGAGCAAGTGAGGAAGCTATTTCGTATCTAAAGACGTTTCTAAAGATCATATTACAGAGGCATGTGAAAAACAACACAACAGGCCTAGGCTCTATGTAAGCACAACTAGCGATTCATCAAGACAGATTGATGAAAACAACCGTTTCGCGGCAGAAAATAGATTTTTAGAAGCTGCATTCTCAGTGCCCCGACCACCGCCATTACATGGATATACTGGCTCGCGCTGGATTTTAAATTTCTTCTACATGCCTCCGAACTCCACCAAAGTGATCTCGGTGAGTCAAACGTCTTATAATATGTCGTCAATAAGGTCCAGGTTGTCAAAAACGAGCATTGTCCTTTAAGAGCACCTACAAAGAGCCACCATCTCCCATCCCACCAGCAGTCAGTCAGTCAGTCAGTCAGTCAGTCAGTCAGTCAGTCAGTCAGTCAGTCAGTCAGTCAGTCAGTCAGTCAGTCAGTCAGGCAGTCATTCCCAGACAGGCCACAGTCCCAGTGTGCTGGGTGTCTGGATGGGCCCTGAGGGTGGGGCAGGTGTTAGCACAGCTGGCTAGGCACACTCACCTGGCCTAGGGGCGGGCTGGTCACCATCAGGTCTAGCTGAGTGAGGTCCTCGTCACTGAGCTGGGTCTCTGTCACCACAGGGGGAGGACATGTTAGCAGTCTGTCCCTGGGATCTACACATTCAAATCCGTCCCAGATTCACTTTATACTTATAGAAAGGGTACTTATTGTGTTTTGCATTCATTTGTAAAATTGTATTTTTTGTCATTTGTAAACTTGTGAATTTGTAAGGCACTATTACTATTAGAGTTTATCTGTGGCATAATCTTGGACAACAACGTACATTACATGTGACGAATAAAAGGAATCTCTAATCTTGAAAAAAGGTCACTATATACGGAACCATTTGTAACACTAGAAGAGGCCTCTGAATAAAGTTGATGTATAGAACTGATATAGAAATGACTTTTCTGGTCAGAAAGAACCATTTTTCAGGGGTCGTTGTGAATGGCTCTATACAGCACCACAGTACCCCTGTTTTTAAGGAGTGTAACTATGACTCACCTGGTATGACTCACCTGGTGTGACTCACCTGGTGTGACTCACATGGTGTGACTCACATGGTGTGACTCACCTGGTATGACTCACCTGGTATGACTCACCTGGTGTGACTCGCCTGGTATGACTCGCCTGGTATGACTCACCTGAAATGACTCACCAGCTCACTCTCGTCTATCATTAGCAGTAAGGTTGCATGATTTCTGTACCTGGACAAACATCACACCCACCCTCGTCCACCTCTTCCTCTCCCATCCCCTCCGCCTCTTCATCCCTCCGTCCTTCCGCCTCTCTGCCTTTCTCCTCCTCCCGTGGTGGCGGTGCTTTCTCCTCCTGCGATGGTGGCTCTATGTTCTCCTCTTCCTGTGGTGGCTGTGCGTTCTCCTCTTGCCATGGTAGTTGTGCGTTCTCCTCCTGCGGTGGTGGCTGTGAGTTCTCCTCCTGCGGTGGCTCTGTTCTTCTCTCAGCCCTCCTCAGAGTCAGCCTCCTACCAGGGACCAATCAGTGATCAGTACTCAACCTGACCTTTGACTGCCTGATCAGACTGCCTGATCTCATTTACCGGTCAATGTCAAATCACTCCTAGAATCATGGCAATACAGGCTAAACTGATAGGACCCAAGAAGTACAGTGAGGAAAAGGTTCACTTTCTGGACATGTGGGTTTTTAAAAACAATGGTACCCTATCCGTGTCTTCGTACCGTAACCAACCTGACAGAAACACTCTTTTATTGGCCGTTTTCACCCCACCACTCAGGCGTGGGCTCCCAAAAACCCAATTAGTCTGACTCAGAAGAGTATGTGAGTCTACTGATGATTTGATAGAAAAAGCTGATGATATGAGAAGTCGATTCATCCAACGCGGGTACCCTACTGAGTGGATTCAGAGGGCATAGGAGAAAAATATGAGAAAACACAGTTGTGAATTATTGAACAAAGTGAGAAAAAAGAAAGGTTTTTCTGTAACCTGCATCACCTCTTATTCTCCCCATTCATGTCATCAAGCCTGTTTTAGAAAACCTTCTGACCCTGATCTAACATTCTGACCCTGATCTAACATTCTGACCCTGATCTAACATGCTGACCCTGATCTAACACTCTGACCCTGATCTAACATTCTGACCCTGATCTAACATGCTGACCCTGATCTAACATGCTGACCCTGATCTAACATTCTGACCCTGATCTAACATGCTGACCCTGATCTAACATGCTGACCCTGATCTAGCATGCTGACCCTGATCTAACATTCTGACCCTGATCTAACATTTTGGCCCTGATCTAACATTCTGACCCTGATCTAACATTCTGACCCTGATCTAACATTCTGGCCCTGATCTAACATTCTGGCCCTGATCTAACATTCTGACCCTGATCTAACATGCTGACCCTGATCTAACATGCTCACCCTGATCTAACATTCTGACCCTGATCTAACATTCTGGCCCTGATCTAAAATTCTGACCCTGATCTAACATTCTGACCCTGATCCAACATGCTGACCCTGATCTAACATTCTGACCCTGATCTAACATTCTGACCCTGATCTAACATGCTGACCCTGATCTAACATTCTGACCCTGATCCAACATGCTGACCCTGATCTAACATTCTGACCCTGATCTAACATTCTGACCCTGATCTAACATTCTGACCCTGATCTAACATGCTCACCCTGATCTAACATTCTGACCCTGATCTAACATTCTGACCCTGATCTAACATTCTGACCCTGATCTAACATTCTGACCCTGATCTAACATTCAGGCCCTGATCTAACATTCAGGCCCTGATCTAACATTCTGACCCTGATCTAACATTCTGGCCCTGATCTAACATTCTGACCCTGATCTAACATTCTGACCCTGATCTAACATGCTGACCCTGATCTAACATGCTGACCCTGATCTAACATTCTGACCCTGATCTAACATTCTGACCCTGATCTAACATTCTGACCCTGATCTAACATTCTGACCCTGATCTAACATTCTGACCCTGATCTAACATTCTGACCCTGATCTAACATGCTGACCCTGATCTAACATGCTGACCCTGATCTAACATTCTGACCCTGATCTAACATTCTGACCCTGATCTAACATGCTGACCCTGATCTAACATGCTGACCCTGATCTAACATGCTGACCCTGATCTAACATGCTGGCCCTGATCTAACATTCTGACCCTGATCTAACATTCTGACCCTGATCTAACATTCTGACCCTGATCTAACATGCTGACCCTGATCTAACATGCTGACCCTGATCTAACATTCTGACCCTGATCTAACATTCTGACCCTGATCCAACATTCTGACCCTGATCTAACATGCTGACCCTGATCTAACATTCTGACCCCGATCTAACATTCTGACCCCGATCTAACATTCTGACCCCGATCTAACATGCTGACCCTGATCTAACATTCTGACCCTGATCTAACATTCTGGCCCTGATCTAACATTCTGACCCCGATCTAACATTCTGACCCCGATCTAACATTCTGACCCTGATCTAACATGCTGACCCTGATCTAACATTCTGACCCTGATCTAACATTCTGACCCTGATCTAACATTCTGACCCTGATCTAACATGCTGACCCTGATCTAACATGCTGACCCTGATCTAACATTCTGACCCTGATCTAACATTCTGACCCTGATCTAACATTCTGACCCTGATCTAACATTCTGGCCCTGATCTAACATGCTGACCCTGATCTAACATGCTGACCCTGATCTAACATTCTGACCCTGATCTAACATTCTGGCCCTGATCTAACATGCTGACCCTGATCTAACATGCTGACCCTGATCTAACATTCTGGCCCTGATCTAGCATTCTGACCCTGATCTAACATTCTGACCCTGATCTAACATTCTGACCCTGATCTAACATGCTGACGCTGATCTAACATTCTGACCCTGATCTAACCTTCTGACCCTGATCTAACATTCTGACCCTGATCTAACATTCTGACCCTGATCTAGCATTCTGACCCTGATCTAACATTCTGACCCTGATCTAACATTCTGACCCTGATCTATCATTCTGACCCTGATCTAACATTCTGACCCTGATCTAACATGCTGACCCTGATCTAACATGCTGACCCTGATCTAACATGCTGACCCTGATCTAACATGCTGACCCTGATCTAACATTCTGACCCTGATCTAACATTCTGACCCTGATCTAACATTCTGACCCTGATCTGCCATTCTGACCCTGATCTGCCATTCTGACCCTGATCTAACATGCTGACCCTGATCTAACATGCTGACCCTGATCTAACATTCTGGCCCTGATCTAACATTCTGACCCTGATCTAACATTCTGAACCTTATCTAACATTCTGGCCCTGATCTAACATTCTGACCCTGATCTAACATGCTGACCCTGATCTAACATGCTGACCCTGATCTAACATTCTGACCCTGATCTAACATTCTGACCCTGATCTAACATTCTGACCCTGATCTAACATTCTGGCCCTGATCTAACATTCTGACCCTGATCTAACATTCTGATCCTGATCTAACATTCTGGCCCTGATCTAACATTCTGGCCCTGATCTAACATTCTGGCCCTGATCTAACATGCTGACCCTGATCTAACATGCTGACCCTGATCTAACATTCTGGCCCTGATCTAACATTCTGACCCTGATCTAACATTCTGGCCCTGATCTAACATTCTGACCCTGATCTAACATTCTGACCCTGATCTAACATTCTGATCCTGATCTAACATTCTGACCCTGATCTAACATTCTGACCCTGATCTAACATTCTGAACCTGATCTAACATGCTGAACCTGATCTAACATGCTGACCCTGATCTAACATTCTGACCCTGATCTAACATTCTGACCCTGATCTAACATTCTGGCCCTGATCTAACATTCTGACCCTGATCTAACATTCTGACCCTGATCTAACATGCTGACCCTGATCTAACATTCTGACCCTGATCTAACATTCTGAACCTGATCTAACATTCTGGCCCTGATCTAACATGCTGGCCCTGATCTAACATGCTGACCCTGATCTAACATGCTGGCCCTGATCTAACATTCTGGCCCTGATCTAACATTCTGACCCTGATCTAACATTCTGAACCTGATCTAACATTCTGGCCCTGATCTAACATTCTGGCCCTGATCTAACATTCTGACCCTGATCTAACATGCTGGCCCTGATCTAACATGCTGACCCTGATCTAACATTCTGACCCTGATCTAACATTCTGACCCTGATCTAACATTCTGGCCCTGATCTAACATTCTGACCCTGATCTAACATGCTGACCCTGATCTAACATGCTGACCCTGATCTAACATTCTGACCCTGATCTAACATTCTGAACCTGATCTAACATGCTGGCCCTGATCTAACATGCTGGCCCTGATCTAACATGCTGACCCTGATCTAACATGCTGGCCCTGATCTAACATTCTGACCCTGATCTAACATGCTGACCCTGATCTAACATGCTGACCCTGATCTAACATGCTGACCCTGATCTAACATGCTGACCCTGATCTAACATGCTGACCCTGATCTAACATTCTGGCCCTGATCTAACATTCTGACCCTGATCTAACATTCTGAACCTGATCTAACATTCTGGCCCTGATCTAACATTCTGACCCTGATCTAACATGCTGACCCTGATCTAACATGCTGACCCTGATCTAACATTCTGACCCTGATCTAACATTCTGACCCTGATCTAACATTCTGACCCTGATCTAACATGCTGACCCTGATCTAACATTCTGACCCTGATCTAACATTCTGAACCTGATCTAACATTCTGGCCCTGATCTAACATGCTGGCCCTGATCTAACATGCTGACCCTGATCTAACATGCTGGCCCTGATCTAACATTCTGGCCCTGATCTAACATTCTGACCCTGATCTAACATTCTGAACCTGATCTAACATTCTGGCCCTGATCTAACATTCTGACCCTGATCTAACATTCTGACCCTGATCTAACATGCTGGCCCTGATCTAACATGCTGACCCTGATCTAACATTCTGACCCTGATCTAACATGCTGACCCTGATCTAACATGCTGACCCTGATCTAACATGCTGACCCTGATCTAACATTCTGGCCCTGATCTAACATTCTGGCCCTGATCTAACATTCTGACCCTGATCTAACATGCTGGCCCTGATCTAACATGCTGACCCTGATCTAACATTCTGACCCTGATCTAACATTCTGAACCTGATCTAACATGCTGACCCTGATCTAACATTCTGACCCTGATCTATGACCCTGATCTAACATTCTGACCCTGATCTATGACCCTGATCTAACATTCTGACCCTGATCTATGACCCTGATCTAGCATTCTGACCCTGATCTAACATTCTGACCCTGATCTAACATTCTGACCCTGATCTAACATTCTGACCCTGATCTAACATGCTGACCCTGATCTAACATTCTGACCCTGATCTATGACCCTGATCTAACATTCTGACCCTGATCTATGACCCTGATCTAACATTCTGACCCTGATCTATGACCCTGATCTAGCATTCTGACCCTGATCTAACATTCTGACCCTGATCTAACATTCTGACCCTTATCTAACATTCTGACCCTGATCTAACATTCTGACCCTGATCTAACATGCTGACCCTGATCTAACATTCTGACCCTGATCTAACATGCTGACCCTGATCTAACATGCTGACCCTGATCTAACATGCTGACCCTGATCTAACATTCTGACCCTGATCTAACATTCTGACCCTGATCTAACATGCTGACCCTGATCTAACATTCTGACCCTGATCTAGCATTCTGACCCTGATCTAACATGCTGACCCTGATCTAACATTCTGACCCTGATCTAACATTCTGACCCTGATCTAACATTCTGACCCTTATCTAACATTCTGACCCTGATCTAACATTCTGACCCTGATCTAACATGCTGACCCTGATCTAACATTCTGACCCTGATCTAACATGCTGACCCTGATCTAACATGCTGACCCTGATCTAACATGCTGACCCTGATCTAACATTCTGACCCTGATCTAACATTCTGACCCTGATCTAACATGCTGACCCTGATCTAACATTCTGACCCTGATCTAGCACTTACACTTTAAAGGCCAAACTCTTTTTATAAACAAGCAGTGGGAAAACTTGACTCACTAGTCCTTGCTGATTTTGCATGGCACGAGCCTACACAACCCACAGGTCTACACAACCCAGAGGTCTACACAACCCAGAGGTCTACACAACCCACAGGTCTACACAACCCACAGGCCTACACAACCCACAGGTCTACACAACCCACAGACCTACACAACCCACATGTCTACACAACCCACAGACCTACACAACCCACAGGTCTACACAACCCACAGGCCTACACAACCCACAGGTCTACACAACCCACAGGCCTACACAACCCACAGACCTACACAACCCACAGGCCTACACAACCCACAGACCTACACAACCCATAGGTCTACACAACCCACAGACCTACACAACCCACAGACCTACACAACCCACAGACCTACACAACCCACAGACCTACACAACCCACAGGCCTACACAACCCACAGGTCTACACAACCCACAGGTCTACACAACCCACAGACCTACACAACCCACAGGTCTACACAACCCACAGGACTACACAACCCACAGGTCTACACAACCCACAGACCTACACAACCCACAGACCTACACAACCCATAGGTCTACACAACCCACAGACCTACACAACCCACAGGCCTACACAACCCACAGGCCTACACAACCCACAGACCTACACAACCCACAGGTCTACACAACCCACAGACCTACACAACCCACAGGTCTACACAACCCACAGACCTACACAACCCACAGACCTACACAACCCATAGGCCTACACAACCTACAGGTCTACACAACCCACAGGCCTACACAACCCACAGACCTACACAACCCACAGACCTACAACAGACACTCTTATGCCCCATTCCCAATGGTAACTACAGTCGTGGCAACTGCGCACAATGCAGCAACACTTAGAAAATGAACAGCTTCTGTCATCCCCTCAAAAACAAAGTGTTTCCCATCAAAATGGTTCTAAAACAACAAATAAGCAAACCAAAAAAGTTCCATATGGAGGAATGACAGACTACCCTGTACACTTTCATGACGCCACACGACATGTGAACCCTGCGGTTCTGTGGCACTGAACACGTCAGCCTCCCCCTAAAGACAGTTTCTTTGAGATTTCTTCGCAATAACTACATATAAAGGCTTTCCTGTGAGATTGCCGCCTATGCACAAAACTTGATGGGCGCAAGGAAAGGTAAAGCTATAGGCTAGACAACCAAGAGAAGGTGTTAAATAAAGTGTAAATGAGAAGGAATACAGAGACTATATCTTTTTATATTATATGGTATGTGTATAGGTAGTGCGCACACCGTTTTCCTACATTCTAATGACATTGCCGTTAAAAAGAAAGAAGCCTTACTGGAGTTTCAATCAATCAATCAATCAATCAAAGCTTTATTTGTATAGCGCATTTCATACCCAGAGGCAACACAATGCGCTTTACAGAGAACAAGGGAGGTGGGCATACGACCCACTCTACATATTCCAGAGGGAAGCAAAAAAACAGTAATCACCCGGGGGCCAGATAAGTGAGCTGTAAAAATTCTTCCCTTCCCTCTCAACAAGGCGATGGAGCAAGCTCCTGGAGTATGTTTGTCTACCGGCTAAGAACATTTATGAAGCAATAAATGACATTAAATTACATTTTCAGAGTAAGAGAGGCTAAAACATCATAGGAGAGACATGGCAGATACTGGTTTGCTATGTTTCACCTGACAGACCTCATCACCCAGGGGTCTGGAGGATCTACTACAGACCTCATCACCCAGGGGATCTACTACAGACCTCATCACCCAGGGGTCTGGAGGATCTACTGCAGACCTCATCACCCAGGGGATCTACTACAGACCTCATCACCCAGGGGTCTGATCTACTACAGACCTCATCACCCAGGGGATCTACTACAGACCTCATCACCCAGGGGTCTGATCTACTACAGACCTCATCACCCAGGGGTCTGATCTACTACAGACCTCATCACCCAGGGGTCTGGAGGATCTACTACAGACCTCATCACCCAGGGGTCTAGAGGATCTACTACAGACCTCATCACCCAGGGGATCTACTACAGACCTCATCACCCAGGGGTCTGATCTACTACAGACCTCATCACCCAGGGGTCTAGATCTACTACAGACCTCATCACCCAGGGGTCTAGAGGATCTACTACAGACCTCATCACCCAGGGGATCTACTACAGACCTCATCACCCAGGGAGGATCTACTACAGACCTCATCACCCAGGGGTCTGGAGGATCTACTACAGACCTCATCACCCAGGGGATCTACTACAGACCTCATCACTCAGGGGTCTGGAGGATCTACTACAGACCTCATCACCCAGGGGTCTGGAGGATCTACTACAGACCTCATCACCCAGGGAGGATCTACTACAGACCTCATCACCCAGGGGTCTAGATCTACTACAGACCTCATCACCCAGGGGTCTGATCTACTACAGACCTCATCACCCAGGGGTCTAGATCTACTACAGACCTCATCACCCAGGGGTCTAGATCTACTACAGACCTCATCACCCAGGGGTCTGGAGGATCTACTACAGACCTCATCACCCAGGGGTCTGATCTACTACAGACCTCATCACCCAGGGGTCTGGATACAGACCTCATCACCCAGGGGATCTACTACAGACCTCATCACCCAGGGGTCTGGAGGATCTACTACAGACCTCATCACCCAGGGGTCTAGAGGATCTACTACAGACCTCATCACCCAGGGGTCTGGAGGATCTACTACAGACCTCATCACCCAGGGGTCTAGAGGATCTACTACAGACCTCATCACCCAGGGGTCTGGAGGATCTACTAGACCTCATCACCCAGGGGTCTGATCTACTACAGACCTCATCACCCAGGGGTCTAGAGGATCTACTACAGACCTCATCACCCAGGGAGGATCTACTACAGACCTCATCACCCAGGGGTCTGATCTACTACAGACCTCATCACCCAGGGGTCTAGAGGATCTACTACAGACCTCATCACCCAGGGAGGATCTACTACAGACCTCATCACCCAGGGGTCTGATCTACTACAGACCTCGTCACCCAGGGAGGATCTACTACAGACCTCATCACCCAGGGGTATAGATCTACTACAGACCTCATCACCCAGGGAGGATCTACTACAGACCTCATCACCCAGGGGTCTAGATCTACTACAGACCTCATCACCCAGGGGTCTAGAGGATCTACTACAGACCTCATCACCCAGGGGTCTAGATCTACTACAGACCTCATCACCCAGGGGTCTAGATCTACTACAGACCTCATCACCCAGGAGTCTGGAGGATCTACTACAGACCTCATCACCCAGGGGATCTACTACAGACCTCATCACCCAGGGGTCTGGAGGATCTACTACAGACCTCATCACCCAGGGGTCTGGAGGATCTACTACAGACCTCATCACCCAGGGAGGATCTACTACCCTCATCACCCAGGGGTCTGGAGGATCTACTACAGACCTCATCACCCAGGGGTCTGGAGGATCTACTACAGACCTCATCACCCAGGGGTCTGGAGGATCTACTACAGACCTCATCACCCAGGGGTCTGATCTACTACAGACCTCATCACCCAGGGGTCTGGAGGATCTACTACAGACCTCATCACCCAGGGGTCTGGAGGATCTACTACAGACCTCATCACCCAGGGGTCTGATCTACTACAGACCTCATCACCCAGGGGTCTGGAGGATCTACTACAGACCTCATCACCCAGGGGTCTGATCTACTACAGACCTCATCACCCAGGGGTCTGGAGGATCTACTACAGACCTCATCACCCAGGGGTCTGATCTACTACAGACCTCATCACCCAGGGGATCTACTACAGACCTCATCACCCAGGGGATCTACTACAGACCTCATCACCCAGGGGATCTACTACAGACCTCATCACCCAGGGGTCTGGAGGATCTACTACAGACCTCATCACCCAGGGGATCTACTACAGACCTCATCACCCAGGGGTCTGATCTACTACAGACCTCATCACCCAGGGAGGATCTACTACAGACCTCATCACCCAGGGGTCTAGATCTACTACAGACCTCATCACCCAGGGGTCTAGAGGATCTACTACAGACCTCATCACCCAGGGGTCTAGATCTACTACAGACCTCATCACCCAGGGGATCTACTACAGACCTCATCACCCAGGGAGGATCTACTACAGACCTCATCACCCAGGGGATCTACTACAGACCTCATCACCCAGGGGATCTACTACAGACCTCATCACTCAGGGGATCTACTACAGACCTCATCACCCAGGGGATCTACTACAGACCTCATCACTCAGGGGTCTGGAGGATCTACTACAGACCTCATCACCCAGCGGTCTGGAGGATCTACTACAGACCTCATCACCCAGGGGTCTGGAGGATCTACTACAGACCTCATCACCCAGGGGTCTGATCTACTACAGACCTCATCACCCAGGGGTCTGGAGGATCTACTACAGACCTCATCACCCAGGGGTCTGGAGGATCTACTACAGACCTCATCACCCAGGGGTCTAGAGGATCTACTACAGACCTCATCACCCAGGGGTCTGGAGGATCTACTACAGACCTCATCACCCAGGGGATCTACTACAGACCTCATCACCCAGGGGGAGGATCTACTACAGACCTCATCACCCAGGGGTCTGATCTACTACAGACCTCATCACCCAGGGGATCTACTACAGACCTCATCACCCAGGGGTCTGATCTACTACAGACCTCATCACCCAGGGGTCTGATCTACTACAGACCTCATCACCCAGGGGATCTACTACAGACCTCATCACCCAGGGGTCTGATCTACTACAGACCTCATCACCCAGGGGTCTGGAGGATCTACTACAGACCTCATCACCCAGGGGATCTACTACAGACCTCATCACCCAGGGGATCTACTACAGACCTCATCACCCAGGGGTCTGGAGGATCTACTCCTGCTTAATGATGCTCGTTTTCACTCTTTCTTGCTGCCGTTTTCTTTTCACCCTTTTATAATACTGAGATATAAATATATATGTTCTAATCTCGTCTCCTCTCTGCTCGTCCAGGGACAACATCGTCCCAGCCAGGGCTATAGCCTACCAGCCTCTTGTTTTGTTAATATTATATTTTTGATATGATTAAATGTGGATGTGTATTTATAGTTGCCTTATAATGTTGTGCTTAGGTCTATATTGAGACACATATTATTATTGTATGTGTTTTTGCTTGATGAGTGTTGAAACATTACCTGAATGGTCCATGTAGGTCTACTCTACCAGTATATATGTAGCCTACTTATATTGTGCCATACATCATGTATTTTTTTTCTAATAAGTGTCAGTTTGAAAGTCTACCAAGCTGCATATATACAACCTACTTTACTGTGCTATTATGAAGTTGGCGTTTGTATGATCTTTAGCTTTAATTGGATGTCAGTTTGAGGTGACTGGATTGTCCATGTAGGTCTACCAAACTATTTAAATGAGCATCTCTCCCTTTGTTCTGGAAAGACAACCTGGTGAAGGTCATACAACGGAAACATGCTTAATAATAGGGCTGGGTATCGAGTCGAATTCCAAGAATCGATTCGATTCCGATTCACAAGGTTTGGAATCGATTATTTCGATTCGATTCAATTCAATATCGATTCGGTTAGTGTTACTAAAACCTGTTTAATTTAGCTGTAACCTTAATTACATGACTGCCAAGTTATGCAACACATCAAGGGCTGAGTATCAATACTGATTTCCAAAAATGAATGAATGAATGAATCATTGAATGAATTAATGAACTATTCATTCCTTCATTTATTCATTCATTCATTAAATAAAAGATTGATTTTGGGATTCATGAATCGATTTTTTAAACCCAGCCCTACTTAATAAACTGATTGACTGCAAGTAAAGAAGAGTGTTCAGGACTTCTTCCTCTCTACACAAGTTGACCATCGGCTCTCCGATGCACCTGTCATACTACAGATGTGCACAAGTTCTACTTTGTAAAATAGACAAGAGCCCTATGCACAATTACTTAACCAAAATGCATAGATACATTGTTAATTAATGGATTAGATCAGAGATTATATGAATAGATAGTAGATTAGATAGTGCCAGGTTATTAGATGCCCCCCTGCCAATTGGACTGTGGCTCTCTGAAATTAATAGCTGTATACCCCTAGAGAAAATTACTTACTGGTTAAGGAATAAGAGCAAAACATTAAACAAGATATGGCAACCCTATGTGAATTATATGAAGACCCTCCCATCACACCAAATTGACTGTGCCTCTGTATAATGCTATTTTATTAAAAATGTGATCGTGCCTCTCTATAATCTTATATCAAGGATGTGCTCGACTATGTGATTGAAGCTAGATGTCTCCACTTTTAATTTAGTTTTGCTATATCATTTTATTGTTATTTTTTATTTGTTTTTTGTTTGTTGTCTTACTTTATACGGCCATATGTGGGCTGTGTGTTGTCTGTTACTGTATTTGGTACTAAAAAAGCAAAATAAAATATTAAAAAAAAAAAAAAAGATAGTGGCAGGTTACAGATTAGCACAGCAGATTAAAACTGTCTATGATGTGGTAGTCTGGTCTCTCTTACCTTCGAGATGGATGGAACACAGGGGAGGGAGGTTTCTAGGAGAAAAGACAGGCAGAGACAGTCAGTCACTGTTTACTACACACCAACACATCCTGCTTCACACGTTGCGTCTGTGTAACTCAGAACAGCACCACCTAGTGGTTGAACCAGGTGCAGGAAGGAAAGTAGGTGTGTGTGTGTAGCTGCGTCCTGAAAGTGAGTCCTCACGTGCTCTGGCTCGGGGGAGGAGAGCAACACGGCGTCAGGGTCTCTCCTCCTCGTCTGGGAATCCCCTCTCTCCTTCTTCCCCCCCTCCTCTTCCTCGGGCTCCTTGTCCTCCACCACCTCCACCACGTCGTCGTCGTCGTTCTCCTCCTCCTCCTTCTTTCTGCCCCCTCTCTCCTCTTCTTCCTCCTCCTCGTCCTCCTCAGGCAGGCGGGGGGCGGGGCCTCTCCGGTGGCGCCCGGTCCTGGAGACGCTCCTCTCAGGGGGGGCGGGCAGGACGGGCCCCCCCCACTCTGCCTTCCTCAGCAGGCCTCTCCGCGCCTCCTTCACACTCTTCTCATACACCTCCAACTGAGCCAGGATCACCTGACACACACACACACACACACACACACACACACACACACACACACGCGCGCGCACACACACACACACACACGCACACACACACACACACACACGCACACACACACACACACACACACACACACACACACACACACACACACACACTTGTGACTTACAACCGGTCAACTTCAACGACGATAACGCTAGATGATGTCACAGCTACAGTCGATGATGCTAAAGCTAGTTTCCTTCATGAAGTGTCACCTGTGTGTAGGTGTCGGGGTTTGTCACCTGTGTGTAGGTGTCGGGGTTTGTCACCTGTGTGTAGGTGTCTGGGTTTGTCACCTGTGTGTATGTGTCTGGGTTTGTCACCTGTGTGTAGGTGTCGGGGTTTGTCACCTGTGTGTAGGTGTCTGGGTTTGTCACCTGTGTGTAGGTGTCTGGGTGTGTCACCTGTGTGTAGGTGTCGGGGTTTGTCACCTGTGTGTAGGTGTCTGGGTGTGTCACCTGTGTGTAGGTGTCTGGGTGTGTCACCTGTGTGTAGGTGTCTGGGTGTGTCACCTGTGTGTATGTGTCTGGGTGTGTCACCTGTGTGTAGGTGTCTGGGTTTGTCACCTGTGTGTAGGTGTCTGGGTTTGTCACCTGTGTGTATGTGTCTGGGTTTGTCACCTGTGTGTAGGTGTCGGGGTTTGTCACCTGTGTGTAGGTGTCTGGGTTTGTCACCTGTGTGTAGGTGTCGGGGTTTGTCACCTGTGTGTAGGTGTCTGGGTTTGTCACCTGTGTGTAGGTGTCGGGGTTTTGTCCCCGGGGACAGAAAGGCACGCCCCAGTAGTAGTGCACCGCTCCCCCGGCTCCCAGCTCCTCCGTGGGGGCAGAGATGTGGCTGGAGGGGCCCCGGGCTCGGAGGTGGCCTGGTCCTCCGCTCTCACCCCGACTGCTGGGAGCCTGACCGGAGGAGGCGGCGCCGGCTGCATACATGCCCTGGTAGGTGAACTTCCTCCTGGGTCGCTTGGCTTGACTCTGCGCCTCGCAGGGGGAGACCTCCAGGGGGCGCTTGTGAGGGCTGGGGCAGAGGGATGGAGAGGAGAGGACGGGCCTGTGGTTTGGGTGAGAGGGGGCTTCCTGGGGGTGTGGCTGGGGGAGGAGCTTCTCCTGGGGGAAGACTGGGCTGGGGGAGGGCACCTGGGAGGGGAGAGACGAGAGAGAGCGGAAGGGAAGGAGACGGATGTCTTTCATATCATAAGATCACAGCTGAGGTTTCCGGATGGGCTTCGAGTGATTCTACATATTCACAATTCTTCTCCCATCGACCGTGGTTTTGGAAGATGCTCTTGATTAAATATGCGTCCAGACTTTCATCCAAGTCTCATGTGTGACCAGGACATGAAGTGAGAGTCCCCGTCTCACCTTCCCAGGGTCACCCTCCTCTTCCTCTTCCTCGTCGTCGTCGGACCAGCGCAGCATCATGTCACTGGTGAGCTCCACAGCTGGTCCTGCCTCCTCAGCGTTCCCCTCCTCCTCCACTAGGGGGGCAGGGGGACACCATGTCAATATCCTCACACACCTCAGTGTGTGTACTATTTGCCCCACTATTTTAAGACTGTATATTTATTTGCCCAGGGACTGCGGGTGGAAATGAGCTGTTTAGCTATAACCTTGTACAGTGCATCTCTCCCTATTCTATAGGGTAAATGTCTACTGTACCTTGTCCCCGTCTTAAAAATCAATAAAATCAATCAATCAATCAATCAATCAATCAATCAGAGGGCCAGTAAGGACTGAGATGGAGGATCATTTCAAGGTCTTGTGTTGTGAGTCACTACCCACACGGGACCAGGATATGGACTGGCACAGGTAAGCAGGGATTACACAGATCCAACTCTAGATGCTCGTCACTCAAGTCAAGTTCAAACAATTGCCCTCATGTACTAAGCGATCGTACGACGGAAAACTGGGCGTACAGTCATTTTCAAGACAAGATCGGCATATCAATTTGGACGTGAGCGGAGACTGTGACCAAATCTCACGTCAAGTCTGAGACCGTTTAGAAAGTTTGAGAACCGTCATGAGACCGATTCAGACTGGCATAAGCGCAGCGCCGCCACTAGGCATATTCACCACTTTTAAATATGGAGCCTACCCTATGGAAAAATAATATATTTTGTAAAGGCAACGTCTATGTGTCATATATCCCTAACGTAATAAATTGGTATTTTCGAATTGTTTGCAAGTAACGGGATAAACGTGTTTAGTGTAAGAGTAGGCTAGTTTCTCTTTCATTTTAAGATAGCCTTATAGCGTAGCCTACTTGTTAGACCACACAACTGTCCGAGGAGAGAGGATCCATCCTCTAGCTCTAGTCTACCTGACTCCATCACGCAAATCAGAGAACTGTCAAATTAGCCTATAATCTGACGGGCATCTAAACCTAATCTTAACCTAGCCAAATTCAACAATCCAAATAAGTCGACTATGGCTAAATATTACGCCTCCATATTGTAAAGACCTCAGCTACGCCATATACATAACATAAATAGGTAGCCTATTTCCAAATTGTTTGTAATCAACAAAATGTGTTGGCGTGGGCCTAAAATCAGCCTCGTTCACATTTTTAAATAGCCTACTTGTTATCCCAGGCCAGTCTACTGGTGACATAAGCAATTAAAATCACCCAATGAAAAGTAATGGGTAGCTGATTGCCAATGTGACAATTAGATGACGTTCAGTCCACTAGCCTATTTAAACAAGAGCGACAATCATGAAATGGCAGCAATGGCAGACCTGCCACTGTTAGAGGAGCTTTACGCGCCCCTAAGACGCGAGAGGGTTTTAAGGGACCACGATGATCTCTTCATGGAGAGTGACGACTGGCTTGTCAGCAGCTTTCGTCTCCTAAGGCGTGTCCTTTTGGACTTATGCCATCATTTGGAGCCCCATGTAAAGAGGGAACACCGGCGGTCTCATGCAATACCTGTGCCAGGGCAGGTGCTCTCCACCTTGGGGGTTATAGCCACCGGGTCGTTTCATCAGGAGTGGCATCTCACAGCCAACCATCAAGGATGCATCAAGCACATACCTGAATGCAATGATACTCTCTCACCTCTCTTATTGTATGTCAAGCTGGTCTCAGGCAGGCAAAACAACACAACGACCTCTTGAGTCACTATATAAAAATGCTCTCAAAATACATGACAAGAAATCACGATACTATCACCACTGTAATATCCTTTGCAAATATAATATGCTAAACTTTGAAAATCTGATCATGAACTCAAATGTCTGTCTTATGTTTAAAATCATCCATAATGCTGCTCCTCCCCCCCTGAGAAAGTTTGTAACACTCAGCTCTGAGTTAATGACTCGAGCCACAAGGTCAACAACGCAGAGGGCGTGCAGAATCCCACAACGTTAGACTGCTTTTGGTCAATCATCCTTCATCTTTACGGCCATAAAACAGTGGAACAGCCTTCCAACAGAACTCACAACAACAAGCTTTCATAGCTTCTCTCGCCTCGCAAAGCAGTGGATACTCGCTCAGCAAAGCTGCGTGCACCTGTAGTCGCCCCTGTAGTCAAGTGTGTGTGTGTGTGTGTGTGTGTGTGTGTGTGTGTGTGTGTGTGTGTGTGGTACATATGTATGGGGGCTGTACTTAGGGTTTGTTTTTTAAGGGTCTGGGGAGGTTGGGATGTGGGTATAGGAATGAGTGAAATCTTTGCTACATAACTTTTTTGTATTCCTTCTATGTATGTAACTTTCCTACTGTGTACTATTTGCCCCACTATTTTAAGACTGTATATTTATTTGCCCAGGGACTGCGGGTGGAAATTAGCTGTTTAGCTATAACCTTGTACAGTGCATCTCTCCCTATTATATAGGGTAAATGTCTACTGTACCTTGTCCCTGTCTTAAAAATCAATAAAATCAATCAATCAGCAGGCCCATGGCGGCAGTGTTGGAGGCTATCAAGTCCCTCACTCGTCGGTACATCACATTCCCGTACGATGATGCCCAGCAAACCGTGATTAAGAGAGAATTGTATGAGATCGCTGGGTTTTTAAATGTGATCGGTGGGATTGACTGCACCCATGTGCGTCTGAGGCCTCCATCCGTGAATGATTACGTGTTCATCAATCGTAAGAACTATCCCTCCATCAACGTGCAGGTGGTTTGTGACGCCAGCCTGTCCCTGCTGAGCGCGGTGGCCCGGTGGCCTGGGGGGACAGCAGCGTGGGGACACGGCTACAGGAGGACGCGCTGCAGGGACACGGTCGTCTCCTCGGTAAGCAGGCCCACTACTGCGTTCAAATACATTTACAAATATTCAAGTGACTTAACATGTCGATGTGATTCATGTGCTAGGTGAGCAAGGTTACGCCCTCACGGACGACCTGGTGACCCCACAGGCCAACCCTGCCACAGAGCAGGAGCGCAGGTACAACGGTGCACACACACGCACACGGGGGAACCGTGGAACGTTGCATGGGGTCGCTGAAGGGGAGATGGCTCTGTCTGGGATCCGCGGGGGGAACTCTGCTG
The DNA here is from genome assembly GCF_949987555.1 of Borostomias antarcticus. Classification (NCBI taxonomy): domain Eukaryota; kingdom Metazoa; phylum Chordata; class Actinopteri; order Stomiiformes; family Stomiidae; genus Borostomias; species Borostomias antarcticus. The sequence continues at coordinate 2,560,813 of NC_140234.1, forward strand.
TACACGCCAGAGAAGCTCTGCAGCATCGTTCTGGCTGCATCATCTTGCGCAGGACAGCAGAGTTCCCCACCGTGCTCCCATGGAGCCAGACGAGCTCGTACCCAGAGAGCCCTACCCAGCGCAGCCCCCACAGACAGCCATCCCACCTCCGACCTCCGAGCCAGACGAGCTCGTGCCCAGAGAGCCGTGCCCAGCGCAGCCCCCACAGACAGCCGTCCCACCTCCCACCTCCGAGCCAGACGAGCTCGTACCCAGAGAGCCGTGCCCAGCGCAGCCCCCACAGACAGCCGTCCCACCTCCCACCTCCCACCTCCGACCCAGCTTCAAATCTGACCTTTTTTTCTTCACCTACATGTAAATGATAGTAATATTAGCAATCATGTTTTACCTACTGCACATGTCGAAGATGTAGGATCAATTAGAAATGTACCTCTGGTGGAGTTCGATTGGTGACAGAAACACTGTTCACCTTAGCGCTAATTTATTGCCATACAGCATTTTTCCGGCCTCCTTTAATTCCGCTTTTCAGGCTGCCAAACAAAACGTATTTATTGGATTGACCTTCAGAGGTTAGAACCTCGATTTCCACCTCAGATAAATTCCTGTTTTTTTTATATATACATATTACGCCTCTCCATGTGGTAAACTCTAGAGGCGAGGCCTCTGAAACCTGAATATATAGGGGCGTGATATTCTAATTACGATTGATTTCATCCGCCGCATTTATCAACGCCCGTTCATTCCTACGATGGGATTGGCGGCATAGGATTGTTTGATAGATCACACGTGGACGCTGTCGTACGATCATTTGTGCGATAGGATCTGCGCTCGGATCTGCGCTCCGTTGATACACGAGAGCCATTGTGTGTAGGGTTGATACGAGGGCCACTGTGTGTAGCGTTGATACATGAGGGCCACTGTGTGTAGCGTTGATACATGAGGGCCATTGTGTGTAGCGTTGATACATGAGAGCCATTGTGTGTAGCGTTGATACGAGGGCCACTGTGTGTAGCGTTGATACGAGGGCCACTGTGTGTAGCGTTGATACGAGGGCCACTGTGTGTAGCGTTGATACATGAGGGTCATTGTGTGTAGCGTTGATACATGAGGGCCATTGTGTGTAGCGTTGATACATGAGGGCCACTGTGTGTAGCGTTGATACATGAGGGTCATTGTGTGTAGCGTTGATACACGAGGGCCACTGTGTGTAGCGTTGATACATGAGAGCCATTGTGTGTAGCGTTGATACATGAGGGCCATTGTGTGTAGCGTTGATACGAGGGCCACTGTGTGTAGCGTTGATACGAGGGCCACTGTGTGTAGCGTTGATACGAGGGCCACTGTGTGTAGCGTTGATACGAGGGCCACTGTGTGTAGCGTTGATACATGAGGGCCACTGTGTGTAGCGTTGATACATGAGAGCCATTGTGTGTAGCGTTGATACATGAGGGCCACTGTGTGTAGCGTTGCTCTGTGATAAAGTGGTTACAGATGGTGGGGGAACATCACACCTGGTCTGGCTGTCCGGCCAATCAGAACAGCAGCTGTCTGCGATGACTCGTCTCTACATCCCTCTTGGTCAGCAGCCTTATATGTTGATAGAGAAAATAAAACACAAAGAAATGAATAAATCATCTTTTTTCAGTATGTTTTACAGAGCTCTCTGTACGACTAGGAGAGAACAACACATCCATCCATGACAGAACTGAAATCGACCGACCGGCCAACCAATGGTTTTAAATGTGCTGTAGAAATAAAGTAGACATTGACCTCTCCTGGTTGGCTTGCAGCAGGCCCTCGTCTCCTCTTCAGGGACAGGCCTGTTCTGGGTTGGCTGAAGCACTGAGGAGGAGGAGTCCTGCTCTTCACAGCACGTCTTTTGGCTGGGACATGCCTGGGCATGCCCGAGTCCTCATCTCCACTCTCACTAGCTGCTGTAGGAGAAAGTGGCATAGTGCTGCTCACGGAACCCTGGTCCGTGATTGGACCAGAACTGGGGAAGACGGGACTTCTGGGACATTCTGGGCTCTCCGGCCTCTCCCGTCGCCTCTTCTCCTCTGCTCCGCCAGTCTTGGAAAGCGCGGCGTTGTCGTTCTCTGAGAACACGGGGCTCCTGGGAAACGTAGGACTTTGTGTCTTGGAGAACCTGGGGTCGTCAGCGGGGGGCCGTCGGGGGAAGGTGGGGCTCCTCCGCTGAGAGGGCCCGGGGGCTCCGCCGGGAGACGCTAACCTGGCCCACAACTCCTGGGAATCATACCGCAGGACGCCGGAGGTTGGGCAGCCGGCCAGCTGTTCCCGGTGGAGCCTGGGGATGCACAGGACGGGCCCGCCGGCTACCGAGGGGGCGGCGAGCGGGAAGACGGGAGACGCTGGCGGCCGGGAGACACCCTGGGTGGAGTCGCAGTCCTGAGACCCGGCGGATAGGTCGGTCAGAAGGTCCCTCTGAGAGGACCCCTCCCCCTGAAGATTCAGAATTACATTACTTTATTGTCCTTGAAATGGGTTGCCAGGTCTGAACATTGCCTCACATTAACAAAATACAATACCATATACACAGATGTATACACTTATCACCATACCCTCACACCACACATAGAAATCCCTCACCAACCACCTTTTAAGCACACGTCCCTATACACACAACATATAATGATGACATGATCAATTAGTGCGGTGTTTTGTTAAAGCTGCAATATCTGATTTTTTTCATATTTTTCAAAGCTAATTAAAACCACCTGATATCAGATTGTTTCATTGAGCCCTAGCGTTCTAACAGCATCCAGCTTCAATGACTCACCCCTACCGGTCACCACGTCCTGTTATTCCAGCATCTCAGCCTGTGTTGTGAAATAACAGCCTGTAACTTTGCTCTGCCCATTTGCCTTAAACGTTTTAACTTTTTAGGCCTTTCGCTGGCAAACTGGTAAAGTCTCTAACTGCCATCTAGCGGTAGGAAATCGCTTATTGCTGCCAAGTGATGCTATGGCAGAGGGGACAGAGGTCCTGCTGACGCGTGACTGTTTCCAGACCAGCGGTCGGTATCTACGGCCTGGTGAAAGCAGTGTGGAGAGTGGGTTGAGGACAGTGACGACATCTGAGGACGCACACTCACTAGAAGTAAGCTGACTGAAACACCTCCCCTCCAAA